>NC_053023.1:430625933-430970674 GCF_003073215.2 Triticum urartu | reverse complement strand
AAGAACCCTGGTTTGCAAAAAGAATCAAATCGAACGTAGCAAAAGAAAATCAAACGGCGAAAGAAATCAACTTCGTTCTAGTAATCTGGATCTAAGTCAAATTTTACAGTAGCAAAAACTTGTTTAAGTTGATTATTCGGAAAGAAGGTTTCGAGACGAAACTCCAGGCGCTTGAATCGCCTGATTCCGATAAACGAGCGAAAAGTTATACTAAAACGAAAATCGGTTCAGAAATCGCGATCAGAAAATAACCGCGGAAAATCCGACGAAAAAGAAAAACGACGAACAGATTAATCGTTAATTAACCTAATCCGAAAATAATTAAAATAATAATAAAAAAATTCGAAAATAAAACCGACGAAAAAGAAAATACTTTTTTAAAAAAAAAATTCGGCACGGAAGTCGAGGCCGCGGCGAACCTCGGGCGGCGTGCAACTCCGGCGAGTCGGCGGCGTCGGCGGCGGCGGGCTAGGGTTTCGGGCGCGGGCGCGGTTATGGGCTGGGGCGCCGGGTGCCTCGCTATTTAAAGGCGCCCCAGGCGGAGTCCCGCTCGGGTACGGCCCATAGTCGGTTTCGTTTTTTTTAATAATTACGCTTGGAAGAAAAATAAAAAGAAATACTAAACGGACTCCGAAAACATGAAATAGATTTTCCCGGGTTTCTAAAATCAAGCCCGATAAAGTGAACATTTATTTGGGCCCAAAATACAACTTTGAAAAACGCGCATTTTTTCTAAATTCAATTAAAAATACCGAAAAACTCTGAAATAAATCTTATTTGATTTTTTATTAAATCCTCAATATTTCTATATTTTGGGAAAGTCATTTTATTCCCTCTCTCATATTTTTGTAATAGAAATAATTGATGATAAAATAAATAAAATCAAATGATCCTGTTTACAAAATTTGAGAAAACTCAAATATGTAAATAACGAAATCCCCAACTCTCTCCGTGGGTCCTTGAGTTGCTTAGGATTTTCTAGGATCAAGACCAAAAGCAAAATAAAATATGATATGCATGATGATCTAATGTATAACATTCCAAATTGAAAATTTGGGATGTTACAAACCCCCCCTTAAGATGAATCTCGCCCTCGAGATTCGGGTTGGCTAGAAAATAGGTGAGGGTGGTCCTTGAGCAAATCTTCCTCTCGCTCCCAGGTGGCTTCATCCTCCGTGTGGTGGCTCCACTGAACTTTGCAAAACTTGATAACTTTGCTGCAAGTGACTCGGCTGGCAAACTCGAGAATCTTGACTGGTTTCTCCTCATAGGTCAAATTGTTATCCAACTGAATTGCTTCCAATGGCACTGTGTCTCTCAAAGATATGTCCGCCATCTCCGCGTGACACTTCTTCAACTGAGAAACGTGGAACACATCATGAACTCCTGTCAATCCTTCTGGCAGTTCCAACTTGTAGGCCACTTCTCCCATACGCTCCAAAACTCGATATGGCCCTACAAATCGTGGCGCTAACTTCCCCTTAACTCCAAAGCGCTTAATCCCTCGAAGTGGGGATACTCGAAGATAAGCTTTGTCTCCGACTTCGTAAACTGTCTCCTTGCGCTTAGAATCTGCGTAGCTCTTCTGCCTGGACTGGGCTATCTTGAGCCTATCGTGAATCAACTTCACCTTCTGTTCAGACTCTTTAATCAGATCTGGTCCAAACAACTAGCGGTCTCCAACTTCGTCCCATGACAACGGTGTCCTGCACCTCCTTCCCAGAGCTTCGAAAGGGGCCATCTTCAAACTGGTCTGATAGCTATTATTGTAAGAGAACTCTGCATATGGCAAATTATCGTCCCAACTAGATCCATAATCTAGCGCACAAGCTCTCAGCATATCCTCCAAAATCTGATTGACTCTCTCGGTCTGTCCATCTGTCTGCGGATGAAAAGCTGTACTAAATTCTAGCCTAGTACCCAAAGTCTCATGCAACTGCTTCCAGAACTTTGAGGTAAACTGGGTTCCTCTATCTGATACGATGCTCCTCGAAACTCCATGCAAACATACGATCCTGGTCATGTATATCTTTGCCAACTTAGCACTGGTGTAAGTGGTCTTTACTAGGATGAAATGAGCTACCTTCGTCAATCGATCAACTACAACCCAAATCGAGTCATAGCCTGAACGAGTCCTTGGTAATCCCGTGATAAAATCCATGCCTAGCTTATCCCACTTCCATTCGGGTATCGGCAATGGTTGCAACAATCCTGCTGGCTTCTGATGCTCTGCCTTTACTCTCTGACATACGTCACAAACTGCTACATACTCCGCAATATCCTTCTTCATTCCGGTCCACCAGAAAATATCCTTCAAATCCAAATACATCTTGGTATTTCCTGGGTGAATCGAATACGGTGAATCATGTGCCTCTTGCAGAATCAACTTTCTGATCTCCGGGTCATTGGGTACATAAACACGGTCTTCAAACCATAGGGTGTCGTGCTCATCCTCACGAAATCCTTTAGCTTTTCCTTCTTTCATTTTCTCCTTTATGGAAGCAATCTCCTTGTCAGTCTTCTGAGCTTCCCTGATTCTGTCCATCAAAGTTGACTGAATTTCCAACGTTGCTACATAGCCTCTCAGAACTATTTCCAAACATAGTTAACGAAGATTTTCTGCTAACTCCTTGGGTATTTCTCCCGTCATTAACGTATTGACATGGCTCTTGCGACTTAATGCATCAGCTACTACATTAGCCTTCCCGGGATGATAATGCAATTTCATATCATAATCCTTCATGAGCTCCAACCATCTCCTTTGTCTGAGGTTCAACTCCTTCTGTGTCAAAATGTACTTCAAACTCTTATGATTCGTGTACACCTCACAATGATTTCCGATGAGGAAATGTCTCCATGTCTTCAATGCATGCACTACGGCTGCTAACTCTAAATCATGCGTGGCATAATTCAATTCGTGAGGCTTCAGTTGTCGTGAAGCATACGAAACAACTCTCCCTTCCTGCATAAGCACTGCTCCAAGTCCTCGACGTGAAGCGTCGCAATACACCTCATAATCCTTGGTTTGATCTGGCAAAATCAACACTGGTGAGGTAACCAAACGTTTCTTCAACTCCTGGAAACTAGCCTCACACTGCTTAGTCCATTTGAACTTAGTATCCCTCTTCAGCAACTCCGTCATAGGCTTCGCAATCTTTGAGAAGTTCTCAATAAATCTCCGGTAGTATCCTGTGAGTCCCAGAAAACTCCGGATCTCTTCAACTGTTGTTGGTGCTTCCCAATTGGTCACAGTGATAACCTTGGTGGGGTCAACTGCTATTCCTTCTCCGGATATAACATGTCCGAGGAATCCAACTTCCTTTAACCAAAACTCACATTTGCTGAACTTGGCATATAACTGATGTTCTCAGAGCTCCTCAAGTACCAATCGCAAATGTTCTTTATGCTCCTCTTCATTCTTCGAATATACCAGGATATCATCAATGAAAACTACGACGAACTTATCCAAAAACTCCATAAACACTTTGTTCATCATGTTCATAAAATAGGCAGGCGCGTAATTCAGACCAAATGACATAACGGTATACTCATACAACCCATACCTGGTGGTAAAAGTTGTCTTGGGTATGTCCTGCTCTCGAATCTTCAACTGATGGTACCCTGATCGCAAATCGATCTTGGAAAACACTTTAGCTCCTTGCAATCGATCAAACAGATCGTCGATCATTGGTAGCGGGTACTTGTTTTTGATTGTTACTTCGTTCAATCCTCGATAATCAACAACCATTCTTAACGATCCATCCTTCTTCTCCACTAGAAGTACTGGTGATCCCCAAGGCGAAGAACTTGGGCGAATGTAACCTTTATCCAGTAACTCCTTAATCTGCTTCTTAATTTCCACCAAATCTTTTGCGGGCATCCTGTATGGTCGCTTCGATATTGGCCCAGTGCCTGGCAAAAGCTCAATCAAAAACTCAATGTCTCTATCCGGTGGCATGCCTGGCAACTCTTCGGGAAATACATCAGGAAAATCCTTTACCACTGGTACTTCCTCATGCACAACTCCTGATAAGGAATTTACTTGTGTCCTGTTTGGCGCATGTCGGGATACATACTTGATCCTTCTTCCTTCTGGCGTTGTGAGCAAAATTGTCTTACTGGCGCAATCGATGTTTCCTCCATACATCAACAGCCAATCCATACCGAGAATTACATCCAAACCTTGGGATTCCAGAATAATTAAATCCGTTGGGAAAACATGCCTTCCTATACTTAATGGCACTTGAAAACATCCTTGTTCGGCCATGTACTCTGCTCCTGGCGAGCTTACTAGCATAGGTGTTTTAAGAACCCTAGTGGGCAGGCTATACTTTTCCACAAATCCCCTTGATATGTATGAATGCGATGCACCAGTATCAAAAAGAACGAGTGTAGTAAATGACTTAACCAAAAACTTACCTATTACTGCATCGGGCTGAGCTTCAACCTCCTCCACATTAACGTGGTTCACCTGTCCCCTGTTGAAAGGGTTCGGCTTCTTTCCAGAGCTTCCATTGCCGTTTTGGCCTTCAGGACATTCATTGGCATAATGTCCGGTCTTGGAACACTTGAAACAGGTGACTTGACTCAGATCTCTCTTGGCTGGGGTTGATGGGGTGTTGCGGTTCTGTCCATTGCTTCCTCCATTCCCATTACCATTCTTGGTGCCATTGTGATTGTGCGAGCTACCTACTCCATGGGTATGCTGAAAATGTCCTCCCGGTCTAGGGGTGAAGCGTGGCTTCTGCTGAGCTCCTGAATTATACTTTCCTTGTCCATACTTCCTCTTGCGGTTCTCAATTTGCTGTTGCTTCCCTTCAATCATAAGAGCACGGTCTACCAACTCCTGGTAGTTATTGAAGGTGGCTACCATCAACTGCATACTCAACTCATCATTCAGTCCTTCCAGGAATTTCTCCTGCTTAGCTGCATCCGTAGCAATGTCATCTGGGGCATAATGTGCTAGCTTACTAAACTCCTCCACATACTGGCCAACTGTCCGTCCTCCTTGGTGCAAGTTACGAAACTCACGCTTCTTCATGGCCATTGCTCCCGCTGAAACATGGGAAGTACGAAAAGCCTGCTGAAACTGGTCCCATGTGACAGTGTCGACTGGGAAGGTGGCTGTGAAATTCTCCCACCATGATGCTGCGGGTCCTTCTAACTGATGTGCGGCAAACTTCACCTTCTCCGCATCTGTGCATCCTGCTGTGGTCAACTCCCTAGCTGTCTTGCGGAGCCAATCATCTGCTACTATCGGCTCGGTGCTACTGGAAAACACCAACGGATTCAGCCTAAGAAAACGGGCTAAGTGGTCAACAGGTGGTGGTGGTGGTGGGTTGCTGTTGTTGTTCCCCTGATTCTGATTCTGAACTAGCAACTACATCAAGGTGTTCTGCTGCTGGATCAACTGGGTGAGCTCCGGCGGAAAGGCAAATCCGGGGTCACGTCTCGGAGGCATCTGAGGGTTTAGAAAAGATGAGATATAAGAATAGAGGGGGTCTAAGGAGAAAACACTACCCATATGCACATGAGGCACAAGCAAACAATTCACTTCATTCAATCAAACAAAGGCATACAATCGATCTAGCTATCGCAAGAGTGCTCGGACTACTAAATTTACATGGTGGACTACTACTACTACTGGTGAGGTGGTCTACTAGAAATATTCTACGGTTGTAGACTCCATGATATCGGCTCCAGCTTCATCAACATAGTCCTCATCGCTACTATCTGCTTTCGAGTCGGTGCCGTCGATGATGATGTAGTCTTCCGGGCTAATCTCCTTGGGTTCTTCGTCTTCATCTACTGGTGTCGGGCCTCCCATAAATACTGCTAGCTTCATAGTTAGGTCGGCATTCTTATCCACCAATACTTCAATTTCTTCTTCATAATCTTCATATGTAGCCTTGAGTTCTTCCTCCAGTTCCTTGATTCTAGTCTTAGCCTTCTTCAGATCCATCATGTCGGCGCACATCTGATTCTCCTGTCGTCGAATGTGCTGGTTTAACTCCTGGATAAAAGCTGCAATTGATCTATCTTTCCTGGTGCTGATCATCTCCCAGTGTTCATCTTGGCGTCCACAAATCTTGTAGATAGTATCCTTGAGATCCTTGCGGTAGACTTCTCCAATGCGTCCCATGGCGATGTGAGCTGCCATACTCTTTCCTAGACTCCAAGTTGGTGCATCAAAAGAAAACTCTATGGGCTCAGTGACTGGCATGAACGTCCTTCCTGGAACTTGAACTTGAATCATCCAGCAATCTTCTTCAGGTAAAGTGGCGTGTAGGTTCCCGTGAAGCTTGGTACTCCTATGTTCAGGTATCTAGTGACTTCCTTCAAGTGGCGTCCAAAGGGTGTATCTTCATGTGGTTGTGTGAACTTGTTCCTTGCATCCGCCATCTTAAAGAGTAGGAAAGATGAGAAGTCAGGAGAGAAGAGAGTGAGTAGTGATCTAGGTCTTTTAGCTTAGTGGTCGTGTCCTACAGTCAGCATGTGCTCTGATACCATCCTCTGTAGCGACCAGACCTCAAACAGTCTGATCTTGTGCTCCGGTGTCATCCCTGGATCAGTAATGCTGACACCACACAGTACTCGGAGGATTTATAGCAGAGTAGCAATCACACACTTATTACATCGAGTGTCTCAAAAGAGAACTTATTACAATAAATATGGCTTAAGGCCATCTAGTGACGATAACAGCGGAAGGCTTGGAAGATAAGTGAGTCCATCAACTCCAACGGCATCACTGAGTATAGAACCACGACCTAAAAACTCCTTAATCGGTCGTCTGAAAAGTCTGCAACATTAACATTGCAGCCCGAGAACGGGTCAGCACATGGAATATGCTGGCAAGGTAACACATAGAGAGTAATGGAATGAACAACTATACTATATGCATATTTGGCTGGTGGAAATCTCTATGGTTACAGTTTTTGCGTAAAGCCAATTTTTCCCTACTTCAAAGGAATAAATTTAATTACTATCATGGTGGTTGTTAAACATTGAGAATGGTTGACAGCATTCTCAATCCCAATTAAGCATCATCATTTAAACAAACCCAACAAAATTAATTTAGAGTAACATGTTGAGATTCACATGATAATCCAGGTACTAGATACTCAAGATGTCCATAACCAGGGACACGGCTAATCATGATTAGTTTATACACTCTGCAGAGGTTTGCGCACTTTTCCCCACAAGACTCGATCTCGCCTCCGTTGGATTTCTCGCACTACACGGTGTTTGAGAAACGGATGACCGAGACACAGTCTTTCAGAAGCGCTAGCACCTTACGATGGATAGACCGGTACACCTACTTTCCCCTACATCTGCTAGTCTACCCTGTAAGAGTTCGAACGACTTAATCAACTATGCCAGAGCCCATAATGGCTTGTGGCTGCACACGGAAGTTTCTAGTATGAATAATCTCATGATCCCTTTGAGCCTGGGTGGCGGTCCAAAAGAAAAACAGGCAAGTGCTGGAATACCCAGGTGCCTCAATCCACCCAGATGTGTGTTTAGGTTGCCACCTTAGATAAACCATTAATTAACAATTTCACATCTGTCATGGATATCACTCACCCAATCCACGTCTACTAGCATAGCATGGCATAATAAGCAAACGTAGAAATAACCCCCAAAGGTTTGATAATAAACAGGTAATAGGTACTACCTCATCTACTTCCCATCCCACAATTTAATTAGATTCTAATCATGCAATGTGTGAGGATTGATCTAATGCAATAAAACTGGGTTGTAGAAAAGGTATGATCAAAGTGTTACTTGCCTTGCTGATGATCCGCGAAACCTAGAGATTCAAAGTAACAGGCGGCGCACTCCGGGTATTCTATCGCAGACAAACAAACAAGCATACAACAAGTACTCATCTAATGCACAGGTAAAACTCAAATAGAAGATCTAACCAGAAAGTTCAACTTAAGAACCCTGGTTTGCAAAAAGAATCAAATCGAACGTAGCAAAAGAAAATCAAACGGCGAAAGAAATCAACTTCGTTCTAGTAATCTGGATCTAAGTCAAATTTTACAGTAGCAAAAACTTGTTTAAGTTGATTATTCGGAAAGAAGGTTTCGAGACGAAACTCCAGGCGCTTGAATCGCCTGATTCCGATAAATGAGCGAAAAGTTATACTAAAACGAAAATCGGTTCAGAAATCGCGATCAGAAAATAACCGCGGAAAATCCGACGAAAAAGAAAAACGACGAACAGATTAATCGTTAATTAACCTAATCCGAAAATAATTAAAATAATAATAAAAAAATTCGAAAATAAAACCGACGAAAAAGAAAATATATTTTTTTTAAAAAAATTCGGCAGGGAAGTCGAGGCCGCGGCGAACCTCGGGCGGCGTGCAACTCCAGCGAGTCGGCGGCGGGCTAGGGTTTCGGGCGCGGGCGCGGTTATGGGCTGGGGCGCCGGGTGCCTCGCTATTTAAAGGCGCCCCGGGCGGAGTCCCGCTCGGGTACGGCCCATAGTCGGTTTCGTTTTTTTTTAAATAATTACGCTCGGAAGAAAAATAAAAAGAAATAGTAAACGGACTCCAAAAAACATGAAATAAATTTTCCCGGGTTTTTAAAATCAAGCCCGATAAAGTGAACATTTATTTGGGCCCAAAATACAACTTTGAAAAACGCACATTTTTCTAAATTCAATTAAAAATACCGAAAAACTCTGAAATAAATCTTATTTGATTTTTTTATTAAATCCTCAATATTTCTATATTTTGGGAAAGTCATTTTATTCCCTCTCTCATATTTTTGTAATAGAAATAATTGATGATAAAATAAATAAAATCAAATGATCCTGTTTACAAAATTTGAGAAAACTCAAATATGTAAATAACGGAATCCCCAACTCTCTCCGTGGGTCCTTGAGTTGCTTAGGATTTTTTAGGATCAAGACCAAAAGCAAAATAAAATATGATATGCATGATGATCTAATGTATAACATTCCAAATTGAAAATTTGGGATGTTACATATTCAATACATAATATGTGTTTTTCTTGGAGCGTCATTTTATTTTCTTTTGTTTTGCTTGCTGTTTAAAGAAAATACCAAGATCTGAAATTCTTAAATGTTAGAGAGTCTTCACATAGTTACATAATTATTCAACTACTCATTGATCTTCACTTATATTTTTCGGAGTAGTTTGTCATTTGCTCTAGTGCTTCACTTATATCCTTTTAGAGCACGATGGTGGTTTTATTTTATAGAAATTATTGAACTATCATATTATTTTGAGATTCCTAAATAGCATGGTAATTTGCTTTGGTTATGAATTTAGTCCTAATATGATAGGCATCCAAGATGGGTATAATAAAAACTTTCATATAAAGTGCATTGAATACTATGAAAAGTTTGATACTTGATGATTCTTTTGAGATATAAAGATGGTGATATTAGAGTCATGCTAGTTGAGTAGTTGTGAATTTGAGAGATACTTGTGTTAAAGTTTTTGATTCCCGTAGCATGCACGTATGATGAACCGTTATGTGATGAAGTCGGAGCATGATTTATTTTTTGATTGTCTTCCTTATGAGTGGCGGTCGGGGACGAGCGATGGTCTTTTCCAACCAATCTATCCCCTAGGAGCATGCGTGTAGTACTTTGTTTCGATAACTAATAGATTTTTGCAATAAGTATGTGAGTTCTTTATGACTAATGTTGAGTCCATGGATTATACGCACTCTCACCCTTCCACCATTATTAGCCTCTCTAGTACCGCGCAACTTTCGCCGGTACCATAAACCCACCATTTACCTTCCTCAAAACAGCCACCATACCTACCTATTCTGGCATTTCCATAGCCATTCCGAGATATATTGCCATGCAACTTTCCACCGTTCCGTTTATTATGACACGCTTCGTCATTGTCATATTGCCTTGCATGATCATGAAGTTGACATCGTATTTGTGGCAAAGCCACATTCATAATTCTTGCATACATGTCACTCTTGATTCAATGCACATCCTGGTACACCGCCGGAGGCATTCACATAGTCATATTTTGTTCTAAGTATCGAGTTGTAATTCTTGAGTTGTATGTAAATAAAAGTGTGATGGTCATCATTATTAGAGCATTGTCCCATGTGAGGAAAGGATGATGGAGATTATGATTCCCCCACAAGTCGGGATGAGACTCCGGAAAAAAAATAAAAAATAGAAAAAGAGGCCATAAAAAAAGAGAAGGCCCAAAAAAACAAAAACAAAAACAAAAAAACAAAAAATGAGAGAAAAAGAGAGAAGGGGCAATGCTACTATCCTTTTACCACACTTGTGCTTCGAAGTAGCACCATGATCTTCATGTTAGAGAGTCTCCTATGTTGTCACTTTCATATACTAGTGGGAATCTTTCATTATAGAACTTGGCTTGTATATTCCAATGATGGGCTTCCTCAAAATGCCCTAGGTCTTCAAGAGCAAGCAAGTTGGATGCACACCCACTTAGTTTCTTTTGTTGAGCTTTCATACACTTATAGCTCTAGTGCATCCGTTGCATGGCAATCCCTACTCACTCACATTGATATCTATTGATGGGCATCTCCATAGCCCATTGATACGCCTAGTTGATGTGAGACTATCTTCTCCTTTTTTTGTCTTCTCCACAACCACCATTCTATTCCACCTATAGTGCTACATCCATGGCTCACGCTCATGTATTGTGTAAAGATTGAAAAAGTTTGAGAACATCAAAAGTATGAAACAATTGCTTGGCTTGTCATCGGGGTTGTGCATGATTTAAATATTTTGTGTGATGAAGATAGAGCATAGCCAAACTATATGATTTTATAGGGATAGCTTTCTTTGGCCATGTTATTTTGAGAAGACATGATTGCTTTGTTAGTATGCTTGAAGTATTACTATTTTTATGCCAATATTAAACTTTTGTCTTGAATCTTTCGGATCTGAACATTCATGCCACAATAAAGAAAATTACATTGAGACATATGCTAGGTAGCATTCCACATCAAAAATTCTGTTTTTATCATTTACCTACTTGAGGACGAGCAGGAATTAAGCTTGGGGATGCTTGATACGTCTCCAACGTATTTATAATTTTTGATTGTTCCATGCTATTATATTATCAACCTTGGATGTTTTATATGCATTTATATGCTATTTTATATGATTTTTGGGACTAACCTATTAACCTAGAGCCCAGTGCCAGTTTCTGTTTTTCCTTGTTTTTGAGTTTTACAGAAAAGGAAAATCAAACGGAGTCCAATTGACCTGAAACTTCACGAATCTTATTTTTGGACCAGAAGAAGCCCATGGAGTAAAAGAGTTGGGCCAGAAGAGTCCCGGGCTGCCCACGAGGGTGGGGGGCGCGCCCACCCCCCTGGGCGCGCCCCCTACCTCGTGGCCGCCTCGGGGACCCCCCTGACTTGTTCCCGACTCCAACACCTCTTATATATACCCAAACTTCCAGAAAGAAACCTAGATCAGGAATTCTACCGCCACAAGCCTCTGTAGCCACCGAAAACCAATCTAGACCCATTCCGGCACCCTGCCGGTGGGGGAATCCCTCTCCGGTGGCCATCTGCATCATCCCGGCGCTCTCCATGACGAGGAGGGAGTAGTTCACCCTCGGGGCTGAGGGTATGTACCATTAGCTATGTGTTTGATCTCTCTCTCTCTCTCGTGTTCTTAATTCGGCACGATCTTGATGTATCGCGAGCTTTGCTATTATAGTTGGATTTTATGATGTTTCTCCCCCTCTACTCTCTTGTAATGGATTGAGTTTTCCCCTTGAAGTTATCTTATCGGATTGAGTCTTTAAGGATTTGAGAACACTTGATGTATGTCTTGCATGTGCTTATCTGTGGTGACAATGGGATATCACGTGATCCACTTGATGGATGTTTTGGTGATCAACTTGCATGTTCCATGACCTCGTGAACTTATGCATAGGGGTTGGCACACATTTTCGTCTTGACTCTCTGGTAGAAACTTTGGGGCAGTCTTTGAAGTTCTTTGTGTTGGTTGAATAGATGAATCTGAGATTATGTGATGCATATCGTATAATCATACCCACGGATACTTGAGGTGACATTGGAGTATCTAGGTGAAATTAGGGTTTTGGTTGATTTGTGTCTTAATGTGTTATTCTAGTACGAACTCTAGGATAGATCGAACGGAAAGAATAGCTTCATGTTATTTTACTACGGACTCTTGAATACAACGATCAGAAAGGATAACTTTGAGGTGGTTTCGTACCCTACCATAATTTCTTCGTTTGTTCTCCGCTATTAGTGACTTTGGAGTGACTCTTTGTTGCATGTTGAGGGATAGTTATATGATCCAATTATGTTATTATTGTTGAGAGAACTTGCACTAGTGAAAGTATGAACCCTAGGCCTTGTTTCCTAGCATTGCAATACCGTTTGTGCTCACTTTTATCATTAGCTACATTGCTGTTTTTATATTTTCAGATTTCCAAAACCTATATCTACCATCCATATTGCACTTGTATCACCATCTCTTCACCGAACTAGTGCACCTATACAATTTGCCATTCTATTGGGTGTGTTGGGGACACAAGAGACTCTTTGTTATTTTGTTGCAGTGTTGTTTGAGAGAGACCATCTTCATCCGATGCCTCCCATGGATTGATAAACCTTAGGTCATCCACTTAAGGGAAATTTGCTACTGTCCTACAAACCTCTGCACTTGGAGGCCCAACAGTGTCTACAAGAAGAAGGTTGTGTAGTAGACATCACCGTCACAGTTGTTTCTTGATTCGGCGGTATTGTTGGATGAAGCGGCCCAGACCGACATTACATGACCGCGTTCATGAGACTGGTTCTACCGACGTGCTTTGCACACAAGTGGCTGGCGGCTGGCAGTTTCTCCAAATTTAGTTGAATCGGATTCAATGAACAGGGTTCTTTCTGAAGATCAAAAAGCAATCACTATACCGCGTTGTGGTTTTTGATGCGTAGGTAAGAACGGTTCTTGCTAAGCCTGTAGCAGCCACGCAAAACTTGCAACAACAAAGTAGATGACGTCTAACTTGTTTTTGCAGGGCATGTTGTGATGTGATATGGTCAAGACGTGATTATATAGATTGTTTTATGAGATGATCATGTTTTGTAACACAGTTATCAGCAACTGGAAGGAGCCATATGGTTGTCGCTTTATTGTATGAAATGCAATCACCATGTAATTGCTTTACTTTATCACTAAGCGGTAGCGATAGTCGTAGATGCAATAGTTGGCGAGATGACAACGATGCTACGATGGAGATCAAGGTGTCAAGCTGGTGACGATGGTGATCATGACGGTGCTTTGGAGATGGAGATCAAAGGCTCAAGATGATGATGGCCATATCATATCACTTATATTGATTGCATGTGATGTTTATCCTTTATGCATCTTATTTTGTTTAGTACAGTGGTAGCACTATAAGATGATCTCTCACTAAATTTCAAGGTATAAGTGTTCTCCCTGAGTATGCACCGTTGCTACAGTTCGTCGTGCTGAGACACCACGTGATGATTGGGTGTGATAAGCTCTACGTTCACATACAACGGGTGCAAGCCAGTTTTGCATAAGAAGAATACTCAGGTTAAACTTGACGAGCCTAGCTTATGCAGATATGGCCTCAGAACACTGAGACCGAAAGGTCGAGCGTGAATCATATAGTAGATATCATCAACATAGTGATGTTCACCATTGAAAACTACTCCATCTCACGTGATGATCAAACATGGTTTAGTTGATATGGATCACGAGATCACTTAGATGATTACAGGGATGTCTATCTAAGTGGGAGTTCTTAAGTAATATGATTAATTGAACTTTAATTTATCATGAACTTAGTACCTGATAGTATTTTGCATGTCTATGTTGTTGTAGATAAAGGCATGTGATGTTGTTCCGTTGAATTTTAATGCGTTCCTAGAGAAAGCTAAGTTGAAATATGATGGTAGGAACTACATGGATTGGGTCCGTAACTTGAGGATTATCCTCATTGCCGCGCAGAAGAATTATGTCCTGGAAGCACTGCTAGGTGCCAAACCCGCTGCAGGAGCAACTCCAGATGTTATGAACACCTAGCAGAGCAAAGCTGATGACTACTCGATAGTGCAGTGTGCCATGCTTTACAGCTTAGAACGGGGACTTCAACGACGTTTTGAACGTTATGGAGCATATGAGATGTTCCAGGAGTTGAAGTTAATATTTCAAGCAGATGCCCGGATTGAGAGATATGAAGTCTCCAATAAGTTCTACAACTACAAAATGGAGGAGAATAGTTCTGTCAGTGAAAACATACTTACAATGTCTGGGTGCCACAATCACTTGACTCAGCTGGGAGTTAATCATCCGGTTGATAGTTTCATTGACAGAGTTCTTCAATCACTGCCACCAAGCTACAAAAGCTTTGTGATGAACTATAATATGCCAGGGATGGATAAGACAATTCCCGAGCTCTTTGCAATGCTAAAGGCTGCGGAGGTAGAAATCAAGAAGGAGCATCAAGTGTTGATGTTCAACAAGACCACCAGTTTCAAGAAGGGCAAAGGGAACAAGGGGAACTTCAAGAAGAACAGCAAGCACGTTGCTTCTCAAGTGAAGAAGCCCCAAGACCGATGTGCCAGGTGTCTTCCAGTTATTCGCTATGGTTGCCTTGTCATTTGTTTGCGTGTAATGCATTTCATATCATGTCATCATGTGCATCTCATTTGCATACATGTTCGTCTCATGCATCCGAGCATTTTCCTCGCTGTCCGTTTCTCAATCCGACACTCCTATGTCCTCCGGCGCCCTCCTTTTGCCTCTTTTTGTGTGCGGGTGTTAAACGTTCTCGGATTGGACCGAGATTTGCCAAGCGGCCTTGGTTCACTACCGGTAGACCGCCTGTCAAGTTTCATGCCATTTGGACTTCGTTTGATACTCCAACGGTTAACCGGGGAACCATAAAGGCCTCATGTGTGTTGCAGCCCAACACCCCTCCAAAGTGGCCCAACACCCATCCAAATCCCCTCCATCCTCTCGGTCGTTCGAGCACGATCGTGTGGCCGAAAACCGCACCTCATTTGGACTCTCCTAGGTCCCTCTAGCTATATATAAGCCCCCACCCCCGAAAATTTCACGGATGAAACCCTAGACATCTTTCTCTTCGCGCCGCCGGACAACTTCTCCTCGCCGGACATGTCCGCCTCCACCTCCGTAGCCAACCACAACACGCCACGTCGTCTCTTTGAGCCTCCCACCATGCCGGCCCGCCCGAGCCCGCAAGCGGCCCGCGCGAGCCCATCAGAGCCCGACCACGCCCGCCGCCAGGCCGGTCTCTCGCGCGCCCGTGCCTCCATCGCCGGTGGCCTCCGCCTCCTCGCCGGAGTGCCTGCCTGCGCCGCCGTCGCCTTGCGGACCCCGCCGCCTTTCTCCTCATCGCCGGTGACCCCGTGCCGCCCTACCGGAGCCCCCCAGGCTCAGATCTGACGCTAGGCGCGACATCGGGTCCAGGCGCAGTCGCCGGAGCTGTCTCCCGACCTTGCCGGCTTGCTAGCTCGCCGGAGCACCGTCTGTGCCCCGACCCGGCCTCCCACTGCCGGATCTGGCCGCCGGCAACCCATTTCCAACCTCGCCATCCCCGCCAAGCCCCACCGCCGACACCTCCCCTCGCCGGACTTCCTCCTGGCGCCGCCGTAATCGCCCTGCTTGTGCGGGTGCACGAGGAGGACGAGGAGCTCCACCCCTGGCCTTGTGGGCCCCACATGCGACCGGCCCAGCCCAACTTCCCCGGCCCACCTGCTTCCTCCTCTCTGGGCCGAGCCCATCTGGTGAGCGCCCCCCCTCTATTCTTCGCCCAGTGCACACTTTAGCTATTCAGCGCCCGGCTGTTTTTTCCAAAAAACAACCAAGTCCCGAGTATCTGAGTAATTTTTATGTCCCAGTGCACAATGATTGTTTGAACCTGGTATTGTGTGATTTAGCCGTAGCTCGGTGTTCATCTTTTGTCAAGCTTCTTGAGTAGATCACTGCCATGTGCTTTGTTGCTTTGTTGGAGTGCAGTAGCCTAGTTTCTCGTTGCATTCTAGATGGCATCGTGCTGTTAATCGCAGAATAGTGCCATTATTGTTTTGCTTGCCATTTGCAAACCGTGCATCCGATTCCGGTGATCTTTATATCTATTTCGACCGAAATCAACTCATCTTTCCAGCGGCGCACTTGGTTTGCAAATTTGAGGCCTGATTCAATCTTTTCCTTCCGGAGCATGCATATGCATTGCATATCACATCCCACATATCATGCCATGTTTTGCATCATGTTGCTTGCGCATTGCACCGTGGTTGATTGTGGTTTCCTTTGCTTGTGTTCTTGCCTTGGGTAGAGACGGGAGACGAGTACGTGTTCGAGGACCCGTTGAGTACGCTTTCGAGGATCAAGCTTTCGTCTTCTCGGAGAACTTTGCATGCAAGATGACCATACCCTCGAAATCACTTCTATCTTTGCTTCCTAGTTGCTCGCTCTATTGCTATGCCTATGCTGCGGTACATACCACTTGCTATATCATGCCTCACATATTTCTAAGCCAAGCCTCTAACCCACCTTGTCCTAACAAATTGTTGTTTGGCTATGTTACCGCTTTGCTCAGCCCCTCTTATAGCATTGCTAGTTGCAGGTGAAGATTGGAGTGTGTTCCATGTTGGAACATGGTTATTGTTGGGATATCGCATTATCTCTTATTTAGTTAATGCATCTATACACTTGGTAAAGGGTGGAAGGCTCGGCCTTATGCCTGGTGTTTTGTTCCACTCTTGCCGCCCTAGTTTCCGTCATACCGGTGTTATGTTCCTTGATTTTCCGTTCCTTACGCGGTTGGGTTATAATGGGAACCCCTTAATAGTTCGCCTTGAATAAAACTCCTCCAACAAGGCCCAACCTTGGTTTTACCATTTGCCACCTAGCCCTTTTCTTTTCCTATGGGTTTCCGGAGCCGTGGGTCATCTTTATTTTAACCCCCCGGGCCAGTGCTCCTTTGAGTGTTGGTTCAACCTGTCAGCTGCCGGTGGCCACCAGGGGCAACTCTGGGCTGGCCTACCAGAACCTTGGACAATCCGGTGTGCCCTGAGAACGAGATATGTGCAGCTCCTATCGGGATTTGTCGGCACATTCGGGCCGCTTTGCTGGTCTTGTTTTACCATTGTCGAAATGTCTTGTAACCGGGATTCCGAGTTTGATCGGGTCACCCCGGGAGAAGGAATATCCTTCGTTGACCGTGAGAGCTTGTGATGGGCTAAGTTGGGACACCCCTATAGGGTTATGAACTTTCGAAAGCCGTGCCCGCGGTTATGGGCAGATGGGAATTTGTTAATGTCTGGTTGTAGAGAACTTGCCACTTAACTTAATTAAAATGCATCAACCACGTGTGTAGCCGTGATGGTCTCTTCTCGGCGGGGTTCGGGAAGTGAACACAGTGTTGAAGTTATGCTTGAACGTAAGTAGTTTCAGGATCACTTCTTGATCACTTCTATTTCATGACCGTGCTTTGCCTTCTCTTCTCGCTCTCATTTGCGTAAGTTAGCCACCATATATGCTAGTGCTTACTGCAGCTCCACCTCATACCTTATCCTACCCATAAGCTTAAATAGTCTTGATCGCGAGGGTGTGAGATTGCTGAGTCCCCGTGACTCACAGATTACTTCCAAAACCAGTTGTAGGTGCTGATGATACCGTGCAGGTGACGCAACCGAGCTCAAGGAGGAGCTCGATGAAGATCGTGTTCGTTGTGTTGTTTTTGTTTCCAGTTGATCAGTAGTTGAGCCCATTCGGGGCGATCGGGGATCTATTGCATTTGGGGTTGTCTTTATTTTGCTTCCGTAGTTGGACCTTGTCTGTATCTGGATGATGTCATGCTATATTTATGTATTGTGTGAACTGGCGATTGTAAGCCAACTCTGTACCTCTTTCTTATTCAGTACATGGGATGTGTAAAGATTACCCCTCTTGTGACATTTCCTACAATGTGGTTATGCCTCTAAGTCATGCTCCGACACGTGGGAGATATAGCCGCATCTTGGGTGTTACAAGTTGGTATCAGAGCCTTCCCCGACTTAGGAGCCCCCTCCTTGATCGAATCGCTGGCGTTGTTGAGTCTAGAAAAATGTTTTGAGTTATATAGGATTATATTTATTAGAGAGTAGGATTCTTTTTACTTCTCAGTCCCTTCGTCGCTCTGGTGAGGCCTCCTGACATAGAGTTTTGACTCTTCTCTTCTCAAATTTCACTAAAAAAATTAGGATCACGTGGGTATCTTGAAATCGTTCCGATGGTTTTGTGACGAGAACATTGTTCTTGGTGCCTCCTGACATTTAGGGGTTGTGGCAGTGTCCCGGGGAGTTGAGCTCCGAGGTGTTGTCATAAGAATGAACTGTCATCAGTCAAATGTTTTTCTCCAAGATCTGTCAAATTCTTATCACCGTTGGCTCAACCTTTCTATTCTTCATCCCGGAGTGCCTCAACAATTCAAAGTGGTGTTTCTCATCGTCATTATCTACAGTTGAAGACCGAAGAAGTGTCTCCTCTAAATCTTGTGCTTTCTCTCGAAGATTCATGGTGCTATCCTTATGCCATCCTCTCATAATTATTTTTGATTGTGAGATATTCTTTTCACCCATCCGGAGCAATTCAGGAGTATTTTTCAGTTTGATCATCCGGAGGCCATCATCTCAGAATTATTCATTCTTAGCTTTCAGCTCTCTTTCTCTAAATCTTACCGGTGCATCGTTCAAATATCCTCTAATCAGTTCATGATCTCTTCGTTCTCATGTATCTAAATCCTAGCAAGCATCTTCGTTCATTTGCTAATTCTTCCCGGTGTTTCTTTATCTTTTCTTCGTTCATTTTCAATTCTTACGGTGGTTCTTTCAAGATTCTTCTTCCTTCGTTTATCATATCAATGTATTCGTTGTTTAAAATCCTACCGGTGGTTCGTGGAAGACCTTCTCAAGTTTGCGTTATATCTATCTTAATCCTTTCTACGAGAATAAGTAGTATGTCAAACAAGCATAATGTAATTATTATTCTTGTTCCATCCAAGTGATTAATTTCTTATTCCGAGGTTCATCAAAATTCTTGATCTCATTTGTTCATCTTTCTTTCCGGAGTTCTAAGTTTTTTTGCATTATCGCGTTGTGAAGCTCCATCTAAATCATTACAAGGTTTCACCTTGTGTTTTCAACTTCTCTTTCTTTTCGTTATCCTTTTGTTTACCGGAGTTCTTCATGGAGGCACTACATGATGGTTCATAAAGGATTTAATTCCTTCTCGAAGTGTTCATTGAGATTCTTTTCAAGGGAGCTCAAGCATTCTTCATCTTGCAATCCTCATTGCACTTCTTTCTAACTTATCTTTTGAGATGGTGTTATGTCTTTCTTGACAATTTCCCTTCATGTTTCATGATTAAAAAGTTGTCAGGAATGAGATATTTTAAATCCACCAATCTCTTCATTCGAGTTATCTTGGTTTATATTTAACCTTAAGCTTTTCCCTAAGGGTTGTTGCTATTTATGGTGTTCATAAATGACCCAAGTTCTTCGTTTATCCTCCTGGTGAAATAAGTTTCTCGTCTCCTTGTTCATATCAATCCAACCCATTGTTTTCCGTTAGTGGCAGTTTTTATTTCACCTCATAGTTTTGAGATGTTTTCCATAAGCCCACAACAAGCTTACTCTTTTCAGTGTTGGTTTTCCAACAACTCCGTTCGACCCTTCTCCTTAAGATGCCTTTGCAAGCTCATTGGAGGTAGAAGATGTTGTTTTCTTTCCCGTTCCTTTAATTCATTTCTTTCATTTCTTCCGGAGGCATTGTGTTGTTGCCCTCTCCTCTCATCATCTCGAATTGTGAGGATCATGTTCTTTTCATGCTTATCCATTTAACCGGAGTGTTGTGTCATCTGCTCTAGTTCTTTTCGCCTTATCAAGTTTCATATCACTTTTAAAACGGAGTGCTGTCCGAATTTGTTCTTCATTGTTTCCAATTTTCTAACAGAGTGTTTTCAATTTTGTTCATCTCCGTTGTATTCTTTTCTCGAAGTTGTTCAACCTCGCAAGGTTCTTTGGTTTCACTCGTTTGTCAAAGAAGCAACTTAGTTTTACCTCTGTTCTTTCTCTTCCATTTTCCCTCCGGTGCCATTCTAGATCTCGGGACGAGATCCTCTTGTAGTGGTGGAGTGTTGTAACGCCCCGAGAAAGATGTGCCAGGTGTCTTCCAGTTATTCGCTGTGGTTACCTTGTCATTTGTTTGCGTGTCATGCATCTCATATCATGTCATCATGTGCATCTCATTTGCATACATGTTCGTCTCATGCATCCGAGCATTTTCCTCGTTGTCCGTTTCTCAATCCGACACTCCTATGTCCTCCGGCGCCCTCCTTTTGCCTCTTTTCGTGTGCGGGTGTTAAACGTTCTCGGATTGGACCGAGATTTTCCAAGCGGCCTTGGTTCACTACCGGTAGACCGCCTATCAAGTTTCATGCCATTTGGACTTCGTTTGATACTCCAACGGTTAACCGGGGAACCGTAAAGGCCTCATGTGTGTTGCAGCCCAACACCCCTCCAAAGTGGCCCAACACCCATCCAAATCCCCTCCATCCTCTCGGTCGTTCGATCACGATCGTGTGGCCGAAAACCGCACCTCATTTGGACTCTCCTAGGTCCCTCTAGCTATATATAAGCCCCCACCCCCGAAAATTTCGCGGATGAAACCCTAGACATCTTCCTCTTCGCGCCGTCGGACAACTTCTCCTCGCCGGACATGTCCGCCTCCACCTCCGCAGCCAACCACAACACGCCACGTTGTCTCTTTGCGCCTCCCACCGTGCCGGCCCGCCCGAGCCCACAAGCGGCCCGCGCGAGCCCATCAGAGCCCGACCACGCCCGCCGCCCGGCCGGTCTCCCGCGCGCCCGTGCCTCCATCGCCGGTGGCCTCCGCCTCCTCGCCGGAGTGCCCGCCTGCGCCGGCGTCGCCTTACGGACCTCGCCGCCTTTCTCCTTAGCGCTGGTGACCCCGTGCCGCCCTATCGGATCCCCCCAGGCTCGGATCTGATGCTAGGCGCGACATCGGGTCCTGGCGCAGTTGCCGGAGCTTTCTCCCAACCTTGCCGGCTTGCTAGCTCGCCGGAGCGCCGTCTGTGCCCCGATCCGGCCGCCCACTGCCGGATCTGGCCGCCGGCAACCCATTTCCGACCTTGCCATCCCCGCCAGGCCCTGCCGCCGACACCTCCCCTCGCCGAACTTCCTCCTGGCGCCGCCGTAACCGCCCTTCTCGTGTGGGTGCACAAGGAGGACGAGGAGCTCCACCCCTGGCCTCGTGGGCCCCGCATGCGACCGGCCCAGCCCGACTTCCCCGGCCCACCTGCTTCCTCCTCTCTGGGCCGAGCCCATCTGGTGAGCGTCCCCCCCCTCTATTCTTCGCCCAGTGCACACTTTAGCTATTCAGCGCCCGACTGTTTTTTTAAACAATGACTAAGTCCCGAGTATGTGAGTAATTTTTATGTCATGTTCATCATGCCATAACTTTGTGCTCGCTGCTCTGTTTTGCGTGCATGAGTTATCAAAATGTTCATCATGATGCCCTCTTCATTTCATTCCATTGCACCATGTTTGTTTGAGTCCATCTTGATGCCCTAAATGCTGTTGAAAGAGTGCTATAAAATGTTAGGTGATGTTTCTTATCAGTTTATGAGCATTTAACATTTTTGCCATGATTATTGTGTGTTGCATATGAGCATGAGCTCTACATGTGTTTTGGGCTATGCCATGCCATCTTTACAGGGGTGTATGCCATGTATTTTTGTGATCAATGTGGTGACTAGCACAAGCATGCAAAGTAGCTCTCGTGATGTTGCTTTCCGTCATATCGGTGTTATGTTCCTTGATTTTCCGTTCCTTACGCGGTTGAGTTATAATGGGAACCCCTTGATAGTTCGCCTTGAATAAAACTCCTCTAGCAAGGCCCAACCTTGGTTTTACCATTTGCCACCTAGCCCTTTTCTTTTCCCTTGGGTTTCCGGAGCCCGAGGGTCATCTTTATTTTAACCCCCCCGGGGCCAGTGCTCCTCTGAGTGTTGGTCCAACCTGTCAGCTGCCGGTGGCCACCAGGGGCAACTCTGGGCTGGCCTACCGGAACCTTGGACAATCCAGTGTGCCCTGAGAACGAGATATGTGCAGCTCCTATCGGGATTTGTCGGCACATTCGGGCGGCTTTGCTGGTGTTGTTTTACCATTGTCGAAATGTCTTGTAACCGGGATTCCGAGTCTGATCGGGTCACCCTGGCAGAAGGAATATCCTTCGTTGACCGTGAGAGCTTGTGATGGGCTAAGTTGGGACACCCCTGCAGGGTTATGAACTTTCGAAAGTCGTCCCGCGGTTATTGGAAGATGGGAATTTGTTAATGTCCGGTTGTAGAGAACTTGACACTTAACTTAATTAAAATGCATCAATCGCGTGTGTAGCCGTGATGGTCTCTTCTGGCGGGGTCCGGGAAGTGAATACGGTGTTGGAGTTATGCTTGAACGTAAGTAGTTTCAGGATCACTTCTATTTCACGACCGTGCTTTGCCTTCTCTTCTCGCTCTCATTTGCGTAAGTTAGCCACCATATATGCTAGTGCTTGCTGCAGCTCCACCTCATACCTTATCCTACCCATAAGCTTAAATAGTCTTGATCGCGAGGGTGTGAGATTGCTGAGTCCCCGTGACTCATAGATTACTTCCAAAACCAGTTGCAGGTGCCGATGATACCGTGCAGGTGACGCAACCGAGCTCAAGGAGGAGCTCGATGAAGATCGTGTTCGTTGTGTTGTTTTCGTTTCTAGTTGATCAGTAGTGGAGCCCAATCGGGGCGATCGGGGATCTATTGCATTTGGGGTTGTCTTTATTTTGGTTCCATTATCGGACCTTGTCTGTATCTGGATGATGTAATGCTATATTTATGTATTGTGTGAAGTGGCAATTGTAAGCCAACTCTGTACCTCTTTCTTATTCAGTACATGGGATGTGTAAAGATTACCCCACTTGCGACATTGCCTACAATGCGGTTATGCCTCTAAGTCGTGCTCCGACACGTGGGAGATATAGCCGCATCGTGGGTGTTACAACCTTAGCCTGAGACTGAGTGCTTCTACTGCAAAGGGACCGGTCACTGGAAGCGGAACTACCCCAAGTATTTGGCGGATAAGAAGGATGGCAAAGTGAAAGGTATACTTGATATACATGTTATTGATGTGTATCTTACTAATGCTCGCAGTAGCACCTGGGTATTTGATACTAGTTCTGTTGCTAATATTTGCAACTCGAAATAGGGGTTGTGGATTAAGCGAAGATTGGCTAAGGACGAGGTGACGATGCGCGTGGGAAATGGTTCCAAAGTCAATGTGATCGTTGTCGGCACGCTACCTCTACATCTACCTTCGGGATTAGTTTTAGACCAAAATAATTGTTATTTGGTGCCAGTGTTAAGCATGAACATTATATATGGATCTTGTTTGATGAGATACGGTTATTCATTTAAATCAGAGAATAATGGTTGCACTATTTATATGAGTAATATATTTTATGGTCATGCACCCTTGAAGAGTTGTCTATTTTTACCAAATCTTGATAGTAGTGATACACATATTCGTAGTATTGAAGCCAAAAGATATAAGTTTAATAATGATAGTGCAACTTATTTGTGGCACTGCCGTTTAGGTCATATTGGTGTAAAGCGCATGAAGAAACTCCATGCTGATGGGATTTTGGAATCACTTCATGCTTGCGAACCATGCCTCATGAGCAAGATGACTAAGACTCCGTTCTCCGGAACAATGGATCAAGCAACAGACTTATTGGAAATAATACATACTGATGTATGCGGTCCAATGAGTGTTGATGCTCATGGCGGGCATCATTATTTTCTGACCTTCACAGATGATTTGAGCAGATATGGGTATATCTACTTGATGAAACATAAGTCTGAAACATTTGAAAAGTTCAAAGAATTTCAGAGTGAAGTAGAAAATCATTGTAACAAGAAAATAAAGTTTCTACGATCTGACCGTGGAGGAGAATATTTGAGTTATGAGTTTGGTCTTCATTTGAAACAATGCAGAATAGTTTCGCAACTCACGCCACCTGGAACACCACAGCGTAATGATGTGTCCGAACGTCGTAACCACACTTTATTAGATATGGTGCGATCTATGATGTCTCTTACTGATTTACCACTATCGTTTTGGGGTTATGCTTTAGAGACGGCTGCATTCACGTTAAATAGGGCACCTTCAAAATCCGTTGAGACGACACCATATGAACTGTGGTTTGGCAAGAAACCCAAGTTGTTGTTTCTTAAAGTTTGGGGCTATGATGATTATGTGAAAAAGCTTCAACCTGATAAGCTCAAACCCAAATCGGAGAAATGTAGGATACCCAAAGGAGACTGTTGGGTACTCCTTCTATCACAGATCCGAAGGCAAGATATTCGTTGCTAAGAATGGATCCTTCCAAGAGAAGGAGTTTTTCTCGAAAGAAGTGAGTGGGAGGAAAGTAGAACTTGATGAGGTAATTGTACCTGCTCCCTAATTGAAAAGTAGTTCATCACAGAAATCAGTTCTAGTGATTCCTACACCAATTAGTGAGGAAGCTAATGATGATGATCATGAAACTACTAATCAAGTTACTACCGAACCTCGTAGGTCAACCAGAGTAAGATCCGCACCAGAGTGGTACGGTAATCCAGTTCTGGAGGTCATGTTACTTGACCATGACAAACCTACGAACTATGAGGAAGTGATGATGAGCCCAGATTCCGCAATATGGCTTGAGGCCATGAAATTTGAGATGGGATCCATGTATGAGAACAGAGTGTGGAATTTGGTTGACTTGCCCGATGATCGGCAAGGCACAGATAATAAATGGATCTTCAAGAAGAAGACTGCCGCTGACGGTAATGTTACTGCCTAAGCTCGACTTGTTGCGGAAGGGTTTTCGACAAGTTCAAGGAGTTGACTACGATGAGACCTCACCCGTAGCGATGCTTAAGTCCGTCTGAATCATGTTAGCAATTGCCGCATTTTATGATTATGAAACTTGGCAAATGGATGTCAAAACTGCATTCCTTAATGGATATCTTAAAGAAGAGTTGTATATGATGAAACCAGAAGGTTTTGTCGATCCAAAAGGTGCTAACAAAGTGGGTAAGCTCCAGTGACCCATTTATGGACCGGTGCAAGCATCTCGGAGTTGGAATATACGCTTTGATAGTGTGATCAAAGCATATGGTTTTATCCAGACTTTTGGAGAAGCCTGTATTTACAAGAAAGTGAGTGGGAGCTCTGTAGCATTTCTAATATTATATCCTGAAATACCTGAAAAGGACTAAGTATATGTTTCTCGTTTATGGAGGTGACAAAGAGCTCGTCGTAAACGGTTACGTCGATGCAAGCTTTGACACTGATCCGGATGACTCTAAGTCACAAACCAGATACGTATTTTTATTGAATGGTGGAGTTGTCAGTTGGTCCAATTCTAAGCAAAGTGTCGTGGTGGGATCTACGTGTGAAGCGGAATACATAGCTGCTTCGGAAGCAGCAAATGAAGGAGTCTGGATGAAGGAGTTCATATCCGATCTAGGTGTCATACCTAGTGCATCGGGTCCAATGAAAATCTTTTGTGATAATACTGGTGCAATTGCCTTGGCAAAGGAATCCAGATTTCACAAGAGAACCAAGCACATGAAGAGACGCTTCAATTCCATCTGTGATCAAGTCAAGGAGGGAGACATGGAGATTTGCAAGATACATACGGATCTGAATGTTGCAAACCCGTTGACTAAGCCTCTCTGACGAGCAAAACATGATCATCACCAAGACTCCATGGGTGTTAGAATCATTACTATGTAATCTAGATTATTGACTCTAGTGCAAGTGGGAGACTGAAGGAAATATGCCCTAGAGGCAATAATAAAGTTGTTATTTATATTTCCTTATATCATGATAAATGTTTATTATTCCTGCTAGAATTATATTAAACCGGAAACTTAGTACATGTGTGACTACATAGACAAACAGAGTGTCACTAGTATGCCTCTACATTGACTAGCTCATTAATCAAAGATGGTTAAGTTTCCTAACCGTAGACATGAGTTTTCATTTGATGAATGGGATCACATCATTAGAGAATGATGTGATTGACTTGACCCATCCGTTAGCTAGCACTATGATCGTTTAGTTTATTGCTATTGCTTTCTCCATAACTTATACATGTTCCTATGACTATGAGATCATGCAACTCTCGAATACTGGAGGAACACTTAGTGTGCTATCAAACATCACAACGTAACTGGGTGATTATAAAGATGCTTTATAGGTGTCTCCGATGGTGTTTGTTGAGTTGGCATAGATCGAGATTAGGATTTGTCACTCCGATTGTCGGAGAGGTATCTCTGGGCCCTCTCGGTAATGCACATCACTATAAGCCTTGCAAGCAATGTGACTAATGAGTTAGTTGCAGGATGTTGCAGTACGGACGAGTAAAGAGACTTGCCGGTAATGAGATTGAACTAAGTATGATGATACCGACGATCGAATCTCAGGCAAGTAACATACCGATGACAAAGGGAACAAAAGTATGTTGTTATGCGGTTTGATCGATAAAGATCCGCATAGAATATGTAGGAACCAATATGAGCATCCAGGTTCCGCTATTGGTTATTGACCGGAGATGAGTCTCGGTCATGTCTACATAGTTCTCGAACCCATAGGGTCTGCATGCTTAACATTCGATGACGATCGGTATTATGAGTTTATGTGTTTTGATGTGCCGAAGGTAGTTCGGAGTCCCGGATGTTATCACGGACATGACGAGGAGTCTCAAAATTCTCGACACATGAAGATTGATATATTGGAAGGTTATGTTTGGACACTGGAATGGTTTCGGATGAGTTCGGGCATATACCGAAGTACCGGGGGGTTACCGGAACCCCCCGGGGGCTTAATGGGCCTACATGGGCTTTAGTGGAAGAGAGAGGACGCAGCCAAGAGGTGGGCGCGGCCCCCAAGCCCAATCCAAATTGGGAGGGGGGCTGGCCCCCCTTTCCTTCTTCTCCTCTTCCCCTTCCTTCCCCCTCCCGTAGGACTAGGAAAGGGGGGAAACCTACTCCTAGTAGGAGTAGGAATCCCCCCTTGGGGGAGCACCATGTGGCTGGCCGACCCCCTCCTCCCCTCCTTTATATACGGGGGAGGGGGACACCCCATAGACACACAAGTTGACCTCTTAGCCGTGTGCGTTGCCCCCCTCCACAGATTTACACCTCGGTCATATTGTCGTAGTGCTTAGGCAAAGCCCTGCGTCGGTAACTTCATCATCACCGTCAACACGCCGTCGTGCTGATGAAACTGTCCCTCGGCCTTAGCTGGATCTAGAGTTCGAGGGACATCATCGAGCTGAACGTGTGCAGATCGTGGAGGTGCCGTGCGTTCGGTACTTGATCGGTTGGATCGCGAAGACATTCGACTACATCAACCGCGTCACTTAACGCTTCCGCTTTCTGTCTACGAGGGTACGTAGACACACTCTCCCCTCTCGTTGCTATGCATCCCTATATAGATCTTGCGTGATTGTAGGATTTTTTTGAAATACTGCGTTCCCCAACACAAATATCAACGGGCCTTAAAAGGTGAAGTGGTGGAATGAGAATTGGGCCACATGGGCCCATTATGGGAGGCACCCCCTTCTTCACATGGAAAGGAGGGAGGGAGGCCGAATTGGGGAGGGATTCCCCTCCCCTAGGCCAGTGCAAGGGGAGACTTTTCCCCTTGTGTGGCGTCCCCTCCTCTGCCTCCAACATGTATATACTATAGGCTTTGGCACTTTTTAAAACACATGTTTTGGAACCTCCTCTAGTTCTCTAGTTCTAGTTGGTCCTAGTTGATCAATTAGAGACGGACCTAGATCCTCTAATCCTCATAATTAGAAGACCGGTGTGGTTCTAATATCCACCCTCTAATTCTCCGTCAATGATTAGCTCTGGACGGCAAAGCGCTGCCAAATCGTGAAGACCGTTGATAACCCACAAGTATAGGGGATCGCAACAGTTTTCGAGGGCGGAGTATTCAACCCAAATTTATTGATTCGACACAAGGGGAGCCAAAGAATATTCTCAAGTATTAGCAGCTAAGTTGTCAATTCAACCACGCCTGAAAGACTTAATATCTGCAGCAAAGTATTTAGTAGCAAAGTAGTATGGAAGTAGCGGTAACAGTGGCAAAAGTAACAGTAGCAATATTGTAGCAATCGTAATAGTGGCAACGGAAAAGTAACTTAGAAAAGATCAATATGTGAAAAGCTCGTAGGCAATGGATCAATGATGGATAATTATGTCGGCTGGCATTCATCATGCAACAGTTATAACATAGGGTGACACAAAACTAGCTCCAATTCATCAATATAATGTAGGCATGCATTCCAAATATACTCATGCGTGCTTATGGAAAAGAATTTATATGGCATCTTTTGTACTACCCTCCCGTGGCAGCGGGGTTCTGTTGGAAACTAAGGGATATTAAGGCCTCCTTTTAATAGAGTACCGGACCAAAGCATTAGCACTTAGTGAATGCATGAACTCCTCAAACTAAGGTCATCACCGGGAGTGGTCCTGACTATTGTCACTCCGGGGTTGCCGGAGCATAACACATAGTAGGTGACTATAAATTGCAAGATAGGACCAAGAACACAAATATATTCGTGAAAACATAATAGGTTCAGATCTGAAATCATGGCACTTGGGCCCTAGTGACAAGAAATAGGCATAGCAAAGTCATAGCAACATCAATCTTAGAACATAGTGGACACTAGGGATCAAACCCTAACAAAACTACTTGATTACATGGTAAATCTCATCCAACCCATCACGGTCCAGCAAGCCTACGATGGGATTACTCATGCACGGCGGTGAGCATCATGAAATTGGTGATGGAGGATGGTTGATGATGACAATGGAGACGGATTCCCCTCTCCAGAGCCCAAAACAGATTCCGGATCTGCCCTCCCGAGGAAGAACAGGGCTTGGCGGTGGCTCCATATCATAAAACGTGATGAATCCTTCTCTCTGATTTTTCTCTGCCCGAAAGTGAATATATGGAGTGGGAGTTCAGGTCGGAGGGCGCACCCTAGGGGGGTGGGCGCACCCCCACCCTTGTGGCCAGGGTGTGGGACCCCTTCTGCTAATTCTTTCGCCAATATTTTTTATTAATTCCAAAAATGATATCTGTGAATTTTTAGGTCATTCTAAGAACTTTTATTTCTGCACAAAACTAACACCATGGCAATTCTGCTAAAAACAACGTCAGTCTGGGTTATTTCCATTCAAAACATGCAAGTTAGAGTCCAAAACAAGGGTAAAAGAGTTTGGAAAAGTAGATACGATGGAGACGTGTCAACTCCCCCAAGCTTAACCCATTGCTTGTCCTCAAGCAATTCAGTTGACAAACTGAAAGTGATAAAGAAAAACTTTTACAAACTCTGTTTGATCTTGTTGTTGCAAATATGTAAAGGCAGCATTCAAGTTTTCTCCAAAGATTATGAACTAACAAAATTCACAATAACATTTAGGTCTCACATTTACTCATATCAATGGCATAATCAACTAGCGAGCAATAATAATAAATCTCTGATGACAACACTTTTTCAAAACAATCATGATATGATATAACAAAATGGTATCTCGCTAGCCCTTTCTGAGACCGCAAAACATAAATGCAGAGCACCCCTGAAGATCAAGGACAGACTAGACAATGTAATTCATGGCAAAAGAGATCCAG
Organism: Triticum urartu; assembly: GCF_003073215.2. Lineage (NCBI taxonomy): Eukaryota > Viridiplantae > Streptophyta > Magnoliopsida > Poales > Poaceae > Triticum > Triticum urartu. Next base: position 430,940,851 of record NC_053023.1, on the reverse strand, counting down.
TCACAGTCATACTCAGTATAAATTAATAACAATGCATGCAAATTACAGTGGGGCTCTCTAACTAGTGCCTTTCATAAGAGGATGATGACTCGGCAATAAAATTGAATAGATAGGCCCTTTCCAGAGGGAAGCGGGGATTTGTAGAGGTGCCAGAGCTCGAGTTTTGAAGTAGAGAATAAATAATATTTTGAGCGGTATCCTTTCATTGTCAACATAGAAACTAAGAGATCTCAGTATCTTTCATGCTAAATACATTATAGGCGGTTCCCAAGCAGAATGGTAAAGTTTATACTCCCCCACCACCAACAAGCACACTCCACGACTGGTCCAAAAGAACGGGTACCATACAACTAACAACAATCTTAGGGGAGTTTTGTTTGCAATTATTTTGATTTGATTTGAGTATGGGACTGGGCATCCCGGTTACCAGCCATTTTCTCATGAATGATGAGCGGAGTCCACTCATCGTGAGAATAACCCACCTAGCATGGAAGATATTGATAGCCCTAGTTGGTACATGAGCGATTCGAGCATACAAAAAATATTATCATTTGAAGGTTTAGAGTTTGGCACATGCAAATTTACTTGGAACGGTAGGTAAATACCGCATATAGGAAGGTAAGGTGGACTCATATGGAACAACTTTGGGGTTTATGGAAGTGGATGCACAAGCAGTATTCCTGCTTAGTACAAGTGAAGGCGAGAAAGAGACTGGGAAGTGACCAACTAGAGAGCGACAACAGTCATAAACATGCATTGAGATTAACCAACATTGAATGCAAGCATGACTAGGATATAAATCACCATGAACATAAATATCGTAGAGGCTATGTTGATTTTGATTCAACTACATGCGTGAACATGTGCCAAGTCAAGCCACTCAAATCATTCAAAGGAGGATATCATCCTATCATACTACATCACAATCATTTTAATTTTCATGTTGGCACGCGAGGTAAACCATTATAAACTCCTAGCTAATTGAACATGGCATGAGTAACTATAATCTCTAATTGTCGTTGCAAACATTTTTCATTCATAACAGACTGAATCGAGAATGGTGAACTAATCATATTTAGAAAAACAAGATAGGACGAGTTCATACCAGCTTTTCTTCATTTCAAGCATTTCATCATATATCGTCATTATTGCCTTTCACTTGCACGACCGAACGGTGTGGATAATAATAATAGTGCACGTGCATTGGACTAACCTAGAATCTGAAACATTCATTCAAAGGAGAAGACAAGGTAATATGGGCTCTTTGTTAGATCAACAATAATGCATATGAGAGCCACTCAACATTTTCATCGTGGTCTTCTCCTCTCGACCCCCAAAGAAAAGAAAAGAATTTCAAAGAAACACACTGAAATGTTTTTGGAGATTTTGTTTTTCTAAAGAAAGTAAAACAAGAATGAGAAAAACTATTTACATGGGAAAGCTCCCAACAATCAAGAGAAGAACGTGAAATCTTTTTGGGTTTTCTTTTAATTATACTACTAAGGATGCATAGAAGGTAAACTAACTACAACTAATTTTTCTGTTTTTTCTTAAGGTTTTCAAGCACACAAGAAGAAAGCGGAAAAAGAAATAAACTGTAACATCCCAAAATTCTAAATTTTGGAATTTTATATTAAATAAATAGATTTGATTGATTGTTTGATTGTGGTGTGGTTGCTTGTGTGAAATTTAGTGGAAATTTGAAACTTTTTGAAAGTTGAATGAGAGGGAATAAAATGACTTTCCAAAAACTTTCACTTTGCTTTTTGATCTCCATGAATTCAAAGTCTTTTCATCACAAAACCCTAGAGTGAAGATGATATGACTTCTTCCATTTAACTAAATGAAAAAGGGTTTTGAAAGGATTTGAATTTCATTTGGAAATTTTTATTCAGAAACATTAAGCAACTCAATGATTTTCATGAGAAAATCTAAAACGACTTCTTCAAAACATATGAAATATGAGTTGGAAGTTTAAAAGAAATCAAATTTAAAGTCCCTATGAAATCATTTTCATTTTGGAGTTATTTGGTTTTTCAAATTATTTTTCTCCAAAAATAAAAGATATGGAAAATAGGGTTAAATGATTCCCTACAGTAGAAAATTGGAGAGAAATAAATTTGAAATCATTTTGGTATTTTTAAAATAATTTTTATTGGGTTTCATTGCAACGGTAGCGCTCTTTGCTTTATTTATTTTTTTTAGATTTTATTTGATGTTAGAAAAAAATTCAGGTTGTAGAAAATATTTTTCTGAAAATTCTGATATATTATATGCCTATAGTATATTTTTATTTTATTTGGTTTGTTATTTTATTTTTCTGTAAAATTGTTTTAAAAAAACAATTCTCTTCCGCCGACTGGGCCGGCCCAGCTCCAGCCGGGCCGCGGCCTGGCCCAGCTCGCCCGTCGCCTACGTCCCCGAGCGGGACCCCGCTCGGGAGTCCGCCGCCGCCGTGCCCGACCCGGTCACCGTCGCTGCCGCCTTTTCCCCTTCCGCAAGCCGCGCCTCCTTCCTTCCTATAAAACCCGCGGCCCCGGGCCCGTTTCTCCTCCTCCCAAGCCGCCGCACATCTCCGCCACCGTCGCCGCCGCCGACGAACTCCACCGCCATCGCCCCGCCTTGTTCCGTCGCCCTTGACCGAAGCCGCCGCCTTCTTCGACTTCGCCTCGGGCCCCGCGCCTTCCTGTGGTGCCGCCCGAGTCGGAGGACCACCGGAGCCACCACTCCATCCATAGCCGTCGCCGCCATCTTCTTCGTCGCCGGTGACTCCAACCGCCATGGTAACCGCCACCCCTCCTCGTCCGTCCGATCTGGATCTAACGATCCAGATCCATTTGTTTTTCCTCTAAACATTTTTTTATTTATGTAGAGAACTTTCATTGTCTAAGCCTTTGGAGCGAACGTGTTCATAATTTAGGGTTTAGTAGCAAACGTTCATTTGTTATATTTTACTTTTTCTGCTTTAATTTCGGCCAGGGACCTAGATGCAATTAGCATATTTACAGATTAGCCCCTGATCTTCAAACCCTCGCAACTTTTTACTCGTTTGTCCAAATCCAACGAAACCAACACCCACTTCTTCGTTATGATCTCCTCTATCCAGTAAAACCACTTAACATGTTTTTGAAAGGGTTAAATTTTATTTCAAACATATTTGAATTCAAATTTATTTTATTTATAACTCGAGTTTTATAACTCCGATTTAGTTGATTCTTTTTGCAAATCAAAGCTCTTGACCTAAACTTTCTGATAAAGCCAAATTCACTTAATTTTGGTACTGTTAGAAATTGTTTTCTGTTGCAAGAGTTAATTGCTTGTTTTTGAAATTTTCCGAGATCTTTTCATCGATTCTTTTGCATGAGTACTTATGTATGCAATTGCTTGCTTATGATAGATTGAATGGAGTGTGACGAGTAGAACTATCAGGAGTTATGAGTGCAAATCATCTTCATCAACAGTACAAGGCAAGTTCACACTTTGATCATACTCCCTTTATTACCCATATTTTATGCATTAGATTCAACCCTCAAACATTGCATTGAGTAGTATTTGATAACATGTGGGTATTGGGAAGTAGTTGATGAGGTAGGAACCTATTGCCTTTATTTCAAAACCTTGGGTGTTACTACGTTATGCTTATACTGCTAGGCTATGCTCGTAGTCGTGGATTGGTTTGTGAGATTCATGGAAGATGTGAGAGTTATATTAACTAAGGGAGACTTAAGGTGGCTACTTTAATACACATCTGGATGGATTGGTTGGGGCACCCTGGGGATACCAGTGGCTTGCCCGGACACCTGGGGAATCCAGTGTTGTCCTAGGAGATCCCGAGGTATCCGTGTGATCATCGTATGGTTCGCCACCGAGGCTCAAAGGGATCATAAGATTATTCATGCTAGAAACTTCCGTGCGCAGCCACAAGCCATTATGGGCTCTGGCATAGTTGAGTATGTTGTGTGACCTCTTTCAGTGGTAGACTAGCATATGTAGGGGATGTACATGGTACGGTCTACCCGTCGTAAAGAATTAATGCTTCTGAAAGACTGTGTCTCGGTCATCAGTTTCTCAAACATCAGGCAGTGCGAGAAATTCAACGAAGGAGATCGAATCTTGTGGGGAAAAGTGCGCAAACCTCTACAGAGTGTACAAACTAATCATGATTAGCCGTGTCCTCGGTTATGGACATCTTGAGTATATCGTCATTGAATTATTATGTTGATCTCATCACTCTACTTAATTAATTTGTCGAGTTATTAAACTTTTAATTGGATTGCGTTGGGGTTACCTTCTCAATGTTTTCAACAAACTTTGTAGTTAAATAAAATATATTCCTTTGTTGTAGGGGAAAAATAGCTTTATGCAAATGATAACCATAGAGCCTCCACCGGCCAAATATGCATGTAGTGATAGCCACTATTCAACATTGCTCTATAGTGTGAATTTGCCAGTACATTCAATGTACTGACCTACATGGCTGCAACGTCTCATGTTGCAGGAATCTTACATCGAGTAAGTGATTCGTTAGGGTTACGATTTCTACACTCAACTTTGTCGTTGGTGTTGATGGGAATTCACAACCTTGTTGTTACTTCCGCTATTTGGATTGTGGTAATCGTATTTACGTTACTTTATACATGTGATTTACCTCTGTTATAAATCCTCGAGTACTATGTGTGTCAGCATACCGATCCAGGGATGACACTTAAGCACAGAGACTTGATCCATTCAAGTCAGGTCGCTACAAGATGGTATCAGAGCACATGTTGACTGTAGGACGTGACCCCTAGAAACTGACAAGCCCATAGGAAAGATTTTTCTCTCAAAGCTTATTTTCAATAAAGATCTTTTACGTCTATTCTTTTCTAAGCTTTATCAAATATTCCCTTTTAGTTAGACTATACCCATTTCCCCTCTTTGACCACACAAAGATTCGACTGATGAGATCACTCCAAGAAGTACAAGATATCGGACAACTAAGACCACTTCGGAATGAAGAGGATTTTACCATGCGTTATAATAATGGAAACTAAAATGGTTGAAGACTGCGAAGACTAGGAGAATTTGAAGTCTTTGGAGAATTTCCAGATTTGTATGACCTAGGAAGGCTACCCTTATGGAACTTGTCAGACTAATGAAGCTGTCAATACCCGGGATCAAGGTGTGTCAGAGAAAGACCGGAACATGAAGCGTTAAACCTCGAAGTTTTTGTCAAGAAAACCCTAAGGCAGGAGATATTAACTATGGAATGATAGCTCATGGCAATGACATGGGCATAAACACGGCTATCCATGATGTTATCGCCCGCTTATGCTACTGTCACCATGCTGAATTAAGCATGCATTTCCACAAGGATTGGATGACAAAAGGGCTAATGGAGCACCTATCAACAAAAGATGGAGTTTTATCCCTAGCTGGTGTATCACTGGGATCTGGAGTATTACATCAAGGATTTAAGATGGACCTTTAGGAAGCCTTATTTAACAAGGAAGCCTTTTGTGAAGAACTCAGGACCCAGAAGCTGAAAGTAGCCAAGATGGAGGAGCAAAACCTTGAGATACTGGAGATTCGACAGGAACTAAAGGACAGTAGGATCATGGTTCATGCCAAGGATGTTGAAACACAGAAGTTTGGAATGCAACTCCAGAAATATTGAAGGACGCCATGAGAGACTTCACATCAACAGAGATGATTTGGCAAAAGAACTTGAGAAGGACCATCACGATCAGAAGAAGCCATCGAAGACATGAACAAGGCTTGAAGAGTTTGGCGACTTTGAAGATTTATTGACCTTTAGAAGACCAAACCCCAGTTATATACCTACGTTAGATGCGATGTTTGTGAGCTGTCATTTGTTTGATGTTTCCCAGACAGCCACAAAATAAAATATGTCTCTTCAAAACAATTGTTTGTATTGTGTGTATCCCTCTCTATCTCTCTTATCTCACCCCAAAACCCTTGGACCCAATAGAGGATGAATGTAGATGAACTCATATTTCCGGGACCTATACGTCAAGTGGAGACGGACCGATGGATTCAGAACACGGAAGATCACAAGAAGAATAACCCTATAGCCGGAAAGGATATGACCCAGCATGCTATTCAGTACTTTGAAAGAGGTGCTGCTACCTAGTGGAGGATGTACCAAACCATCAATGGATGGCAGGGAGTAACCACTTGGGAAGAATTTAAGTTGACTCTGCAAAGGGCTCGTCTTATGTCCCAGAAATTGAAGCCTTGTAGAAATGATTTGAAGAAACCTTGTGCATGCAAACTCTATGGAGAAATAGGACACAACCATAAAGAACACAAGGATGATGCTCTAATTGTGAAGAAAGTCACCCAGCTGAAGAATGCCCAACTAGGCAGATTACTTGTTTCTTATGTGAAGGGACTACCCACTAACCTGCTCAGTGTCACATTTACCCCATGGTACAACGAACTATCCAACAGAAGAAAGAAGAAATGAAAGGAGACCACATGGAAATTTTAGAAGAACCGGTGATGAAGGAAGAGGTGGAGGACACACCCAAAGAAGACCCAATTAAACCCTGCACCAAGTCATGTTATTCATGTGGAGAAGAAGGACACATCTCCCATAATTGTCTGAATGGGGATCTGGTAGAATTCCCGATAGAGGAAGTAGAGTATGACCCACAGGAAATAGAAGCCCTGATTGGCACGGAAAAGTCTAGGAAGAGAAATAGATTGGATTCCAGGAAGGACCTGAGTCATATCACCTGTTTCAGGTGCAAGGAGTCAGGGCACTACTTCAGCAGTTGCCCCAAAAGGAAGCCGAGGACCCAAGGAGGCTATGTAATCACAAGGAAACCTTGAGACTCGTCAGAAGTATTATGTTTCCGTTGTAATGAAGCAGGGCACTTTGCCAGAGATTGTCCCAATGAGGATTTACGTGTTCAATAGTTGAGTTTGCAACAAAATAAATATAGTAGTAGTGGGAACATTTCTTTTTATATTGAGGTGTTGAGTTGAGGCATGTCATGGAAATGCAGGAGATTGTAATAAAATGAGAGTCAATAAAGTTAACATCGTTGGTATTGATTTAGATTTATGAGTAGTTACTCTATGAAGAAAGATTTTAACCATTTTCGAGGATATGAGAAATATGGTCTATGGATGAATTTGTGCATTTCAAGGGTGGTTGTACCCTGTGAGGACACTTGACCCCTGGAAAAGATAATGATATTCCACGGAGTGGACTTCGGACAAAATAAGTATGAGTTTTATCTCGATATGTGGGATACCCCAAGAATATGAAGGGATGAAGTGTTGGGGAACGTAGCAGAAATTCAAAATTTTCCTACGTGTCACCAAGATCTATCTATGGAGAGACCAGCAACGAGGGGAAGGAGAGTGCATCTACATACCCTTGTAGATCGCTAAGCAGAAGCGTTCAAGTGAACGGGGTTGATGGAGTCGTACTCGTCGTGATTCAAATCACCGATGACCAAGTGCCGAACGCACGGCACCTCCGCGTTCAACACACGTACAGCCCGGTGACGTCTCCCACGCCTTGATCCAGCAAGGAGAGAGGGAGAGGTTGAGGAAGACTCCATCCAACAGCAGCACAACGGCATGGTGGTGGTGGAGGAGCGTGGCAATCCTGCAGGGCTTCGCCAAGCACCACGGGAGAGGAGAAGGACTTGGGAGAGAGGGAGGGCTGCACCAAAAGCAAAGGTGTATCTCAAGAGGACCTCCTACCCTCACTATATATAGGGATCCCAAAGGGGGGGTGCGCCAGCCCTAGGAGATCCAATCTCCTAGGGGGCGGCGGCCAGGGGAGGAGTCCTTCCCCCCCAAGGCACCTAAGAGGTGCCTTCCCCTTCTCGGACTCTTCCTTTAGGGTTTCCCAGGCGCATGGGCCTCTTGGGGCTGGTGCCCTTGGCCCATGTAGGCCAAGGCGCACCCCCTACAGCCCATGTGGCCCCCGGGGGGCAGGTGGCCCCACCCGGTGGGCCCCCGGGACCCTTCCGGTGGTCCCGGTACAATACCGATGACCCCGAAACTTGTCCCGATGGCCGAAACAGGACTTCCTATATATAAATCTTTACCTCTGGACCATTCCGGAACTCCTCGTGACATCCGGGATCTCATCCGGGACTCCTAACAACATTCGGTAACCACATACAAGTTTCCTTTATAACCCTAGCATCATCGAACCTTAAGTGTGTAGACCCTACGGGTTCGGGAGACATGCAGACATGACCGAGACGTTCTCCGGTCAATAACCAACAACGGGATCTGGATACCCATGTTGGCTCCCACATGTTCCACGATGATCTCATCGGATGAACCACGATGTCAAGGACTCAATCAATCCCGTATACAATTCCCTTTGTCTAGCGGTGTTGTACTTGCCCGAGATTCGATCGTCGGTATCCCTATACCTTGTTCAATCTCGTTACCGGCAAGTCTCTTTACTCGTTCCGTAACACATCATCCCGTGATCAACTCCTTGGTCACATTGCGCATATGATGATGTCCTACCGAGTGGGCCCAGAGATACCTCTCCGTTTACACGGAGTGACAAATCCCAGTCTCGATTCGTGCCAACCCAACAGACACTTTCGGAGATACCTGTAATGTACCTTTATAGCCACCCAGTTACGTTGTGACGTTTGGCACACCCAAAGCACTCCTACGGTATCCGGGAGTTGCACAATCTCATGGTCTAAGGAAATGATACTTGACATTAGAAAAGCTTTAGCATACGAACTACACGATCTTTGTGCTAGGCTTAGGATTGGGTCTTTGTCCATCACATCATTCTCCTAATGACGTGATCCCGTTATCAATGACATCCAATGTCCATGGTCAGGAAACCGTAACCATCTATTGATCAACGAGCTAGTCAACTAGAGGCTTACTAGGGACATGGTGTTGTCTATGTATCCACACATGTATCTGAGTTTCCTATCAATACAATTATAGCATGGATAATAAACGATTATCATGAACAAGGAAATATATAATAATAACCAATTTATTATTGCCTCTAGGGCATATTTCCAACATGAAGTACTATTGGGATATAAAGGAGGTATAATGTTGGTAATATGGAGCAATTGTAACTCCATGATGAGTCTGAGTAAGCACGTCTTAGTTTGGTACCAATAGAAGGAAGGGAGACAGTACAATTGGATGGATTTAAGAATGCTAGGAAGCTGGATGTTGGAATAATGATCAGTTGCCCCGATGATGAGTTCAAGGTTTACAAGTGATGAGATGGACCATAACCCACAGGCTCCACGACCTGCCAGGAAGCAAGCACATTCTTGCTGAAGGAAAAACCCTGGAAGAAGTTACGTTTATCAACAGTCGATCTTATGGGAGTTTACGCAAAACCTGAGAGTTGTGAAGAAACGATAGATGTTCGTTTGGCTTGCAAAATCAATTGATTTATCCGAACCTAGTTCGTCGACAAGAGAAATTCTGCAATGCTTGTCAGGATGACCGAGTGTTAGAATGCGAGATCCGCTAAACCATCGTTACCGGCAAGTCTCTTTACTCGTTCCGTAACACATCATCCCGTGATCAACTCCTTGGTCACATTGCGCATATGATGATGTCCTACCGAGTGGGCCCAGAGATACCTCTCCGTTTACACGGAGTGACAAATCCCAGTCTCGATTCGTGCCAACCCAACAGACACTTTCGGAGATACCTGTAATGTACCTTTATAGTCACCCAATTACGTTGTGACGTTTGGCACACCCAAAGCTTCCTACGGTAATCGGGAAGTTGCACAATCTCATGGCTTAAGGAAATGATACTTGAACATTAGAAAAGCTTTTAGCATACGAACTAACACGATCTATGTGCTAGGCCTTAGGATGGGTCTTTGTCATCACATCATTCTCTAATATGTGATCCCGTTATCAAACGACATCCATGTCATGTCAGAACGTACCATCTATGATCACGCTAGTCCAACTAGAGGCTTACTAGGGACATGGTGTTGTCTAATGTATCCACACATGTATCTGAGTTTCTATCAACAACTTAGCATGGATAATACGATTATCATGAACAAGGAAATATAATAAATAACCAATTTATTATTGCCTCTAGGTTATTGCCTCTAGGGCATATTTCCAACAGTCTCCCACTTGCACTAGAGTCAATAATCTAGTTCACATCGCCATGTGATTAACATTCACAGGTCACATCGCCATGTGACCAACATCCAAAGAGTTTACTAGAGTCAGTAATCTAGATCACATCACTATGTGATTAGCACTCAATGAGTTCTGGGTTTGATCATGTTGCTTGTGAGAGAGGTTTTAGTCAACGGGTCTGAACCTTTCAGATCCGTGTGTGCTTTACAAATCTCTATGTCATCTCCTAGATGTAGCTACCACGTTCTATTTGGAGCTTATTCCAAATAACTGTTCTACTATACGAATCCAGTTTACTTCTCAGAATAATCTGGATTAGTGTCAAAGTTTGCATCGGCGTAACCCTTTACGACGAACTCTTTTACCACCTCCATAATCGAGAAAATTCCTTAGTCCACTAGTTACTAAGGATAACTTTGACCGCTGTCCTGTGATCCATTCTTGGATCACTCTGGTACCCCTTGACTGACTCATGGCAAGGCACACTTCAGGTGCGGTACACAGCATAGCATACTGTAGAGCCTATGTCTTAAGCATAGGGATCGACCTTCGTCCTTTCTCTCTATTCTGCCGCGGTCGAGCTTTAAGTTTTAACTTCATACCTTACAACTCAGGCAAGAACTCCTTCTTTGACTGATCCATCTTGAACACCTTCAAGATCACGTCAAGGCATGTGCTCATTTGAAAGTACTATTAAGCATTTTGTCTATCCTTATAGATCTTGATGCTCAATGCTCAAGTAGCTTAATCCAGGCTTTCCATTGAAAAACACTTTCCAAATAACCCTATATGCTTTCCAGAAATTCTACGTCATTTCCGATCAACAACATATATTCATCAGAAATTCTATAGTGCTCCCACTCACTTCTTTGGAAATACCAGTTTCTCATAAACTTTGTATACACCCAAAATCTTTGATCATCTCATCAAAGCATACATTCCAACTCCGAGATGCTTACTCCAGTCCTCAGAAGGATTGCTGGAGCTTTGCATCCTTATTAGCATCTTTTCAGGATTGACAAAACCTTTCGGTTGTATCACATACAACCTTTCCTCAAGAAAATCGTCGAGGAAACAATGTTTTGACATCCTATCTGCAAGATTTCATAAATAATGCAGTGACTGCTAATATAATTCCAACAGACTCTTAGCATTGCTACGAGTGAGAAAGTCTCACCGTAGTCAACTCCTTGAACTTGTCGGAAAACATCTTAACGACAAGTCAAGCTTTCTTAACGGTGATACTTACCATCATTGTCCGTCTTCCTTTTAAAATCCATATGTACCTAACAGCCTTACGACCATCAAGTAGTTCTTCCAAAGTCTACACTTTGTTTTCATATATGGATCCTCTCTCGGATTATATGGCCTCGAGCCATTTATCGGAATCCGGGCCCACCATCGCTTCTCCATAGCTCGTAGGTTCATTGTTGTCTAGCAACATGACTTCCAAGACAGGGTTACGTACCACTCTGAAGTAGTATGCATCCTTGTCATCCTATGATGTTTGGTAGTGACTTGATCTGAAGTCTCATGATCAATATCATAAGCTTCCACTTCAATTGGTGTAGGTGCCACAGGAACAACTCTTTGTGCCCTGCTATACACTAGTTGAAGTAACGGTTCAATAACCTCATCAAGTCTCCACCATCCTCCCACTCAATTCTTTCGAGAGAAACTTTTCCTCGAGAAAGGACCTGATTCCAGAAACAATCCCTTATTGCTTTCGAATCTGAGACAGGAGGTATACCCAACTATTTCGGGTGTCCTATGAAGATGCATTTATCCGCTTTAGGTTCGAGCTTATCAGCCTGAAACTTTTTCACATAAGCGTCGCAGTCCCAAACTTTTAAGAAATGACAGCTTAGGTTTCTCTAAACCATAGTTCATACGGTGTCATCTCATCGGAATTGCGTGGTGCCCTATTTAAAGTGAATGTGGTTGTCTCTAATGCCTAACCCATAAACTATTGTGGTAATTTGATAAGAGACATCATGGTATGCATCATATCCAATAGGGTGCAGTTATGATGTTCGGACACACCATCACACTATGGTGTTCCAGGCTATATCAGTTGTGAAACAATTTCCACAATGTCTTAATTCTATGCCAAACTCGTAATTCAGATATTCATCTCTATGATCATATCATAGATATTTTATCCTCTTGTCACGACGATCTTTCAACTTCATCCTGAAATTACTTGAACCTTTCAATAATTCAGACTCGTGATTCATCAAGTAAATATACTCAACATCTACTCAAATCATCTGTGAAGTAAGAACATAACGATATCCACTACATGCCTTAGCACTCATAGGACTGCACACATCAAAAATGTATTACTTCCAACAAGTTGCTTTCTTGTTCCATTTTACTGAAAACGAGGCTTTCAGTCATCTTGCCCATGTGGTATGATTTGCATGTCTCAAGTGATTCAAAAACAAGCGAGTACAAAACGGTCCATTTGCATGGAGTTTCTTCATGCATATATACCAATAGACATGGTTCGCATGTCCCAAACTTTTCAAAAAACGAGTGAGCCCAAAGATCCATCAACATGGAGCTTCTTCATGCGTTTTATACCGATATGACTTACGTGGCAGTGCCACAAGTAGGTGGTACTATCATTACTATCTTTTGGCATGAACATGTGTATCACTACGATCGAGATTCAATAAACCATTCATTTTAGGTGTAAGACCATTGAAGGTATTATTCAAATAAACAGAGTAACCATTATTCTCCTTAAATGAATAACCGTATTGCGATAGACATAATCCAATCATGTCTATGCTCAACGCAAACACCAATCTCGATGGTAGAGGGAGCGTGCGATGCTTTATCGTATCAACATTGAGAACACTTCCAACACATATCGTCAGCTCACCTTTAGCTAGTCTCTGTTTATTCCGTAGCTTTTATTTCGAGTTACTAACACTTAGCAACCGAACCGGTATCTAATACCCTGGTGCTACTAGGAGTACTAGTAAAGTACACATTAACATAATGTATATCCAATATACTTCTATCGACCTTGCCAGCCTTCTAATCTACCAAGTATCTAGGGTAATTCTGCTCCAGTGGCTGTCCCCTTTATTACAGAAGCACTTAGTCTCGGGTTTGGGTTCAACCTTGGGTTTCTTCACTAGAGCAGCAGCTGAATTGCCGTTTTATGAAGTATCCCTTCGTGCCCTTGCCCTTCTTGAAACTAGTGGTTTCACCAACCATCAACAATTGATGCTCCTTCTTGATTTCTACTTTTGTGGTGTCAAACATCACGAACATCTCAAGGATCATCATACATGTCCCCGATATATTATAGTTCATCACGAAGCTCTAGCAGCTTGGTGGTCATGACTTTGGAGAAACATCACTATCTTATCTGGAAGATCAACTCCCACTTGATTCAAATGATTGTTGTACTCAGACAATCCGAGCACAAGCTCAACAATTGAGCTTTTCTCCTTAGTTTGCAGGTTAAGAAAATCGTCGGAGGTCTTATACCTCTTGACGTGGGCACGAGCCTGAAATTCCAATTTCAGCCCTCAAAACATCTCATATGTTTCGTGACGTTTCAAAAACGTCTTTGGTGCCTCAACTCTAAACTGTTTAACTGAACTATCATGTAGTTATCAAAACGTGTATGTCAGATGTTCGCAACATCCACAGACAACGTTCGAGGTTTAGCACACTGAGCGGTGCATTAAGGACATAAGCCTTCTAAGAAGCAATGAGGACAATCCTCAGTTTACGGACCTAGTCCGCATAATTGCTACTGTCAACTTTCAACTAATTTTTCTCTAGGAACATATCTAAACAGTAGAACTGAAACGCGAGCTACGACATAATTTGCAAAATCCTTTTTGACTATGTTCAGGATAATTAAGTTCATATTATGAACTCCCACTCAGATAGACATCCCTCTAGTCATCTAAGTGATTACATGATCCGAGTCAACTAGGCCGTGTCCGATCAACACGTGAGACGGACTAGTCAACGTCGGTGAACATCTTCATGTTGATCGTATCTTCTATACGACTCATGCTCGACCTTTCGGTCTTCTGTGTTCCGAGGCCATGTCTGTACATGCTAGGCTCGTCAAGTTAACCCTAAGTGTTTTTTGCATGTGTAAAACTGTCTTACACCCGTTGTATGTGAACGTAAGGATCTATCACACCCGATCAACACGTGGTGCTTCGAAACGATGAACTGTAGCAACGGTGCACAGTTAGGGGAGAACACTTCTTGAAATTGTTGTAAGGGATCATCTTATTTACTACCGTCGTTCTAAGCAAATAAGATGTATAAACATGATAAACATCACATGCAATCAAATAGTGACATGATATGGCCAATATCATATTGCTCCTTTTGATCTCCATCTTCGGGGCTCCATGATCATCATCGTCACCGGCATGACACCATGATCTCCATCATCGTGTCTTCATGAAGTTGTCACGTCATCTATTACTTCTACTACTACAGCTAACGGTTAGCAATAAAGTAAAGTAATTACATGACGTTTATGTTGACACGCAGGTCATAAATAAATAAAGACAACTCCTATGGCTCCTGCCGGTTGTCATACTCATCGACATGCAAGTAGTGATTCCTATTACAAGAACATGATCAATCTCATACATCACATATATCATTCATCACATCCTTTGGCCATATCACATCACATAGCATACCCTGCAAAAACAAGTTAGACGTCCTCTAATTGTTGTTTGCATGTTTTACGTGGCTGCTATGGGTTTCTAGCAAGAACGTTTCTTACCTACGCAAAGACCACAACGTGATATGCCAATTGCTATTTACCCTTCATAAGGACCCTTTTCATCGAATCCGATCCGACTAAAGTGGGAGAGACAGACACCCGCTAGCCACCTTATGCAACTAGTGCATGTCAGTCGGTGGAACCAGTCTCACGTAAGAGTACGTGTAAGGTCGGTCCGGGCCGCTTCATCCCACGATGCCGCCGAATCAAGATAAGACTAGTAACGGCAAGCATATTGAACAAAATCAACGCCCACAACTACTTTGTGTTCTACTCGTGCATAGAATCTACGCAATAGACCTAGCTCATGATGCCACTGTTGGGGAACGTAGCAGAAATTCAAAATTTTCCTACGTGTCACCAAGATCTATCTATGGAGAGACCAGCAATGAGGGGAAGGAGAAGTGCATCTACATACCCTTGTAGATCGCTAAGCGGAAGCGTTCAAGTGAACGGGGTTGATGGAGTCGTACTCGTCGTGATTCAAATCACCGATGACCAAGTGCCGAACGCACGGCACCTCCGCGTTCAACACACGTACAGCCCGGTGACGTCTCCCACGCCTTGATCCAGCAAGGAGAGAGGGAGAGGTTGAGGAAGACTCCATCCAACAGCAGCACAATGGCATGGTGGTGGTGGAGGAGCGTGGCAATCCTGCAGGGCTTCGCCAAGCACCACGGGAGAGGAGAAGGACTTGGGAGAGAGGGAGGGCTGCACCAAAAGCAAAGGTGTATCTCAAGAGGACCTCCTACCCTCACTATATATAGGGATCCCAAAGGGGGGGTGCGCCAGCCCTAGGAGATCCAATCTCCTAGGGGGCGGCGGCCAGGGGAGGAGTCCTTCCCCCCCAAGGCACCTAAGAGGTGCCTTCCCCTTCTCGGACTCTTCCTTTAGGGTTTCCCAGGCGCATGGGCCTCTTGGGGCTGGTGCCCTTGGCCCATGTAGGCCAAGGCGCACCCCCTACAGCCCATGTGGCCCCCGGGGGGCAGGTGGCCCCACCCGGTGGGCCCCCGGGACCCTTCCGGTGGTCCCGGTACAATACCGATGACCCCGAAACTTGTCCCGATGGCCGAAATAGGACTTCCTATATATAAATCTTTACCTCCGGACCATTCCGAAACTCCTCGTGACGTCCGGGATCTCATCCGGGACTCCTAACAACATTCGGTAACCACATACAAGTTTCCTTTATAACCCTAGCATCATCGAACCTTAAGTGTGTAGACCCTACGGGTTCGGGAGACATGCAGACATGACCGAGATGACTCTCCGGTCAATAACCAACAGCGGGATCTGGATACCCATGTTGGCTCCCACATGTTCCACGATGATCTCATCGGATGAACCACGATGTCAAGGACTTAATCAATCCCGTATACAATTCCCTTTGTC
Organism: Triticum urartu; assembly: GCF_003073215.2. Classification (NCBI taxonomy): domain Eukaryota; kingdom Viridiplantae; phylum Streptophyta; class Magnoliopsida; order Poales; family Poaceae; genus Triticum; species Triticum urartu. Next base: position 430,924,537 of record NC_053023.1, on the reverse strand, counting down.
TATCGGTATGTTACTTGCCCGAGATTCGATCGTCGGTATCCTGATACCTTGTTCAATCTCGTTACCGGCAAGTCTCTTTACTCGTTCCGTAACACATCATCCCGTGATCAACTCCTTGGTCACATTGTGCACATTATGATGATGTCCTACCGAGTGGGCCCAGAGATACCTCTCCGTTTACACGGAGTGACAAATCCCAGTCTCGATTCGTGCCGACCCAACAGACACTTTCGGAGATACCTGTAAGTGTACCTTTATAGCCACCCAGTTACGTTGTGACGTTTGGCACACCCAAAGCACTCCTACGGTATCCGGGATTTGCACAATCTCATGGTCTAAGGAAATGATACTTGACATTGGAAAAGCTTTAGCATACGAACTACACGATCTTTGTGCTAGGCTTAGGATTGGGTCTTTGTCCATCACATCATTCTCCTAATGACGTGATCCCGTTATCAATGACATCCAATGTCCATGGTCAGGAAACCGTAACCATCTATTGATCAACGAGCTAGTCAACTAGAGGCTTACTAGGGACATGGTGTTGTCTATGTATCCACACATGTATCTGAGTTTCCTATCAATACAATTATAGCATGGATAATAAACGATTATCATGAACAAGGAAATATATAATAATAACCAATTTATTATTGCCTCTAGGGCATATTTCCAACATGAAGTACTATTGGGATATAAAGGAGGTATAATGTTGGTAATATGGAGCAATTGTAACTCCATGATGAGTCTGAGTAAGCACGTCTTAGTTTGGTACCAATAGAAGGAAGGGAGACAGTACAATTGGATGGATTTAAGAATGCTAGGAAGCTGGATGTTGGAATAATGATCAGTTGCCCCGATGATGAGTTCAAGGTTTACAAGTGATGAGATGGACCATAACCCACAGGCTCCACGACCTGCCAGGAAGCAAGCACATTCTTGCTGAAGGAAAAACCCTGGAAGAAGTTACGTTTATCAACAGTCGATCTTATGGGAGTTTACGCAAAACCTGAGAGTTGTGAAGAAACGATAGATGTTCGTTTGGCTTGCAAAATCAATTGATTTATCCGAACCTAGTTCGTCGACAAGAGAAATTCTGCAATGCTTGTCAGGATGACCGAGTGTTAGAATGCGAGATCCGCTAAACCATATACAAGGTAATGATTTGGGTGCGGGATGGATTGATCACCATACCGACTTACTCTTGAAACCCAGACCCATTTCCTGCAGGAGAAACCATAAATTGTTGACCACCCTGAGATATCGATAGCTGTTTAGTGTTGGCGCCAGACTTGTCAGCTAAGAAGACCCAGTCACAGAAGAACCTTACCAAGATGAAAGGATAGAAGAATTGCGATAAAGGTTATGCCACTATGGAAGGGCCCAGAGAAGGAATTATCCTGAAGATCTCAGAAGACTGACCCTGTCAACAATAAGGATGGAATATATGAGTTTTGATGGAACTGTAACCATGCTTCTAAGGGTGGTAGCACCCCACACCCCCTATGACGATCGATGGATTTTGAGGAGACCCCGAACTTAACCTATTTCTTGCTAGCCTCTCCGAATCTCGAGGACGAGATTCATTTAAAGCGTGGTAGGTTTGTTCCCAAAATTCTAAATTTTGGAATGTTATATTAAATAAATAGGTTTGATTGATTGTTTGATTGTGGTGTGGTTGCTTGTGTGAAATTGAGTGGAAATTTGAAACTTTTTGAAAGTTGAATGAGAGGGAATAAAATGACTTCCCCAAAACTTTCACTTTGCTTTCTGATCTCCACGAATTCAAAGTCTTTTCATCACAAAACCCTAGAGTGAAGATGATATGACACTACAAGAAATATGTCAACTTGTGACCACCACTATTGGTCACTGAAAGGTCATGGTTTTTCATTTGTGACCTTTTTGTGACCAAAAACAGAAGGTCAAAAGCTGGCGGTCATAAACTGACTATAGCGACCTTTCTTATGGAATGGTCGAAGACGTTTATGACCAAAATACGTCTACTGTGGCGTTTTGGTCACTAGCAACCTCCCCAGGCCACGTAGGCATCCAGCGTGGTAAGCTGATGTGGCACAAGATTCAGCCCGGTCCAATTCGGTTTTCTACATGGGCCTAGCCCAACAATTCGGCCTTTTTAATGTATTTTTTCTATCAATTTTTGATCGGCTTCATGGGCCAAGCCCAACATTGCAGCCTTTTTAATTTTGGGCCGTGGCCTTTTTGTCTCAGCAGTTTTATTTTTTGATTTTTATAAAATGGGTCAGGTGGGTCCCTGTTGTCAGGTTCTAGTAACTAGGTCCCATTTGTCATGTTCTGGTAAGTGGGTCCCATTTATCAGGCTCATAGTCTTCATATTTCAACTAGTATTTAAATTGGCAGACACAGAAAACACACATGATACTTTAGATGAGAGCAGCCAGATCCTTACAAGTGTAATACAGTGGCAATCACAATAATGAGTTACAAGTGTAATACAGTACTTTACAAGCTTTACAAGATCCTTACAAGCAATCACAAACTGGCACCTGCTCCTGTCATGAACATGCCAAACTCAAAACATGCCAAACTCGTTGGACTACCATAGTAAGATGAACAACATGCTGAACTAGCTGGACAACCATAGTTAGGGCTGGGAACAAACAAAACGGCCTTCTAGAAAATAGACAACATGCCTTCCTCGGTTGCCCTGTTACATGAATCAGTAGAGAAGGATCAAAAAAACTGGGGCAAATATATTATGAACAGACCATTCAATAAAAGGATAGTTATTTAGAATGATAACACAAATTGAGCTAGTACCATGCTTTTTGTTCTCTAGATAGTTAAAATGAAACTCTCATACAAGAAAATAGAGAAACAATATGAAAGCTAACAGTAGGGATGCCATAGCTGTAATGAGCAAGCTATTTTGTATTTGAGAAACAAAAAATGCACCAATAATTTTTCAGAAGGCAACTGAACATCAGTGCACATATTTAGATAGAAACAAGGGCTTGAACTATACACATTAATTAGAACAGGATCGAAAAACACCAATGTATTTGACAAGTACACTGTAGGATTCAATTCGGCTTCCCCATATATAGCAACCAACAGACATCTAACATCATTATTTTACTGCAAAAGACCAGCCCATAGCAATAGAAGCATAAAATTTAAGCACGCAGGCACATTATAGCATGTAGTAATAGAAGCACAAATTTTGAGCTTGCAAGCACATTATAGTAGGTAGGGAAGTGGGAAGATGAACTAATTTAGATGCCAATTGATAACATACAGCACACCTCATCCACACCAATACACTTATAAGACAGTTGGACAATGACACAAGCATTTCCACAAACAATTCATGTTGATGATTAAGTTGTGTAATGCATAGGGCAATTAGACTAGTGTGAAAAAGAAGATAATTTACAAGTTACAAACTATAATAGCAAATGGCCAAATGTTCCAGCCAAGATCAACCAGAGCATGCAAGAGTTGGAGAGATCCACCACGGACTAAAAAAATTACAACAGACTAGATGTGCAGGTGCATATGCTTGTGAGCAGAAAAATAATGGTACATTGACAACTTCAGTTCAGGTAAATATCACTACATGTATCAGTATACAGGCAGCAATAGTATCATCAAGCACAGAAAAACAGCAGCTTGACCCATATAAGTCATAGCTCTGAAGAGAGAAAGAAAGAACAGTTTTAGCTAGCTATGTATTCATAGTTGAGAGCTAAGAAATTTGTTTGTTTATGTTGTAACTAACAGACCTAGTACAAGAAACAAGCAAAGTGAAACAGTATTGACTAATTCGATGGCAATACAAGCTAATCTACTTAGCTAGTAGGTGACCATCCAATCCATGATGTAGCAGCAGGTGCAAATATGATATGATGTGAAGAAGAAGCTAGCTGGAGAGGTTGGGGATGTAACCAAAATTACAAACCATTGTCGGACCTCACATCACCACTGTTTTGTCATTTTATAATCAACTGGAAACTATGCAGAGCAGACCGGACAGTAAAAGAATTATCAAGCAGGGCAAAATAGCAGCGTGGCCATCAACTCATAGCCCTGAAGAAAGAAAGAACCAATAGGGTCAGCTACTTATTTATTCAGAATTGAGAGTTGAGCAATCATTAGAAAACTAAAGATACTGCTCAGCTAACTAAATAACACATGATTCAGTCACACGGTATAACTCTGACTATAATATAAGGAAAGAACTAAAGACACTACGTACTTAGAACTCAACTGAAAGTGAGAATGATTCGATTCTATGCAAACAATCTGATTTTATTTGTTTATATTAGTAAAAACAAGTCTATCAGGTAAGATCAAGAACACTAATACTAACACAGACATATCTTCATTTATGTGAACAAGTGTGCTTCCTTCATTAATTAGTAGGAGTAGTAATTGTTCCATGCTAATACAAGCACACGCCCTGGCCTATCAATGTTTGAACCATGTAAACGGAGTTGGCACTCGTCAGAATCTTGAGAAAATCAAAGCAAGCAGCGAAAACATTGCAAGACCGACCTGGTTGTGAACCATGTAAATGAAGGTGGGTACAACAGGGCAAGAATGGTGCTCCCCAGCACTGCATGGCGAAAAACGGAGTTGACACTCTTCAGAATCTTGAGAAAATCAACTCTGCCCTCCTTCACACCCTGCAAGATACAAGTCTGAAGCATGAAACAGGCAGCCACAGAAGCGAACAACCAATGGTCTCATTCTGCTAGAAACAAAAAATACAGTAGAGTAATATTACTGGTCGCCAACCGCATCAGAAGGGCACCTGACGAGGAGAAGCTCACGCGGCGCCCACCCCGACGCGATCTTGCTCGAACGAACCACCGACCTTCGCCCAGACTCGTCCCTTGATGGGCACCCTAGATCCGTGCTCTGCTTGGAAACAAGAAGCATCAAATAAAAGTTACTCCAGTTCCTAACCAAATCAATACCATGGTAAGAATCACTAGGGTCGGACACTGAGGAGCAGAGGGAGATTTGGGAGACCGTGCTAGATTTGGGAGGGGGAGACCATCCTGGTCGCCATGGGTGGGCTCGTCGGAAAGGAGATTGCCTGCTACCGGCGTGCGTCCTTGCAGGTTGACGAAGAAATGGTCGTCCTCGAGCAGATCAACGCATCCAGGAGATGGATCGGTGCTTGAGGGCTCAGGATTCACCAGAGCAGCGCCGGATCGGGTTGGAGGCGACCGAAACCCTAGCCACCACGGGGTAGGGATTCGGGCTCGCCCTGCCATGGCCATGGCCGCGGGGTAGGGGTTAGGCCTGAGCTGGTAGCTGTTGGGTTGGATCTGGAGGCCGGTGGCGGAGCTGGTTGAGAGGAGGTCGTCGCCGGCAGGTGGGATCAGGGGAGAGGGTTGGATTGAATCATGGGAGGTGCGGCGTCTTTGGCGGCGCAGATGTGTCCCGAGAGAGAGAGAGGGGTCGCTAGAGGTAAGCACGGAGGAGAGGAGGTGGGGGATCCGCTTGAGGTGGCGCATCTGAGGCGCAGTTGGGGAGGGACGAGGGGAGATGTGGGCGAGAGAGGAGGGGTGCGATGGGGGATCTGAGCTAGGGTTTGGGCTGCGGGTGGGGTATCTCTTTTTATTTTTCTTTTGTTTTTTCTGTAAATAGATGGATGGATGGATGTGGGATGGAGACATGGATGGATGTATGGATGGGCGCCATGTCATCGATCCGTGGGAAGATTTCTGATTGGTTCGGAAAATTAGTGATTTAAAATAGTTTCCAAGTGCTAAAGATAGTGTTATTTTGTGAAGGGAAATCGTTGTATCTGGTGCGCCGGCCGAACGTTGCGCCGGGCGACGCGCGCAGCGTACGATCGTGGGTGTGCCACGTCTTCCCCCACGCGTCTCCTCGTGGGCCAGCAAACCATTTGCAGCATCTTCCTTATCCCATCGCTCAGTCAACACAACAATTTCTCCCCCAAATCAGAGCACACCCCTTGCTGCTCCTGCGGCGAGCGTCCATCATCCACCTACCCGCGGTTCTACGGGTACACCTCGAACGGCTCTGAGCCGACCGGCCCAAAGTTTGGGCCGGCGCGCCGGCGCCTAACAGTCATGGCCACATTCATGGCATAGTTTGTTCAAATGATCTCATATTGTGCATAATGGTGCATCTTGGAATTCCAAACAATGTTGCCTAAGGGAGTTTTCATTTTCTTTGCCCGGAAAATTCATTTTCCATTTTTCAAGTGCCCGAAATGAGTTTTTTTGTGAAGGACCTACCGTATATTTGTTGCAAAATTGCACCAAATCAATTTTATAAAATACTAGGCCATATTTAATGCACAATTGACCAAATGGTTGGGTGTAAAAAGTTTTGATCCACCTCTGGTGAAAAAGACAAATTCCCGCCGATTTAGTTGGAAGTGGGTCAAATTTGAACTACAGCTGCCTCATAGTTTGCTATTTATTTTTTCCAAAAATCATTTCTAGTTACATAAGTATCTATTTAATCAGAGAAACACCAAAAAAGTTCCAAGATTCAACCACTAGCTAGGAACGGTCATTCCAGCCGTTTTGACCGCATTTTGAAACGGGCATAAAAAATTCAAAAAAAATCAAAAAATTGGAAAACCTTCACATTGTGTCATTATATGTGACCAAGTTTCCGGAAAAAATAATAAACTTGTAATACGATAATTATTTTAAAGAAGTGTTCTCGGAAATGAGCTGTCATGTGTGAAGATTCATGGCTTTCAAGCCAAATGATCAATCTTATGGCCACATTCATGGCATAGTTTGTTCAAATGATCTCATATTGTGCACAAGGGTGCATATTGGAATGGCAAACAATGTTGCCTAAGGAAGTTTTCATTTTCGTTGGACGAAAAAACCATTTTCCATTTTTCCGAGTGCCCAAAATGAGTTTTTTTGTGAAGGACCTACCATATATTTGTTGCAAAATTGGACCTAATCAATTTTATAAAATACTAGGCCATATATAATGCACAATTCACAAAATGGTTGGGTGTCAAAAGTTTTGATCCACCTTTGGTGAAAAAGACAAATTCCCGCCAATTCAGCAGGAAGCGGGTCAAATTTGACTGTAGCTACCTTGTAGTTTGCTCTTTATTTTTTCCAAAAATGATTTCTAGGTACATAAGTATCTAAATAATCATAGAAACACCAAAAAATTCCAAAATTCAACCACTAGCTAGGAACGGTCATTCCCGCTTTTTTGACCGCATTTTGAAACGGGCATAAAAAATTCAAAAAATCATATAATTTGGAAACCTTCGCATTGTGTCATTATATGTGGCCAAGTTCCCAGGAAAAATAACAAACTTGCAATACGGCAATTATTTTAAAAAAGTGTTCTCAGAAACGAGCTATCACGTGTGAAGATTCATGGCTATCAAGCCAAATGATCAATCTTATGGCCACATTCTTGGCATAGTTTGTTCAAATGATCTTATATTGTGCAAAAGGGTGCATCTTGGAATGGCAAACAATGTTTCCTAAGAAATTTTTCATTTTCTGTGCATGAAAAAACCATTTTCCATTTTTCGATTGCCCCAAATGAGGGTTTTCCGTGAAGGACCTACCAAATAATTGTTGCAAAATTGGACCAAATCATTTTTATAAAATACTAGGCCATATTTCATGCACAATTGACCAAATGGTTGGGTGTCAAAATATTTGATCCACCTCTGGTGAAAAAGACAAATTCCCGCTGATTCAGCTGGAAGCAGGTCAAATTTGAACTGTAGCTACCTCGTAGTTTGCTCTTTATTTTTTCCAAAAATCATTTCTAGGTACATAAGTATCTATTTAATGAGAGAAACACCAAAAAAATTCCAAGATTCAACCGCTAGCTAGGAATGGTCAAGCCCGCCGTTTTGACCACATTTTGAAACGGGCATAAAAAATTCAAAACAAATCAAAAATTGGAAAACCTTCGCATTGTGTCATTATATGTGACCAAGTTTCCGGGAAAAATAATAAACTTGTAATACGATAATTATTTAAAAAAAGTGTTCTCAGAAATGAGCTATCATGTGTGAAGATTCATGGCTTTCAAGCTAAATGATCAATCTTATGGCCACATTCATGGCATAGTTTGTTCAAATGATCTCATATTGTGCACAAGGGTGCATATTGGAATGGCAAACAATGTTGCCTAAGGAAGTTTTCATTTTCGTTGGACGAAAAAACCATTTTCCATTTTTCGAGTGCCCGAAAGGAGGTTTTTTTGTGAAGGAACTACCAAATAATTGTTGCAAAATTGGACCAAATCATTTTTATAAAATACTAGGCCATATTTAATGCACAATTGACAAAATGGTTGGGTGTAAAAAAATTTGATCCACCTCTCGTGAAAAAGACAAATTTCCGCAGATTCAGTTAGAAGCGGGTCAAATTTGAACTGCAGGTGCCTCATAGTTTGCTATTTATTTTTTCCAAAAATCATTTCTATTTACATAAGTACCTAATTAATCATAAATACATGGTTTGGTGGCGATACGTCGAGGTTTGTGCGATGGCCGAGGGCCTCAACTCTAGAGCGCGTAGACTCGCATGCCCGCCGCGTGGTCACCGCGTGACCGTGGCGTTGCCATGTGTTCTAGGCGGCCTAGGCATGTCTAGTGGGTTGGGAACTCCCCAGGTAGGTGCTAGGAAGAAAATTACAACATAAGATTCTCACGAGGAGACCGATCGATGCTCAAACATGAATTAGCAGCCAAGTGTTTGATTAGCGGTACGGGAAATGTACATGTCTAATGGGCGTGAGTTTTGGCTGAGGATGATTAGTTACTAAGAAGACCGTCTTCACAAATTTTCAGCTCAAAAGGAGGAGCCTAGGTGGTACTTGCTTTGCAAACTACCACACTGGACATAAATACGAATGTTGAAGCTCGGCTCAAAATAATGAATGGATTGAGCTGGAATTTGGTGGAGGATGGGTATTTGGGCATAGGAAAGCACTGTAGAAAATGGATACTATTTGGACATGCCAAAGTGGTACTTCCTTCACAAACTGTTGTTTTGAACAGAATAGGAAAATGAATATTTTTGAATTATTTTTGAACTAGGCAAGGAAGGCTTTTACATATTTGACGAAGATATGACCCAGAGAATTTATGAATTTTTTTTGGGAATTTTGGGAATGAAAGAAATATAGGTTGCTTCACAGCCTAGGGCAAAAACTGCCACATGGACATGACACATTGGCAAAATTGATGAGGTGGCGCCTAGTCATAGCAATCCACCACAATTTACAAGGCTATGACCATCTATATTGGTCATTAACAACTAGAAATAAGGCAGCGGACTAGCGCTGGTTGCTTTATGACCATTTCCTCTAATGAAATTATGACCTTTTTGACCAAAATGGTCGTTATGGTTTAGGGTTTAGAGCCCCCAGACAGCTTTTGACCAATTGGTCTAAAATGTTCATAAATTTATGACCAATTCTTCGAGGGTCACTGACAGAAGGTCATAAGTTGACATATTTCTTGTAGTGTGACTTCTTCCATTTAATTAAATGAAAAAGGGTTTTGAAAGGATTTGAATTTCATTTGGAAATTTTTATTCAGAAACTTTAAGAAACTCAATGATTTTCATGAGAGAAGATAAAATGACTTCTTCAAAACATATGAAATATGAGTTGGAAGTTTAAAAGAAATCAAATTTAAAGTCCCTATGAAATTATTTTCATTTTGGAGTTATTTGGTTTTTCAAATTATTTTTCTCCAAAAATAGAATATCTCGAAAATAGGGTAAAATGATTCCCTACAGTAAAAAATTGGAGAGAAATAAATTTGAAATCATTTTGGTATTTTTAAAATGATTTTTATTGGGTTTATTGCAACGGTAGCGCTCTTTCCTTTATTTAACTTTTTTGGATTTTATTTGACGTTAGAAAAATGTTCAGGTTGTAGAAAATCTTTTTTTGAAAATTTGATATATTATATGCCTATAGTACATTTTTATTTTATTTGGTTTTTTATTTTATTTTTGTGTAAAATTGTTTTAAAAAAACAATTCTCTTCCGCCGACTAGGCCCGCCCAGCTCTAGCCAGGCTGCGGCCCAGCCCAGCTCGCCCGTCGCCTCCGTCCCCGAGCGGGACTCCGCTCAGGAGTCCGCCGCCGCCGCGCCGCCATGCCTGACCCGGTCACCGTCGTCGCCACCTTTGCCACTTCCGCAAGCCGCGCCTCCCTCCCTCCTGTAAAACCCGCGGCACCGGGCCCGTTTCTCCTCCTCCCAAGCCGCCGCACATCTCCGCCACCGTCGCCGCCGCCGACGAACTCCGTCGTCGTCTCCCTACCTTGTTCTGTCGCCCTCGACCGAAGCTGCCGCCTTCTTCGACTTCGCCTCGACGCCCCGCGCCTTCCCGTGTTGACGCCTGAGCCGGAGGACCACCGGAGCCGCCGCTCCGTCCATAGCCGCCGCTGCCACCGTCTTCTCCGTCACCGGCGACTCCAACCGCCGCGGTAACCGCCGCCCCTCCTCGTCCGTCCGATCTGGATCTAACGATCCAGATCCATTTGTTTTCCTCTAAACATTTTTTATTTATGTAGAGAACTTTAATTGTCTAAGCCTCTGGAGCGAACCTATTCATAGTTTAGGGTTCAATAGTGAACATTCGTTCATTATATTTTTCTTTTTCTGTTTTAATTTCGACTAGGGACCTAGATGTAATTAGCTTATTTACAGATTAGCCCCTGATCTTCAAACCCTCGCAACTTTTTACTCGTTTGTCCAAATCCAACGAAACCAATGCCCACTTCTTCGTTATGATCTCCTCTATCCAGTAAAACAACTTAAACATGTTTTTGAAAGTTTAAATTTTGATTTCAAACAGATTTGAATTCAAACTTCTTTTATTTATAAGTCAAGTTTTATAACTCCGATTTAGTTGATTCTTTTTGAAAATCGAAGCTCTTGACCTAAACTTTCTGATAAGGCCAAATTCACTTAATTTTGGTACTGTTAGAAATTGTTTTCTGTTGCAAGAGTTAATTGCTTGTTTTTGAAGTTTTCCAAGATCTTTTCTTCGATTCTTTTGCGTGAGTGCTTATGTATGCAATTGCTTGCTTACGATAGATTGAACGGAGTGTGACGAGTAGAACTATCAAGAGTTATGAGTGCAAATCATCTTCATCAATAGTAAAAGGCAAGTTCGCACTTTGATCATACTCCCTTTATTACCCAGATTTTATGCATTAGATTCAACCCTCAAACATTGCATTGAGTAGGATTTGATAACATGTGGGTATTGGGAAGTAGTTGATGAGGTAGGAACCTATTGCCTTTATTTCAAAACCTTGGGTGTTACTACGTTATGCTTGTACTGCTATGCTATGCTCATAGACGTGGATTGGTTTGTGAGATTCATGGAAGATGTGAGAGTTATATTAACTAAGGGAAACTTAAGGTGGCTACTTTAATACACATCGGGGTGGATTGGTTGGGGCACCCTCAGGAAACCAGTGGCTTGCCCGGACACCTGGGGAATCCAGTGTTGTCCTAGAAGATCCCGGGGTATCCGCGTGATCATCCTATGGTTTGCCACCGAGGCTCAAAGGGATCATAAGATTATTCATGCTAGAAACTTCTGTGTGCAGCCACAAGCCATTATGGGCTCTGGCATAGTTGAGTATGTTGTGTGACCTCTTTTAGTGGTAGACTAGCAAATGTAGGGGATGTAGGTGGTACGGTCTACCCATCGTAAAGAGTTAATGCTCCTGAAAGACTGTGTCTCGGTCATCAGTCTCTCAAACATCAGGCAGTGCAAGAAATTCAAAGGAGGAGATCGAGTCTTCTGGGGAAAAGTGTGCAAACCTCTGCAGAGTGTACAAACTAATCATGATTAGCTGTGTCCGTGGTTATGGACATCTTGAGTTTCTGGTACTTGAATTATTATGTTGATCACATCATTCTACTTAATTAATTTGTCAGGTTATTAAACTTTTAATTGGATTGAATTGGGGTTACCTTCTCAATGTTTTCAACAAACTTTGTAGTTAAGTAAAATATATTCCTTTGTTGTAGGGAAAAAATAGCTTTATGCAAATGATAACCATAGAGCCTCCACCAGCCAAATAGGCATGTAGTGATAGCCATTATTCATCATTGCTCTACAGTGTGAATTTGCAGTACATTCAATGTACTGACCTACATGGATGCAACGTCTCATGTTGCAGGAATCCTACGACAAGTAAGTGATATGTTAGGGTTACGATTTCTACACTCAACTTTGTCGTTGGTGTTGATGGGAATCCACAACCTTGTTGTTACTTCCACTATTTGGATTGAGGTAATAGTATTTACGTTACTTTATACATGTGATTTACCTCTGTTATAAATCCTCGAGTACTGTGTGTGTCAGCATACTGATCCAGGGATGACACTTAAGCACAGAGACTTGATCCATTCGGGTCGGGTCGCTACTTAAACTAACATGGATATTACAATGAGAAAGTATGAACACCGACAATTGAAATGAGTGTGTGAACATGAATATAATGTCGGTGAGAAATATGTACTCCCCCAAGCTTAGGCTTTTGGCCTAAGTTGGTCCAAGCCCATGGATAAAAGTATCCCTCTTCGTTGTACTGAGGAGGATCGTAGGGGTTCCACTGGTTAGCGAGCTCCTATGGACCCCATTGATAAATAGACTCCTAATATGGATCAAATGATGGCTCTGGCTCAGGAGGTGGGGATCGTGTCCCCTCCCAGTATGCATGAATGTCCACGGGCAAAACAAAGTACCTGCCTGAATGAATATCGAACAAAATAGGTGCAGGCAAGGTAATAATCTGAAAAGTATTCTTGCTAAATACCAAGTTATAAATGAGTCTCCTTTCCTCATCATAGAGAATAAACTTATGTGCTACCATGCTATCATAATCTAAGTAAATAGTAGGCTGTGGTTTCTCCTCTTTCTCATAGTGCCTAATGGGTATCTCAAAGTGTTTAGCAAGACGGGAGGCGAAGATACCTCCAAAAATAGGACCCTTTGTACGGTTTAAACTCAACCATTTTGCAACTATAGCGCCTAAACTGTAAGTTCTATCACGGTGTAAAGCATGGCGCAAAAATAAAAAGGTCAGGGCCACTAAGGCCTCCACTCTTTCCACGACCAATTAAACATCTCCCGGCGAATAATGAGTAATAGCGTAAAACAGGGAAATGTATACTAGCCACTCTCGCTCCCGACACTCCTCTTGTTTCCCCTACGGTAATTTCATGAATAAAACCTTCCACATCACTAGGGTGTGGTTCCTCGATGCTACCCTCATAAGGTAATTTACAAACCTCACAAAAGTCATAGAGTGTCATTTCCTTGTACTCATCATATAAGTAAAAGTCTACCATGGGTAGTGATCTCCTAGCATGAAAATGAAAATTTTGCACGAAAGAATTAGTGAGTAGGAGATACTGATTACACTGGTCGAGGAGGAAGTCGGTGATGCTTGCATTCCCAACCAAATAATAGAAATCATAAATTCCGGCCGCTTGTAAGAATGCATCACATGGCCATTCACACGGCCGAATCTCTGCGGCACGAGGAAGATTATACTTGGGCTTCTCTTTCTCCTCATTTTCTTTTTCCTTCAAACCCCGGCTCGAAGAGCCTCTCAACAATCTCCTCATCATTTTTTTCTTGTGAAAATTTTCTGAAATTTTTAGTGACTCAAAATAAAAGTGAACTAAGCTCAACAAAATTGATAGCAACTACTCTTACAAGTGCCTAGAGGCTATATTATGCATTAAAACTATTTTGGACCATATAAATTTGACATGCATGCTCAAGAACAAGGTCACCACAGTAGCAAAAATTTGCAATAAATAAAGCACTAGAACAAAACTAATTGGACCATTGGAGGAGTCACATACCGAAGAACAATCCTCCAAATCAGTTTTTTGAATGGAGCTTTGAGCAAGGAGATCGAAAATGGCAACAAGATGAGCAAGAACACGAGTTTGAGAAATGCGCTACTAGGGAAAAGTTTATACATAGAAACTTAGCATAAGCGCGGTTTAAAAACAGAAGCTACTGCTAATTATCAGTAGCGCGCTTTATCAAACCGCGCTACTAATATCCCTTTAGCAGTAGCGCACTAGTAGAGAAGAGCGCTACTACTAAAATTGCCAAGGCGTTGCCACCAGACTAGGTATAGTAGTAGCGCTCTTTCCATAGACGCGCTACTGCTAAAGTACTTAGGAGTAGCGCGTTTCGCCAAAACACGCTACTGCTAAGTATCATCCCTCTTCCAACTAAGATTAGTCTCATACTGCTAAGCGAACAGCGTGCTTACCACCTTAAATATGTAACTTTTCAAACTATCACAACCACTTGGTCTTCAGTGAACTCTATGTGTAGAATTTGTGGCTATAATATGATTCTTCTTTGGTTTCTAAACCGGTGATGACTCATATTGGCAACTAGATGATACCCCGCGCGTTGCTGCGGGAATTGGTTGCAAGATATTTCAATGATATTTGGTTGTATGAAACATGCATATTTTGATTTATATTATGAACTGTAATTCAATAAAAATAGATATGCATAATCATATATGATTATTGTATATTTGCACAATCATTATTGAATATAAGTATTATAAAACTACGGATGTATTTTCCCATGCATGAATGCTTATTGAAATGGATTTTTTTCAATGCATGGGTGCATATTGAGTTGGTATATTCACATGTTAAGAGAAATATAGGTAATGGTGATCAACTATTTAAATGAGACACATTCGTTGTTACGGAGAATTTTCAGTGCATACCTTTCTATAAAATACATTAGATGTGGTAGATCATACACACTCAAAAAGGTGTGTAAGGCGAGAATAGATATGTATTTATAGGACTGGATAAAATAATATATCATCAATGAGATATTTACAATAGAACTATATATATTGCAAAAATCACATAATGCATTGACAATTGAACAATTACAAAACATATATAATTTATTGAGTGCTCTGTCGCAATCATGCTTAATTCAATGGGGTTTCTCATACTTAAAAAATGTATTTTTCATCATGTGCTAAACTATTAACGCAATGATCTAGTAACCCCAGCAGTCGAGGAGCGTAAAATGATTGATACCTTAACATCCGAGGCGCACTATGGTGATATCGCTAGCTAGTCGTTTTACCAGCAAAGAACCATTGGTAGTAAAGATGATTTACATACTCACTCATATTGAATTAGTTGGCATACATGCCAGTCGAGATGACCCTTTCACCTGCACATCTGATTCCTACCATGCCAGCTTGACAGCTTAAACATCAGACCAAAATTGGATACAGGCATGATAGCTATAATCTTGACTTAGCGGTGCATGAGTGGTGGACGAGCCCTTGTGCTGATGCATGCATGGTTGTTAGCTGCACAGTTGGATCTTGTTGATCGTGGAGATATTCCTGTGAGTAGTTAGTGCATGGGTTAGTGGCCTAATGTGGTGGCTGTTAGGCTAGTGCGTGCGTGACTTGCGGTGTGGCCGAGTGCATGTAGCGGCAAGCCAAGTCAGTGCGTGCGTGCGTGGTAGCTAGCCTGGTGTGTGTGCACAGGTATAAATACCCTTCCCCATGTACTGATCGAAGAACGCCGGTATGAGCCGAGTCTAGGAGCCAGAGATGGGGTAGCCTCCGCTGGGACCGTGGTATGCGCCCGGTCGGTTGTGAGAGAGCTCCTCTAGGTAGGCTGCGGTGTGTTGCCGCGCTCGGGTATGTGCCTAGTAAAGAGAGGCCGTTCGTACGGCCGAGGCACCGTTCGTGCGGCGGAGGCATTTGTGCGCCGGAAAAATTATGTGCTCCATCTTCCACCTTCGTTTGTGCGATGAGAGAAAGAGAGCGGCAACAACATTTGGTATCATGAGCCGGTTCATCCTGGGCGGGGTTCGCCGTGCCGGAGGCGTGCCGGTGGTGACGATGTTCGCGGCGGCTGCGCGATGGAGCTCTGAGCCGTGTGTTGGCCTATGAAGATGGGCGGCGCTGCAGCTGTCATGGCGCATGACGGAGGCGGCGGGCGGTGACATCGTACGTGCGGTGACCGCGGAGGCCGTCGAGGTGCTATGTGGTGGCGCGGCGACGTGGCACAGCGTGGCGGCGTGGAAGCACTGCATGGAGGCCGCGGCGGCCGTGGCGCGGTGGCCGGGAACATCGACAACAAGGGATGCAGCGCGATGGCCACGGTGCGGAGGTCGGGCGGCGTGGCTGACTTCGTCGCGTGTGATGGATGGCCGGCAACGAGTACAAGGCAATGGCTGATGGCGAGCTATATCAAGATTAGAAGAGGAATTGATAGCTATAATCTTGACTTAGCGGTGCGTGAGTGGCGGACGAGCCCTTGTGCTGATGCATGCATGGTTGTTAGCTGCACAGTTGGATCTTGTTGATCGTGGAGATATTCCTGTGAGTAGTTAGTGCATGGGTTAGTGGCCTAATGTGGTGGCTGTTAGGCTAGTGCGTGCGTGACTTGCGGTGTGGCCGAGTGCATGTAGCGGCAAGCCAAGTCAGTGCGTGCGTGCGTGGTAGCTAGCCTGGTGTGTGTGCACGGGTATAAATACCCTTCCCCATGTACTGATCGAAGAGCGCCGGTATGAGCCGAGTCTAGGAGCCAGAGATGGGGTAGTTTCCTCCAGGACCGTGGTATGCGCCCGGTCGGTTGTGAGAGAGCTCCTCTGGGTAGGCTGCGGTGTGTTGCCGCGCCCGGGTATGTGCCTAGTAAAGAGAGGCCGTCCGTATGGCCGAGGCGCCGTTCGTGCGACGGAGACGTTTGTGCACCGGAAAAATTATGTGCTCCATCTTCCACCTTCGTTTGTGCGATGAGAGAAAGAGAGCTGCAACAACAAGGCATACCTAATGGACTTACCTGGAATGTGAGCCTCGGACCAATGAGCTACTCCTGCAGTAGAATACCACAATCTCCGGCGAAAAAAGCAGAATACCAGAATAATAGTATTACCTTAATTTACATTATGCTCAATAATTTGTCTGAAAAATGGATCATGCTCATATAGATCTTTTGAGGTGAGACCGTGAGAGATCTTTTACCTACCTCGTGATGTGTAGAGAATTCAACATGCCTTTGATTCATGTACTGTGATAGTCCTACAACGACCCATCCCTACCATTACCATAGAGATTTTTTGTAGGCGCCAACACTCGATAGGGCAGATACCAGCGGTGGCCGATTTGATAGAATGGTAAGCGGCGACGCCCCCCAATTATGGCTGTCGTTCGCTCTGTATATCGCCCAAGTCTGCAACAAACAGTTGTCCCCGGAGGTGTGGTGTGTCTGGCTCGTCCTTGCAGTTGCGCTCGACGGCGGCCTCCCTCGTGGTGGTCGAGGACGCCGCGGTCACCGTCTTGTGCCTGGATAGCCGTGCCAGCACGACAGGCTCAATCTTCACATCTAGCAGGCCAGGCCTACTGGCCACGATGAAGCGCGCCCGCTGGAGCTCAGGCAGGCAGTCAATGTGCCCTGCTTGCGGGGATGTCCGTCAACTGCGCACGTGCCTCGATGTCAGGCATCGGTGTTGATCCCCTTGGGAATTGACGCTCGACAGGATGAAGGGAAACCATAATCCTACTTATTATATACTACTACTACGTCAGAAGAGAGAAGACGAAGAGAAAGGAGTAGTGGCGAAGTTGAAGAGGAAAGGAGTTTGCAACGGACTAATAAAATCAAGACAGAAACCGATCGGTGGGGAATTACCTGCCTTATCTGAATGAAGAGACAAAGAGAACGACCAAAAGAAAACTCCAGGTCTGCCCAATAGATGACTTTTGTGGAGTTATACAAAGAAAAGGAAACGACAGGTCGCTTCGGTCTAGGCCACGATTTGTTAGTTTTTATTTCGATGACATGGCAGATTTTTTAATTAAGAAAATGTCATTTTTTTTGCTGAGGCGGCACATGCATGGCTGTTACTGTTAGAAAAGTGCAACATAATCGCTGATGTGGCATATGTGATGATGTGGATGGGTTGCATGTTGAGATAAATCAAGTAGTGGGGATGAATCTCTTAGGTATATAGGATTCAGATTGTACACAAAAAGATCATTGATGATCAATGTATTTTTGATGCATATCTTTACATGCTTACACATAGCAGTAGCGCATTTTATCAGAAGGCGCTACTGCTAGGGCGTTTAGCAGTAGCGCATTTCCCTATAGCGCGCTACTGCTAGGCCATTCTATCTTCCCCAACCTGCCGCCCCTCACTCTCCTCTCTCCTCTCTCCACTCACACTCACTCGATCTCCCCCCTCAATCCCCCCACACCGGTCCTCCCCCGCCGGCCGCCGTCGCCTACCCCTCCTCCCCCTGGGCCGCCGTCACTTCCTCCTCCTCCCTGGACTCGGTAATCCTTCGCTGGTCGCCCTCCTCCCTGCCCCCACCTCCTCCGTCCTCCCTCCACTCCTCCGTTCGCCGCCGGCCAACCCCTTGTCGCTTCGCCTTCCTCCTCCCTCCTCCAGTCGCCCCTCCTTCTCCCTCCTCCAACCACAACCCCTCCTCCCTGCTACATTTTGATTTAGTAGGCTAGTTCCTATGCAACATTTTGATTTAGTTGATTTAGTAGGCTAGTTGATTTAGAACATTTTGATTTATTTGATTTAGTAGGCTAGTTGATTTAGTTGATTTAGAACATTTTGATTTAGTTGATTAGTAGGCTAGTTGGTATGCAACATTTAGAGAGAGACAGAGAGAGATATGTTAGTTGATAGCTTTTAGAGATATATTCAGTTTGGCTTGTGTTGAGATATATTGTTGTTTAGTTTAGGTTAGATGGCATAACACATTTGTGACCTTTGAGATGGCATAACACTGTTTTTTGAAAAAAAAATCTGCACAAGATAAACAACAAAGATTGAAAACATGAGCAAAGATCGAATTTTTTTATATGCACAAGATGTCTGTTGCTAACCTCATATCATCTTATATGTTAATTTTAGTTACTAAGCATGAATATTCCATTTTACGATTAAGATCGATGCATTAAGAACTTTATGTTATTGTTTTTCTTTCCTATGAAGTGGATTGTTCATCTTTGCTCATATTGCTTTAGGAAATGGCGCGGCCTGCACTACCACCATGTCGACTGTGCAAGTCAAGGTGCGCCAGCAGCCTTGCAACTAGCAAGTTGTTCGGCATCTACTTCTAGCCGAGTTTTCGTCATGCCGCGGTAAGAAATTATATGAAATATAACAACTATTTTGTTTTTAGTGTTAGCATTAATGCATTGTGTCATTTTGCTTTTTGTACACAGATAGTCCCATGCAATGTGAGGTTGAAATTCAACAAGATGACAAGAGACACTGTGACCTTTGAGGCTCCTGGGGGACCCTACACTATGGAGGTCGAGAAAGGACGCAACATGTCGCAGATTGGAGGAGATGGATGGGCCCATTTCCTCGCCGCATGCGCTTACTGGTGGTGAGTTGATCAGCTTCTCCTTCAAAGCAGAGAGACCCAAGCTAGCTGTCATTTATATCAACCTGGTGGAAGATGATGAAGATGATGAGGACCCACTTGATGAAGATGATGAGGACCCACTTCATGAAGCCATCGTAGCTCAAATAATGAGGCTGAGTGAGGAGGAGGTGTGCAACTTATGGTACATAATTCCACCACGTGATGAATTTGTCGGTGTGCCATTCATGACCCGCCTGACAAGTACCATGGTCAATCGGCATGATATGGCATGTTATACTAACTGTAGTAGTTTGATGATATATATATGGTTTATTGTTATACTTACAAATGCAAATTATCCGATGATATGCTTAGTGTAGAGTCCAATAATATGATGTGTGGAATGTAGTTGATGATATGCTTTAGTGTAGAGTCCGATCACATGCTTATTAGTGTAGAATCTAAGGAACTATTAATAGTGTAGATAATCCATATATACTTATTAGTAGAATTCATGCTTAGTAAAAATATGTAGTACTGTGTCTTTTGATAGTGTAGAAATCTATACTTAATAGAAATATATTCGCAAGAGTATGTGCGAGGCTACTTATTAATTGATATGTTTTTGTTATTCAGAAATTGTCAAAGAGCCTATCTGTGAGTTGTGGTATCGAGCCTGATGAAGAAGGCTCAGCTGGACTACGCCTTACCGCAAGGGGCTCCATCACCACCTGTACTAACCGCATGGACACGGGCGGTCGCGCACACTTAAGCTCGGTTGGGTGGAAGAGATTCCTCGTTGGCAATAATCTTCGTGTTGGATAGGTCATCCTGATTACTATCAGGAACACCCACCGCCTAGGCTTGAGGATGCTGATCATCGTCGATATCTTCTAGAACTACATGTGTGTGTGTGTGGTTGTATGACTCTATATACCTAGTAGAACTGCTATATATGTGTGGCTGTAAGACTACCTAGTACTGCTTGAGGATGCATGTTGACTATGTATGAAATTGTTATCTAGTACTACCTAGTACCTATAATGGTTTATGAAATTGATATCCAGTACTACCTAGTATCTGGAAATTGTAGTTTATTGGAATGGGGCAGGAAGCAGGGAAAAATCATGAAAGATACAGCAGTAGTGCGGGGTTAGGAAAGCGCTACAGCTAATTAATAGTAGCGCATTCCCGAAACGCGCTGCTAATATAGTCAATAGTAGTAGCGCGGGTATAGACTACACTACTACTAACGGTTAGCTGTAGCGCCGTAGTAGTAGCATGGCCACCCGTGCTGCTGATAGCCTCAAAACCCGTGCTACTACTAGGGTTTTCCCTAGTAGTGATGGAGTGATTTTTTCTGGAGGAAGAAGGATAGGATGGGTGCTGGAATAAGTGGAGGGGGCCATGTGGCGTCCACAAGGATAGGGGGCGCGCCCAGGGGGTAGGGCGCGCCCTCCACCCTTGTGGCCAGCTGGTGAGGCCCCCTGGTGTGTGTTCACTGCCAGAAATTCTCAAATATTCTATAAAAAATCATACTAAATTTTCAAGGCATTTGGAGAACTTTTATTTTTGAGTCATTTTTTTATTGCACGGATAATTCAGAAAGTAGACAGAAAATACTATTTTTGCTTTATTTAATCTAAATAACAGAAACTATAGGATGGGTATAGAGAGTTGTGCTTTCTAAATTCATCCATCTCATGCTCATTAAAATGAATTCATTAACAAGGTTGATCAAGTCTTATTAACAAACTTCTTCCAAATGACATGAAACCGGAGAATTTTTGAATAACACTAGGTTACCTCAACGGGAATATGCATGTCCCCAACAATAAGAATATCATATTTCTTTTTGACAGTAGGAAGAGGGAACTCAAAACCTCCAATAGTAATAGTTGAAAATTTTCCAATATAATTGATACTATGAACTTGAGGTTGTTTCTTGGGAAAATGTACTGTATGCTCATTGCCATTAACATGAAAAGTGATATTGCCTTTGTTGCAATCAATAACAGCCCCTGCAGTATTCAGAAAGGGTCTACCAAGGATGATCGACATACTATCGTCCTCGGGAATATTGAGAATAACAAAGTCCGTTAAGATAGTAACGTTTGCAACCACAACAGGCACATCCTCACAAATACCGATGGGTATAGCAGTTGATTTATCAACCATTTGCAAAGATATTGCAGTAGGTGTCAACTTATTCAATTCAAGTCTACGATACAAAGAGAAAGGCATAACACTAACACCGACTCCAAGATCACATAATGCAGTTTTAACATAGTTTCCTTTAATGGAGCATGGAATAGTTGGTACTCCTGGATCTCCAAGTTTCTTTGGTATTCCATCCTTAAAAGTATAATTAGCAAGCATGATGGAGATTTCAGCTTCCGGTATCTTTTTGTTATTAGTAACAATATCTTTCATATACTTAGCATAAGGAGGCATTTTAAGCATATCGGTTAAACGCATACGCAAAAAGATAGGTCTAATCATTTCAGCAAAGCGCTCAAAATCCTCATCATCCTTTTTCTTGGATGGTTTAGGAGGAAAGGGCATGGGTTTCTGAACCCATGGTTCTCTTTCTTTACCATGTTTTCTAGCAACAAAACATCTCTTATCATAACATTGATTCTTTGATCATGGGTTATCAAGATCAACAGCAGGTTCAATCTCTACATCATTATCATTACTAGGTTGAGCATCAACATGAACATCATTATTAACATTATCACTAGGTTCATGTTCGTCACCAGATTGTGTCTCAGCATCAGAAATAGAAATATCATTGGGATTCTCAGGTGTGGCTATAGCAGGTTCACTAGAATGCAAAGTCCTATCAGTTTTCTTGTTCTTTTTATTACTAGGACTAGGTGCATCGGTATTTGTTCTCTAAGAATCCTGCTCTACTCTCTTAGGATTACCCTCACGATACAAAGGTTCATGAGTCATTTTACCACCTCTAGTCATAACACTAATACCATTATCATTATTCTTACTATTCAACTCAGTGAGCAAATCATCATGTGCTTTAACACTGGTACGCGTTGGTGCTATACAAACGGTTTTTAACCCCTTTCCGCGACGGCATTTGGAACCGTCGCCAAGTGAGTGTGGGCGATAGGGGGGTCCTTCCCACACGACCTAGAAATCGTCGGGGATAGGCCCTCCTGGGACACCAAATGAACTCGTGTGCGATCAGGCAAGGCATCGAAACCAAATCATTTCCGTAGGTATGTACATCCCACACGGTCAATCCCAGAAAAACATTTCCATAGGTATGTATATCACACATAGTCAATCCAATTTCCGTTCTTATGTACATCCCACACAGTCAATCTAGGGAAAACTTTCCGTTCTTATGTACATCCCACACAGTCAATCCAGGGAAAACGTTTCCATTAGTATGTACATCCCACACAGTTTTATGTGTAGGCTCGTGAGTGAAAGGTGTAACTATCACACACGCTCTGCCTTGGTTAACTGTTTACTTTTATCAACTACATCACACACAATTTGATGAAGAAAACTGTGTGGCATTGGGCTATCCATCACAAGCGCTTTTACTGCTAGAACCATTTGTAAAGGTCCATGACACATGTAACAGGTTTATTAGTTTAAAATTAATAATTCCAGTATTACGCAAATTCACATTTCATATCGAACAACTGTTTGCAAATTTCATATGAGGCACATAAATATATTATAACATCATAGTACGATAGCTACATGAAAACAGCACAGTACAACATATAGCTAGTTCAACTTCATAAGAACAATATATTCATTTCCCTAATCGAGATCATCCACGCTCGTCTTATCCACCTCTGCTTTCAGTTCAGTAAGAACCAATTTTGCACTGGCCAACTGGGAAAGTGCCTCCTCCTTCGCCAACACCATCTTAGCAAAGTCTGATTTAACAATCTGAGCTCATTCTCCACCTTCCTCTTTTTATCCCGCATCTTCAAATATTATTCAGCGTTGACAACACTTTCTCTAAGCCTACGTCTGTTCTCTTTCTCATACATTTCAGCAGGTCATGAGGCTTGTTAGGGCTGCCATTGTTCTCGGTTTTTCTTGGCCGAGGTGTCTGGCGAGCCATTCGTCTCGGACACTGTTTAAAAGCTGCTAAGGCTTTGGCGTCCGGACAGTCGACGATTTGGTTCTTCTTGGTGAGGAACCTGTTCCAAAGCTTTCGGGCGGACTCTCCGGACTGTTGGATTATATGACTTAAATCGTCTGCATCCGGAGGTCGGACATAGGTCCCTTGAAAATTAGCCCGAAAAGCGTTCTCGAGCTCCTCCCAACTTCCAATTGAGTTTTTGGGGAGGCTTTTCAGCCAGTACCGAGCTGGCCCTTTAAGCTTGAGGGGCTAGTATTTAATGGCATGGAGATCGTCTCCGCGAGCCATATGAATATGGAGGATAAAGTCCTCGATCTAGACTCCAGGGTCTGTGGTCCCGTCGTATGCCTCTATGTTCACTAGTTTGAATCCTTTTGGGAATTCGTGATCCAGCACCTCATCGGTGAAACATAGGGGGTGTGCGGCACCCCTATATTGTGATATGCCGTGGTGTTCGGACGGTTGTAGTATTCGGTTTTGATTTTGTGCCGGAGCGCGCTTCCTAGATCCATAGATGGATCTGGTCATGCCGGATTTTTGGCGCAAGTTCTCACGTAGATCGTGTGTTGACTTATGTGCAACTTTGTTAGCCGCGCTACCGCGGTCACAAGGTGGTGGATCCGGTCGGTTGGCTGTATCATTTTTCGGTTGTGTGGGCTCTAAGGCCTCATCGTCGAATTCAGGAAATAGCTTGCGCTTTGGATAGCTATTTGTGTGGTAACTTCCACCATACTTTGTTTCGTTGTCGAGCACTTTGTTCCACCTGCTGTTGAGCATATCTTGTACGGCCTTAAGCCTTTCCTTCTACTTCTTCAGGCTCCTCGCTGTGGCAATAAGCCTTCTGCGGAGGTTCTCTTGCTCCAAGTGCGTTTCCGGGATGATGTGTGCATCTTCGTCCGGACTGTTTTCCTCCCCAGACGGGGTTTGATGAGGTTTATCCTTGGCGTCGCCGTGTTCGGACGCCGGATCCTCACTACGTTCGCCGTTTGCATCTTGATCATGTTCTGCCACCGGGGCGGTGCAGTCATCGTTTCTTCCAGAGTTGACTGGACTGTTATTTCCTCTTGCGTTGTTATCGCTGTTTTTGCTATGGCGGGACTTAGAGAGGCGCCGCTGACGTCGGTGCTTGGGTTGCTTGGAGGGGGCATCCTCCGCTGTTTCTTCGCCATTGCCCTCTTTGGGTGTATCCACCATGTATATGTCATGTGATGAAGTGGTTGTCCGGCGCCCTGTGGGCGCTGGTTCTTGTTCATCTACTGCATCTTTGTTCATGCCGTTGATGTCTTCCGAGTCAAAGTTAAGCATGTCGGTTAAGTCGTCGACAGTGGCTACCAAGTGGGTGGTGGGTGGGCAGCGAATTTCTTCATCGTCCGCATCCCATTCTAGCCAAACATAGTTCGGCCATGGTTCTCCTGACAGGGAGAGAGACCTTAATGTATTTAGCATATCGCCGGAAGGCGAGTGCTGAAAGATATCCGCGGAGGTGAACTCCATGATCGGCGCCCAGTCGGGTTCGACGGGCACGGATGTAAGCGACTCAGAGTCCATGGCCGGAGATGAATCCAGTGGTTCGGCAACACGGCTCTCGTAAGGGGTAAAGTCAGCATCCGGCTCTATCGCCGCTGAGAGCGCGGCCTCCGTGGCGGGGTCTATCCCTCCGCTCTCGGATGGCGCGATTTGCTCTGGATTGACGGCCGGAGTAGTTGCAGATGCGATCTCCCGAATATTGTCCGACAATAGAGTTATGTCATGCTCGTCGTGACAGTGCGGCGCACCTGACGCATGCTCGAATCCGTCGAAGATCAAGTCTCCGCGGATGTCGGCAGTGTAGTTCAAGTTTCCGAGTCTGACCTGATGGCCAGGGGCGTAGCTCTCGGTCTGCTCCAGATGGCCAAGCGAATTGGCCCGCAGTGCGGAGTCGCCGAATACAAGGATCTGTCCGGGGAGGAAAATCCCACCGTGGACCGCATCGCTACCGATGATCGAAGGAGCCATCAAGCCTTATGGTGGCGACACAGTGGAACTCTCAATGAAAGCACCAATGTCGGTGTCAAAACCAGCAGATCTCGGGTAGGGGTCCCGAACTGTGCGTCTAAGGCAGATGGTAACAGGAAGCAGGGGACACAATGTTTACCCAGGTTCGGGCCCTCTTGATGGAGGTAATACCCTACGTCCTGCTTGATTGTTCTTGATGATATGAGTATTACAAGAGTTGATCTATCACGAGATCGTAGAGGCTAAACCCTAGAAGCTAGCCTATGGTGTGATAGTATATCGTCCTACAGACTAAACCCTCCGGTTTATATAGACACCGGAGGGGGCTAGGGTTACACAAGGTCGGTTACAAGGGAGGAGATATACACATCCGTATTTCCTAGCTTGCCTTCCACGCCAAGGAGAGTCCCATCTGGACACGGGACGAAGTCTTCAATCTTGTATCTTCATAGTCCAACAGTCCGGCCAAAGGATATAGTCCGGCTATCCGGAGACCCCCTAATCCAGGAATCCCTCATGCGGTGCCCCCCTCCGCCATAATCCACCTCGGTTATATCGTAGCGGTGCTTAGGCAAAGCCCTGCGACGGTAGCTTCATCAACATCGTCACCACGCCGTCGTGCTGACGAAACTCTCCCTCGAGCTCTACTGGATCATGAGTTCGCGGGACGTCCCCGAGATGAACGTGTGCTGAACGCGGAGGTGTCGTACGTTCGGTGTTGAAGATCGGTCAATCATGAAGACGTATGACTACGTCAACCGCGTTGTTATAACGCTTCCTCTTAATGGTCTACGAGGGTACATGGACGACACTCTCCCCTCTCATTGCTATGCATCACCATGATCTTGCGTGTGCGTAGGAATTTTTTTGAAATTACTACGTTCCCCAACAGTGGCATCTGAGCCAGGTTTATGCGTAGATGTTATATGCACGAGTAGAACACAAGTGAGTTGTGGGCGATACAAGTCATACTTCTTACCAGCATGTCATACTTTGGTTCGGCGGTATTGTTGGATGAAGCGGCCCGGACCGACATTACGCGTATGCTTACGTGAGACTGGTTCTACCGACGTGCTTTGCACACAGGTGGCTGGCAGGTGTCAGTTTCTCCAACTTTAGTTGAATCGAGTGTGGCTAAGCCCGGTCCTTGTGAAGGTTAAAACATCACATACTTGACGAAATATCGTTGTGGTTTTGATGCATAGGTAAGAACGGTTCTTGCTCAGCCCATAGCAGCCACGTAAAACTTGCAACAACAAAGTAGAGGACGTGTAACTTGTCTTTGCAGGGCTTGTTGTGATGTGATATGGTCAAAATGTGATATAAGTTGTTGTATGAGACGATCATGTTTTGTTGAAGTTATCAGCAACTAGCAGAAGCCTTATGGTTGTCTATTTATTGCATAAGATGCAAGTGCCATGTAATTGCTTTACTTTATCACTATGCGATAGCAATAGTTGCAAAAGCAATAGCTGGTGAGACGACCATGTGACGACACGTTTATAAAAGATCAAGATGATGGAGATCATGGTGTCATGCGAGTAACAATGGAGATCATGACAGTACTTTGCAGATGGAGATCAAAAGCACAAGATGATGATGGCCATATCATGTCACATATTTGGATTGCATGTGATGTTTATCTTTTATACATCTTATTTTTGCTTAGTTCGGCGGTAGCATTATAAGATGATCTCTCACTAAATTTCAGGGTACAAGTGTTCTCCCTGAGTATGCACCGTTTCCAAAGTTTGTCGTGCCGAGACACCACGTGATGATCGGGTGTGATAAGCTCAACGTTCATCTACAACGGGTGTAGGACAGTTTTGCACACGCAGAATACTCGGGTTAAACTTGACGAGCCTAGCATATGCAGATATGGCCTCGGAACACTTAGACCGAAAGGTCGAGCATGAATCATATAGTAGATATGATCAACATAGTGATGTTCACCATGGAAAACTACTCCATCTCATGTGATGATCGGACATGGTTTAGTTGATTTGGATCACGTGATCATTTATATGACTAGAGGGATGTCTATCTAAGTGGGAGTTCTTAAGTAATATGATTAATTGAACTTTAATTTATCATGAACTTAGTCTTGATAGTATTTGCATAACTATGTTGTAGATCAATAGCTCGCGATGTAGCTCCCCGTTTATTTTGATATGTTCCTAGAGAAAAACTGAGTTGAAAGATGTTAGTAGCAATGATGCGGATTGGATCCGTGAGCTGAGGATTATCCTCATTGCTGCACAGAAGAATTATGTCCTTGATGCACCGCTAGGTGACAGACCGATTGCATGAGCAGATGTAGACGTTATGAATGTTTGGCGAGCTCGATATGATGACTACTTGATAGTTTAGTGCACCATGCTTTACAGCTTAGAATCGGGGCTTCAAAGACGTTTTGAACGCCACAGAGCATATCAGATGTTCCAAGAGTTGAAATTAGT
This sequence comes from Triticum urartu, assembly GCF_003073215.2. Lineage (NCBI taxonomy): Eukaryota > Viridiplantae > Streptophyta > Magnoliopsida > Poales > Poaceae > Triticum > Triticum urartu. The sequence continues at coordinate 430,896,530 of NC_053023.1, read as the reverse complement.
ATTTCAGACTCATGCCCATGTCGAAAGGTATGAGACCTTTGACAAGCACTTTGCCTACAAGATGGAGGAGAATAGCTCAGCTAGTGAGCATGTGCTTAGAATGTCTGAGTACTACAATCACTTGAATCAAGTGGGAGTTAATCTTCTAGATAATATAGTGATTGACAGAATTCTCTAGTCACTATCACCAAGTTACTGGAACTTCGTGATGAACTATAATATGCAAGGGATAACGGAAATGATTCCCAAGCTCTTCGTGATGCTGAAATCGACGAAGGTAGAAATAAAGAAAAGCATCAAGTGTTGATGGTTGACAAGACCACTAGTTACAAGAAAAGGGCAAAGGGAAGAAGGGAAACTTCAAGAAGAACGGCAAGCAAGTTGCTGCTCAAGTGAAGAAGCCCAAGTCTAGACCTAAACCTGAGACTAAGTGCTTCTACTGCAAAGGGACTGGTCACTGGAAGGAGAACTAACCCAAGTATTTGGTGGATAAGAAGGATGGCAAAGTGAACAAAGGTATATTTGATATGCATGTTATTGATGTGTACTTTACTAGTGTTTATAGCAACCCCTCAGTATTTGATACTAGTTCAGTTGCTGAGATTAGTAACTCGAAACGGGAGTTGCAGAATGAACATAGAATAGTTAAGGGTGAAGTGACGATGTGTGTTGGAAGTGGTTCCAAGATTGATATGATCATCATCGCACACTCCCTATACTTTCAGGATTAATGTTGAACCTAAATAAATGTTATTTGGTGTTTGCGTTAAGCATGAATATGATTTGATCATGTTTATTGCAATACGGTTATTCATTTAAAGTCAGAGAATAATTGTTGTTCTGTTTACATGAATAAAACCTTCAATGGTCATACACCCAAGGTGAATGGTTTATTGAATCTCGATCGTAGTGATACACATATTCATAATATTGAAGCCAAAAGATGCAAAGTTAATAATGATAGTGCAACTTATTTGTGACACTGCCGTTTAGGTCATATTGGTGTAAACCGCATGAAGAAAATCCATGCTGGTGGGCTTTTGGAATCACTTGATTATGAATCAGTTGATGCTGGCGAACCATGCCTCATGGGCAAGATGACTAAGACTCAGTTCTCCGGAACAATGGAGCGAGCAACAAACTTGTTGGAAATAATACATACTGATGTATGCAGTCCGATGAGTGTTGACGCTCGGCAGGTATCGTTATTTTCTGACCTTCACAGATGATTTGAGTAAGATATGGGTATATCTTCTTGATGAAACATAAATCTGAAACATTTGAAAAGTTCAAGCAATTTCAGAGTGAAGTGGGAAATTATCGTAACAGGAAAATAAAGTTTCTATGATCTAATCGTGGAGGAGAATATTTGAGTTACGAGTTTGGTCTTCATTTGAAACAATGTGGAATAGTTTCACAACTCACGCCACCTGGAACACCACAGCTTAATGGTGTGTCCGAACATCGTAACTGTACTTTATTAGATATGGTGCAATCTATGATGTCTCTTACCGATTTACCACTATTGTTTTGGGGTTATGCATTAGAGATAGCTGCATTCACGTTAAATAGGGCACCATCTAAATCCATTGAGACGACGCCATATGAACTATGGTTTGGCAAGAAACCAAAGTTGTCGTTTCTTAAAGTTTGGGTTTGCGATGCTTATGTGAAAAAATTTCATCCTGATAAGCTCAAACCCAAATCAAAGAAATGTGTCTTCATAGGATACCCAAAGGAGATAGTTAGGTACACCTTCTATCACAGATCCGAAGGCAAGACATTCGTTGCTAAGAATGGATCCTTTCTAGAGAAGGAGTTTCTCTCAAAAGAAGTGAGTGGGAGGAAAGTAGAACTTGATGAGGTAACTGTACTTGCTCCCTTATTGGAAAGTAGTTCATCACAAAAATCTGTTCCTGTGACTCCTACACCAATTAGTGAGGAAGCTAATGAAGATGATCATGTAACTTCAGATCAAGTTACTACCGAACCTCGTAGGTCAATCAGAGTGAGATCCGCACCAGACGGGTACAGTAATCCTGTTCTGGATGTCATGTTACTTGACCATGATGAACCTACAAACTATGAGGAAGCGATGATGAGCCCAGATTCCGTGAAATGGCTTGAGGCCATGAAATCTGAGATGGGATCCATGTATGAGAACAAAGTATGGACTTTGATTGACTTGCCCGATGATCGGTGAGTCATTAAGAATAAATGGATCTTTAAGAGGAAGACGGATGCTGATAGTAGTGTAACTATCTACAAAGCTCGAATTGTCGCAAAATGTTTTCGACAAGTTCAAGGTGTTGACTACGATGAGATTTTCTCACTCCTATCAATGCTTAAAAGTCTGTCCAAATCATGTTAGCAGTTGCCGCATTTTGTGAAATCTGGCAAATGGATGTCAAAACTGTATTCCTTCATGGATTTCTTAAAAGAAGAGTTGTATATGATGCAACCATAAGGTTTTGTCGATCCTAAAGGTGCTAACAAAGTGAGCAAGCTCCAGCGATCCATCTATGGACTGGTGCAAGCATCTCAGAGTTGGAATATATGCTTTGATAAAGTGATCAAAGGATATGGTTTTATACAGACTTGCGGTGAAGCCTGTATTTACAAGAAAGTGAGTGGGAGCACTACAACATTTCTAATAAGTATATGTGAATGACATATTGTTGATCGGAAATAATGTAGAATTTTCTGGAAAGCATAAAGAAGTGTTTGAAAAGAGTTTCTCAAATAAATACCTCGATGAAGCTACTTACACATTGAGCATCAAGATCTATAGAGATATCTCAAGATGCTTGATAAGTTTTTTTCAATGACTACATACTTTGACAAGATTTTGAAGTAGTTCAAAATGGAACAGTCAAAGAAGGAGTTCTTGCATGTGTTGCAAGGTGTGAAGTTGAGTAAAGACTCAAAACCCGACCACAGCAGAAAATAGAAAGAGAATGAAAAGTCATTCCCTATGCCTCAGTCATAGGTTCTATAAAGTATGCTATGATGTTTACCAGTCCTATTGTATACCTTAGCATCTCTCTGGCAAGGGAGTACAATAGTGATCTAGGAGTAGATCACTGGACAGCGGTCAAAATTATCCTTAGAGGACTAAGGAAATATTTCTCGGTTATGGAGGTCATAAAAAGAGTTCGTCGTAAAGAGTTACGTCGATGAATGATTTTTACATCAATCTAGATGACTCTAAGTCTCGATCTGGATACATATTGAAAGTGGGAGCAATTAGCTAGAGTAGCTCCGTACAGAGCATTGTAGACATAGAAATTTGTGAAATACATACGGATCTGAATGTTGCAGACTCGTAGGCTAAACTTCTCTCACAAGCAAAACATGATCACTCTTTGGGTGTTAGTCACATAGCGATGTGAACTAGATTATTGACTCTAGTAAACCCTTTGGGTATTAGTCACATGGAGATGTGAACTAATCACGTAAAGATGTGAACTAGATTATTGACTCTAGTGCAAGTGGGAGACTGAAGGAAATATGCCCTAGAGGCAATAATAAAGCTATTATTTATTTCCTTATATCATGATAAATGTTTATTATTCATGCTAGAATTGTATTAACCAGAAACTTAGTACATGCGTGAATACATAGACAAACAAAGTGTCACTAATATGCCTCTACTTGACTAGCTCGTTGAATCAAAGATGGTTAAGTTTCCTAGCCATAAACATGAGTTGTCATTTGATTAACGGGATCACATCATTAGAGAATGATGTGATTGACTTGACCCATTCCATTAGCTTAGCACGATGGTCGTTTAGTTTGTTGCTACTGCTTTATCCATGACTTATACATGTTCCTCTGACTATGAGATTATGCAACTCCCGAATACCGGAGGAACACTTTGTGTGCTACCAAACGTCACAACATAACTGGGTGATTATAAAGGTGCTCTACGGGTGTCTCCGATGGTACTTGTTGAGTTGGCATAGATCGAGATTAGGATTTGTCACTCCGATTGTCGGAGAGGTATCTCTGGGCCCTCTAGGTAATGCACATCACTATAAGCCTTGCAAGCAATGTGACTAATGAGTTAGTTGCGGTATGTTGCATTACGGAACGAGTAAAGAGACTTGCCGGTAACGAGATTGAACTAGGTATGGAGATACCGACAATCGTATCTCGGGCAAGTAACATACCGATGACAAAGGGAACAACGTATGTTGTTATGCGGTTTGACCAATAAAGATCTTCGTAGAATATGTAGGAACCAATATGAGCATCCAGGTTCCGCTATTGGTTATTGACCGGAGACATGTCTCGGTCATGTCTACATAGTTCTCGAATCCGCAGGGTCCGCACGCTTAAAGTTATGTGACTATCAGTATTATGAGTTTTTATGTTTTGATGTACCGAAGGAAGTTCGGAGTCCCGGATATGATCACGGACATGACGAGGAGTCTCGAAAATGTCGAGACGTAAAGATCGATATATTGGATGACTATGCTCGGACACCGGAAGGGTTCCGGGAGGTTTCGGACATGTAGCGGAGTACCGGGGGTTACCGGAACACCCCCCCCCCCCCGTGGAAACTATTGGGCCTTATGGGCCTTAGTGGAGAAGAGAGAGGGCAGCCAGGAGGTGGCGCACGGCCCCCCTTGCCCCAATCCGAATTGGACAAGGGGAAGGGGCGGCGGCCCCCCTCTCCTTCCTTCTCTTCACCTCCTCCCTCCCCCTTCTCCTTCTTGGAATAGGAAAGGGAGGGGGCAAACCTACTTAGAGTAGGATTGCCCCCCCTTGGGCGCGCCTCTCCCCTAGCCGGCCCTCTCCTCCTCCCCCTTTATATACGGGAGTAGGGGCACCCCAAAGCGACAACAATTGATCTGTTGATCTCTTAGCCGTGTGCGGTGCCCTCCCTCCACCATAATCCACCTCGATTATATCGTAGTGGTGCTTAGGCGAAGCCCTGCGACGGTAACTTCATCAACATCCTCACCACGCCGTCGTGCTGACGAAACTCTCCCTCGAGCTCTACTGGATCATGAGTTCGCGGGACGTCACCGAGCTGAATGTGTGCTGAATGCGGAGGTGCCGTACGTTCGGTGCTGAAGATCGGTCGATCGTGAAGACGTACGACCACATCAACCGCGTTGTTATAACGCTTCCCCTTAACGGTCTACGAGGGTACATGGACGACACTCTCCCCTCTCGTTGCTATGCATCACCATGATCTTGCGTGTGCATAGGAAATTTTTTGAAATTACTATGTTCCCCAACAGCATGCTGGATTCCGAGGTGGCCTGGAATATCTTGGCGTGTGCATCCTCGATCTTGGCATGGATGGCCTCGACCCGGGCCAGGGCGACATTGGCGGCCCGGACGGTAGCTTGAGCGCTCTCGGTGTTAACAGCCGCCATCACCGTAGCAGCTGCAGCTGTCTCAGCTGCTGCTGCTGCCCTGTCGGCTGCCGCAGACGCCCTCTCGGCGGAAGCGGCCGCGCTCAATGCGGATGCGGCGGCGCTCGCGGCGTAGGCGGCCGCGCTCTCGGCGCAGGCAGCCGCGCTCGAGGGGACGCGGCCATCGTACGTGCCTTCATGAAGCGTTTCCGCAGCGTCATCTTTGCAAGAAGGGGTGCGGGAATGGGGGTCGGGATTTGTGGATTCAGGGGTTGCCGACTCTGGAGCAGACGAGCCGGTGAAGCTTAAGGAGGGAGACTTAAATAGACCCATATATTTTCATCGCAAACGGTTCTTAGAAAACAAGTATGTGTGATGTTGTAGATATTTTTTATTAGCTGTGAAAGACGAATTTGGAGTAAAGTGGCAACAGGTGGTGTTTTAAATGAACGAGAAATTTTGTAGTACTAACACAACTGTCATGCCAAATTTTGGAAAATTTCAGGGGTCATTTGAACTTTTAAGTCAATTAAGTGATTTTCTAGCCATTTAATGACCGTAATTGAAATTTGAACTACATGTAAATGCAATAGTTAACCATAACGGTTTGAAAAGTCATATTTTGTGTACTTCTATGCGATTTAATTCCATGTGCAGTAAATTGGAAGGATTTTTCAAACATATTGGTCTAACGGCTATGACACAATTAAGCATGGAGTGCCATGGCATTTAAATTCCAAAAAATTAAAAAAAATCAGAAACACATGAAACCTTGGTTGACGTAATGTCATGCCACCAAGATGATGTGGTAAAAAAATTGGCATGGGTGACGAAACTTTGGACACACACCCCTCACAAACCGGAGAAACTCACTAGAAGGCTCGTGGTTCCGAGAGGGAACAATGCATGTTTGATGACAAATGGGAGATAGCTTCCTCTTACAGCCTTCAAATTTTTTCTACGTGTAACGTGCACTGATACAACTGTCATGTAAAAAAATGGAAAAATTCAGGGGTCATTTGACCTTTTGAAGACATTTAAGTGATTTTCTAGCCATTTAATGAATGTAATTCAAATTTGAACTACATCTACTTGCAACGGCTAACCATAATGGTTTGAAAAATCATATTTGTGTACTTGTGCGCGAGTTAATTCCATGTGCAGTAAATTAGAAGGAATTTTTAAACATATTTGTCTCACGACATGGACACATGCATATGTATGCATGGAGTACCATCGCATCTAAATTCTAAAAAATTAAAAAAAAGTTCAGAAACACATGAAACCTTGGTTGATGTAATGTCATGCCACTAAGATGATGTGGTAAAAATTGGCATGTTTGACGAAAGTTTGGACACACACCCCTCACAAACCGGAGAAACTAGAAGGCTCGTGATTCTGAGAGGGAAAATGCATGTTTGATGACGAACGGGAGATAGCTTCCTCTTGCGACCTTCAAATTTTTTCCTATGTTTAACGTGCACTACTACAACAGTAATGTGAAAATTTGGAAAATTCTAGGGGTCATTTGAACTTTTAAAGACATTTAAGTGATTTTCTAGCCATTTAATGACCGTAATTCAAATATGAACTACATCTACATGCAACGCCTAACCATAACGGTTTGAAAAATCATATTTGTGTACTTCTGTGCGGGTTAATTTCATGCGTAGTAAATTAGAAGGAATTTTCAAACATATTTGCCTCACCGGATGGACACATGCATATGTATGCATAGAATGACATGGCATTTTAATTCCAAAAAATTAAAAAAAATCAGAAAACACATGAAACCTTTCTTGATCTAATGTCATGCCACCAAGATGATGTGGTAAAAAAATTGGTATGTTTGATGAAAGTTTGGACACACACCCCTCACAAACCGGAGCAACTCACTAGAAGGCTCGTGGTTCCAAGAGGGAACAATGCATGTTTGATGACAAACTGGAGATTGCTTCCTCTTACGGCCTTCAATTTTTCTATGTTTAACATGCACTACTATAACTATAGTGTGAAAATTAGGGAAATTATATGGGTCATTTGACCTTTTAAAGACATTTAAGTGATTTTCTAGCAATTTAATGACTGTAATTCAAATTTGAACTACATCTACATGCAACAGCTAACCATAACGGTTTGTAAAATCATATTTGTGTACTTGTGTGCGAGTTAATTCCATGTGTAGTAAATTAGAAGGAATTTTCATACATATTGGTCTCACGACATGGACACATGCATATGTATGCATGGAGTGCCATGGCATTTTAATTTCAAAAAATAAAAAAATGATCAGAAAAACATGAAACCTTGCTTGATGTATTGTCATGCCACCAAGATGATGTGGTAAAAAATTGGCATGTTTGACGAAAGTTTGGACACACACCCCTCACAAACCGGAGCAACTCACTAGAAGGCTCGTGGTTCCGAGAGGGAACAATGCATGTTTGATGACGAACGGGAGATAGCTTCCTCTTACGACCTTCAAACTTCTTCTACGTTTAACATGCACTACTACAACAGTAATGTGAAAATTTGGAAAATTCTAGGGGTCATTTGACCTTTTAAAGACATTTAAGTGATTTTCTAGCCATTTAATGACCATAATTCAAATTTGAACTACATCTACATGCAACGCCTAACCATGACGGTTTGAAAATCATATTTGTGTACTTGTGTGCGAGTTAATTCCATGTGTAGTACTCCCTCCATTTTTATTTACTCCGCATATTAGAGGTTACTGAAGTCAAACTTCCTAAAGTTTGACCAAGTTTATAAAAAAAGATATAAATATTTACCATAACAAATCTATATGATGTGGAAGTACATTAGATAATTAATCTAATGGTGTTGATTTGTTATTGTATATGTTAATATTTTTGTCTATAAACTTTGTCAAACTTTATAAAGTTTGACTTTGACCAAAGCTAATATGCGGAGTAAATAAAAACGGAGGGAGTAAATTAGAAGGAATTTTCAAACATATTTGTCTCACAAGATGGACACATGCATATGTATGCATGGAGTGACATGGCATTTTAATTCCAAAAAATTAAAAAAAATCAGAAACACAGGAAACCTTGCTTGATGTAATGTCATGCCACCAAGATGATGTGGTAAATAAAATTGCATGTTTGACGAAAGTTTGGACACACACCCCTCACAAACCGGAGCAACTCACTAGAAGGCTCGTGGTTCCGAGGGGGAACAATCCATGTTTGATGACAAACTGGAGATTGCTTCCTCTTACGGCCTTCAATTTTTTTCTACCTTTAACTTGTCCTACTATAACTATAATGTGAAAATTAGGGAAATTATATGGGTCATTTGACCTTTTAAAGACATTTAAGTGATTTTCTAGCCATTTAATGACTGTAATTCAAATTTGAACTACACTACATGCAATGGCTAACCATAACGGTTTGAAAAATCATATTTGTGTACTTGTGTGCGAGTTAATTCCATGTGTAGTAAATTAGAAGGAATTTTTAAACATATTGGTCTCACGACATGGACACATGCATATGTATGCATGGAGTGCCACGGCATTTTAATTCCAAAAAAATAAAAAATGATCAGAAAAACATGAAACCTTGCTTGATGTATTGTCATGCCACCAAGATGATGTTGTAAAAAAATTGACATGTTTGATGAAAGTTTGGACACACACCCCTCACAAAATGGAGCAACTCACTAGAAGGCTCATGGTTCCGAGAGGGAACAATGCATGTTTGATGACGAACAGGAGATAGCTTCCTCTTATGGCCTTCAAGTTTTTTCCATGTTTAACGTGCACTAATACAACTGTACTATGAAAGTTTGGAAAATTCTAGCGGTCATTTGACCTTTTAAAGACATTTAAGTGATTTTCTAGCAATTTAATGACCGTAATTCAAATTTGAACTACATCTACATGCAATGGCTAACCATAACGGTTTGGAAAATCATATTTTTGTGTACTTGTGTGCGAGTTAAAAAATCATCAGACGATGTAAATATCTGGTGTTAAAAAAGAAAATGTAAAGATCTGGCAAGACAACCGGCCCTCACACGATTGGCACTCTATCTCGCGGCTCGAGGTTTGGTAGATGAGTGGCGGGGGTCATTAATCAGACACGGTTCTGTATTGGAAACCGTCAGCTATTATGTTCACACACGGATGTTGCTGCGGGAATCGTGCGTAATTCAAACTACAGTACTCGTAAATTCCGGCGACCGGCGTGTGTACTATTCCCGTCGATCTAATTCCAGCCGCCAATAAATACTACCTTGATCACGTCATCCCACCTACATTATCATCTACATCCTCCCCTCGCTCGCCCTCTCTCTCTCTCTCAAATCTCTGCCATGGCGCCATCGGTCTGCCCACGCGCCGACGAGGAGTCGCCGCCCCGCGAGGACGCTCACTCGAATAGCCACGACGAGGACCCCTACGCGCCGCCGGACCCCCCCAACTTTGGATTGATTTTGGGGCTAGTACAATCTTTGTCTATGGAAGTCCCTGTCGCCGACTGAGAAAGCCAGGCAAGTGGCGTTCAAGAAGGAGATGGCGGACGAGGAAGCTAGGTACCAGGCGACCTGTGAAGCCCGTGATGCCACCTGGAAAAAGGAGGCGGCGGAGCTTTGAGGGCGGGCGCATTGTTGTGCGGAGGAGGTGTACGAAGATGGGTACTTCGCGACGAAGGTCAAAGGCGTTGGGCGCCTCGTCGTTGCGTGGAGGTGGGCCAATAAGCTCCAGCATGCAACCGACGAGGAGCTCCAGTGGGCGCCCAACGAAATGGCAAGATCATTCACGCGCGTCCGCAAGCAAGAGGAAGAGCGGTACGTCAAGCGCTGCGAGGCAAAGGAGGCGGAGTACTAATTTGAATCTAGCTGTTATCATCCACATATACAGAATAGAAAGCGTATACACACACATTGAAACAGAACACATAAGAACAGAAAACAGAGTACACACATTGAAATAGAGGAATAAATAGAGCAATACTATGATTGGTTTGGGTACATAGTTATCCACGTCGAAACGACTCAACAAAATAAAACGCGTCCATGAGACCATGACCAGCAGCCCTTGCCTACGTTAGCTATTGGCTCTGCCTGAACTCGTGCAGGCGTTCGTCCAAGCGGTCGACACACTCGCGGTACATCTGCAGCGCGATCTCGAGCTCCAAGTTGGCTATTTCATCGGAGATCACCAGCTCGAGGATGCGACGGACATGTTCCTCTACTGCGCCCAGGTGGACACCTGGGCCAAGTAGGCAGTCGAGCCTACCGACCAGCGCATTGGCATCGAGCGGGCCACAGACAAGGCGAACGGCGCGACCCATGCGAACGGGGCGGCGGGCGTCTGGTGTAAGTGCAGCGCGGCCAGCCTCTGGTGCAAGTACGGCGCTGAGGGCCTCTGCCCACTCCTGGCAAGGAATGGGGGTACTGACGGGATGTGTACCCAGCTGCGATGTCGTGTCGATAGCAGGCAAGCACCGATGGATCCGCTCTTGCTGTGCGACGTGCCACGCATGTCGCTCTGCGGTGCTCCAACGGTCTCGCCATGCAGCGAGCCGCAGCCTATTGATATGTCTCCAATGTATCTATAATTTTTTATTGTTCCATGCTGTTATATTATCAATCTTGGATGTTTTACAATCATTTTACTGTAATTTTATATCATTTTTGGTACTAACCTATTGACATAGTGCCAAGTGCTAGTTGCTATTTTTTGCCTGTTTTTTACATCGCAGGAAATCAATATCAAATGGAGTCCAAATGCAAAGAAACTTTACGGAGATTTTTTGGACCAGAAGGAACATAATTGGCCCTGGCTGCGTCTGGGGGGTGCTCCGAGGAGAGCACAACCCACTAGGGCGCGCCAGGAGGCCCAGGTGCACCCTGGTGGGCTGTGCCCACCACGGGTGCCCCCTGGACCGCCTCTTTGCTCTATAAATACCCCAATATTCCCAAAACCCTAGGGGAATCGATGAAATATTGATCCAGCTACTGCAAAGTCCAGAACCACCAGATCCAATCTAGACACCATCTCGGATGGGGTTCACCGCCTCCATTAGTGCCTCTCCGATGATATGTGAGTAGTTCTTTGTAGACCTCCGGGTCCGTAGTTAGTAGCTAGATGGCTCTCTCTCTCTCTCTCTCTCTCTCTCTCTCTCGATTCTCAATACAGTGGTCTCTTGGAGATCCATATAATGTAACTCTTTTGCGGTGTGTTTGTTGGGATCGATGAAGTTTGAGTTTATGATCAAATCTATCATTTTATATCCATGAAAGTATTTGAGTTTCTTTGATCTATTTTATGCACGATTGCTTATAGCCTCGTATTTCTTCTCCGATATTTGGGTTTTGTTTGGCCAACTTGATCTCTTTATCTTGCAATGGGAAGAGGTGCTTTGTAGTGGGTTCGATCTTACAGTGCTTGATCCCAGTGACAGAAGGGGAACTGACACGTATGTATCATTGCTACTAAGGATAAAATGATGGGGTCTATCTCTACATAGATAGATCTTGTCTACATCATGTCATCATTCTTATTGCATTACTCCGTTTCTCCATGAACTTAATACACTAGATGCATGCTGGATAGCGGTCGATGTGTGGAGTAATAGTAGTAGATGCAGGCAGGAGTCGGTCTAGTAATCATGGACGTGATGCCTATCTAATGATCATTGCCTGGATATTGTCATGAGTATTTGAAGTTCTATCAATTTCCCAACAGTAGTTTGTTCACCCACCGTTTGCTATTTTTTCTCGAGAGAAGCCACTAGTGAAACCTACGGCCCCCGGGTCTCTCTCTCATATATTTGCCTTTGCGATCTATTTTTCCTTTGCATTTATTTTCAGATCTTTTAAACCAAAAATACAAAAATACCTTGCTGCAATTTATTCTTATTTATTTTATTTGGCGTTTGATCTATCAAATCTACCATAATTTTATCTCACATCTGTTTGCCTATCTTGAGGTGTCGTACCCGGAAGGGATTGACAACCCCTTTAACACGTCGGGTTGCAAGGATTTGTTATGTGTATGCAGGGGCTGTTTACATTGTGTTTCTTGGTTCTCCAACTGGTTCGATAACCTTGGTTTCATATCTAAGGGAAATACCTACCGCTGTTGTGCTGCATCATCCCTTCCTCTTTAGGGAAATACCGATGTAGCTTCAAGCGACATCAAAAGGAATTTCTGGCGCCGTTGCTGGGGAGGATCTTCGACATATACCAGGTTCCTAATCACAAATCTCATCTCCTTGCAATTTACATTATTTGCCATTTGCCTCTCATTTTCCTCTCCCCCACTTCACAAAAAATTGTCGTTTTATTCGCCCCTCTTTTTCCGTTCGCCATTTTCTTGCCGGGTCTGTTTTTGAGTGCAATCTTGTTGTCCTGCGTTCATCATGACTCAAGAGAACACCAAGTTATGTGATTTCTCAGATACCAAAAACAATGATTTTATCGGCACTCCGATTGCTCCTCCCGCCACTAGTGCGAAGTCTTGTGATATTAATATTGCTTTGTTGAATCTTGTTATGAAAGATCAATTTTTGGTAATCCTAATGAGGATGACACGTCCCATCTTAATACCTTTGTGGAATTATGCGATATGCAAAAGAAAAAATATGTGGACAATGATGTGGTGAAGATGAAATTGTTTCCGTTTTCTTTGCGTGATTCCGCAAAAAATTAGTTCTCTCCTTTGCCTCGCAATTTATCGATTCTTGGAATAAGTGCAAAGATGATTTTATCACCAAGTATTTTCCGCCCGCAAAAAATATTTCCCTTAGAACCCAGATCATGAATTTCAAGCAACTTGAACATGAGCATGTTGCACAATCTTGGGAAAGGATGAAAATGATTCTAAGGAATTGCCCAACTCATGGGTTAAATCTTTGGATGATCATACAAAAATTTTATGCGGGTTTGAATTTTGTTTCTCGTAATCTTTTAGATTCCGCCGCGAGTGGTACTTTTATGGAAATTACTTTGGGTGAAGCCACCAAATTTCTTGATAATATTATGGCAAGTTATTCGCAATGGCATACCGAAAGAGCTCCTACTAGTAAAAAAGTTAATTCGGTTGAAGAAATTTCTTCTTTGAGTGAAAAAGTTGATGCTCTTGTGAAATTGGTTGCTAGTAGAAGTGCTCCTATTGATTTTAATGATATTCCTTTGTCTACTTTGATTGAGCAAAATAGTGATGCCATAGATGTCGGTTTTATTTCTCGAAATAATTTCAACAACAATGCTTATAAAGGTAATTTTAATTCTAGGCCTTTTCCTAGTAATTCCTCTATTAATTATGGTAATTCCTATGGAAATGAATCTTATAATGATAATAGGAACACCTCTGATCTTGAGAACAATATTAAAGAATTTATCAATACGCAAAAAGTTTTCAACACTTCCATAGAAGAAAAGTTGAGTAAGATTGATGATTTGTCTAGAAGTGTTGAAAGAATTGCTCATGATGTGGAAAATCTCAAGATGAAATTTTTTGTGCCTAAAGTAGATGAATCAATTAAAGCTCTTTATGTTTCTATGGATGAAAGTAAGAAAAGAACCGCTATGCTTAGAGCTAAAAGAGAATTTTTAGAAAAAGCATTTTCTAGTGATTTCTTTCACAAAAGTGATGAAGATCTTAAAATGATTAGTGTTTATTCTATTGATTCCTTGTTTAGTAAAGTTAAGATTGATGAAAAAGGGACTGTAGAAGAGTCAACTTTAGCTAGAAGGCGTCCCGATAATTCGGGGGGTGAAAATCTTGTTGAGAAAATTGATAAAAGTGGGTTTGAAGAGGTCAAAACTTTAGCTAGTGATGCACCCACTCTTTTGGATTAAAAAGACTTTAATTATGATAGTTTCTCTTTGATTAATTGTATTTCTTTATTGCAATCCATGATAAATTCACCCCATGCTTATGAACAAAATAAAGCTTTTACTAAACATATTGTTGATGCTATGATGAAAGCTTTTGAAGAAAAATTGGAATTAGAAGTTTCAATTCCTAGAAAATTACATGATGAGTGGGAACCTACTATCAAATTCAAGATTAGAAATTATGAATGTTTTGCCTTATGTGACTTGGGTGCTAGTGTTTCTACAATTCTGAAATCTTTATGTGATGTGCTTGGTCTTACCGATATTGAATCATGTTCTTTAAATTTGCACTTGGCGGATTATACTATTAAAAAGACTATGGGAATAATTAATGGTGTTATTATTCTTGCATATAGGAATTATGTGCCCATAGATTTTGATTGATTGCAATCCGTCTTGTCCAATTATCCTTGGTAGACCGTTTCTACGCACTATTGGTGACGTGATTGATATGAAAGAAGGCAATATCAAGTTCTAATTTCCTTTGAGGAATGGTATGGAACACTTCCCTAGAACAAGAATTAGGCCACCGTATGAATAAATCATGAGGTCATCTTATGATCTCGAACCAAATATGACAAAACTTAGATCCTTGCTTTATGCCTAGTTAAGGGCGTAAAACTATAGCGCTTGTTGGGAGGCAACCCAATGAATAAAATTTACTTTTGCTTTTTGCTTCCTGTTTTTGAGTGTTAGCATAATTATGCTACTATTATGATTTTGTTTTTTATGTTTTAATTAGTGTTTGGGCCAAATAAAGCCTTTAGGATCTTCTTGGGTGATAGTTGTTTGATCTTGCTGAAAAAACAGAAACTTTTGCGCTCACGAAAATAATTCTCATGTTTAACTAGAGAGCGATAAAATACCCATTCATCTTGCAGTAGATCAATATACAAATTTCTCAGGTCTTCCTAATTTTTCAGAATTTTTGGAGTTACAGAAGTATTCGAAATAGTCAGATTGCTACAGACTGTTCTGTTTTGACACATTCTGTTTTCTTTGCGTTGTGTGCTTGTTTTGATGGCTCTATGGTTTTATTTGATGAATTTTTGGCATAGAAAAGTTGGAATACAACAGATATAATGCAAGAACAAAATATGAATTGGTTTGATACAGCACTTATAATAGTGATTTATTTTCTTATACTAGCGGATCTCATGAAGGTTTTTGTTGAGTTTTGAGTGATTGAAGTTTTCAGTTTTTGGGTTATCTTACGATGGATGAAGGAGTAAGGAGTAGAAGAGCCTAAGCTTGGGGATGCCCCGGCATCCCAAGCTATTATCCAAAAATGAGCAACCAACTAAGCTTGGGGATGCCCCCGAGTGGCATCCCCTCTTTCTTCTAACGACCATCGGTATTTTACTCGAAGCTATATTTTTATTCGTCACATACTATGTGTTTTGCTTGGAGCGTCTTGTATGGTATGAGTCTTTGCTTGTTTTATTTTGAGTTTTAAGTCTTGATCCCTTGCTGTACACACCTATTTAAGAGAGCCAAAATTATATCTTGACTTGTTAGAATTGCTCTCTATGCTCCACTTAAATCTTTTATGACCTATGGACTTGCTCTAGTGCTTCACTTATATCTTTTTGAGAACGGTGTGCTTTAGTATTTTGGAAGAAATGATCTCTTGCTTCACTTAGATTTATTTGGGAGTTAGTAAAATTTTCAAGAAATTATCTCTTACTTCACTTAAGTTAATTTGAGAGAAAGAAATAAATATTATGCTCATGATCTTCACATATATTTGTTTGAGCTTATGAAAAGCAACACATGAAAATTAGTCCCAAAGTGATAAATATCCAAGAAGGATATAATAAAAACATTCATGAAGATCATTGTACAAAATAAACTTGATTCTTAGTAATAGTTTTGAGATATGATGATGATGTGATATGTGAGTTATGTTGATAAGTAATTATGTTTTAGTAAGAATATTGATGTTAAGGTTTGTGATTCCCTATGCAAGCACGAAAGTCAATAGTCGTGCAACGAAATTATATCCTACTTATGGTGCACTATTCGGTGTTAATTATGCTTAATGCTTGCTTATGAGATTATCCGTTTCTTGGTTGGTCGCTTCTCAATCTTTTGCTAGCCTTCATTTCGCACTAAGTATGATCTCTACTTGTGCATCCAAAATCCTTTAAACCAGTTTTACCACATCAGTCCACTATATCTACCTATATGTAGTATTCTTTTGCCGTTCTAAGCAAATTTGCATGTTCCATCTCTAATTTTCAAAATAAACTTCTCTTTTGTGTGTTCGTTTCGCTCGCGGAGCGGTGAGCGGTGGCTAATATTTTCCATGCTAGATGTGTTATTCTCATGATGAGTGTTTATTCACTTTTCATTGCATGAGAGTAAGGCAAAGGTATTAGGGATGCCCAGTCCCAAAATGAAAAAATGAATTTACTTTATGTTGTCAAATAATAAATTCCTTGGGAAGTGTTGGTATGGAAGGCACCCGTGCATACGGTTAGCCATGGAAAGTGAAAGTATGGTGGAAAAAGGAATAAACTTTATTTTCTGTTTGGGAACCGCATATGATATATCTAGCATGGAAAGTGTTGGGAACTCTAAGTCGTTTTCGTTGGTGGGATGGATACACCTCCCAAAATGTTTTTATCTTGCTTTGAGCACTAGCACCTCTACAAATCCCTACTTCCCTCTGCGAAGGGCCTTTATTTTACTTTATGCAATTTTTATTTTGAATCTGAGTCTCCATATTCTCTTGTAAAAGCACCAACTAGGAGGCAATATGATCATACTTGAGTATTGGGTGTAGCTAATATGCAAGTGTGTTTCATGAATGGATCAATGGTTGAGCATGATGGGCTCGGGATAACTTATTTTAGCGTTGATATTTTGAAAGACATGGTTGCTTGTTGATATGCTTCAATATTTAAATTATCATGTCAAAACTAGACTATTACTTTGAACAATAAAAAAGTCCAAATGTCCATGCTATAAAGAAAGAAAAAGATATGACATGTTAGGCAGCATTCCACATCAAAACTTCTGCTTTTATCACTTCCCAACTCGAGGACGAGTAGGAGTTAAGCTTGGGGATGCTGATACGTCTCCAGCGTATCTATAATTTTTTATTGATCCATGCTGTTAGATTATCAATCTTGGATGTTTTATAATCATTTTGCAGATTATATCATTTTTTGGTACTAACCTATTGACGTAGTGCCAAGTGCCAGTTGATGTTTTCTGCATGTTTTTTTACATCGCAGGAAATCAATATCAAACGGAGTCCAAACGCAACAAAACTTTACGGAGATTTTTTTGGACCAAAAGGAACATAATTGGCTCTGGCTACGCCTAGGGGGTGCTCCGAGGAGAGCACAACCCACCAGGGCGCGCCAGGAGGCCCAGGCGCGCCCTGGTGAGTTGTACGCACCTCGGGTGCCCCCCGGACCGCCTATTTGCTCTATACATACCCCAATATTCCCAAAACCCTAGGGGAGTCGACGAAATATTGATCCAGCCGCCGAAGAGTCCAGAACCACCAGATCCAATCTAGACACCATCTCGGATGGGGTTCACCACCTCCATTGGTGCCTCTCCGATGATGTGTGAGTAGTTCTTTGTAGACCTTCGGGTCCATAGTTATTAGCTAGATGGCTCTCTCTCTCTCTTGATTCTCAATACAATGGTCTCTTGGAGATCCATATGATGTAACTCTTTTGCGGTGTGTTTGTTGGGATCGATGAGCTTTGAGTTTATGATCAGATCTATCTTTTTATATCCATGAAAGTATTTGAGTTTCTTTGATCTCTTTGATGCATGATTGCTTATACCCTCGTAACACTTCTCCGATATTTGGGTTTTGTTTGGCCAACTTGATTTGTTTATCTTGCAATGGAAGAGGTGCTTTGTAGTGGGTTTGATCTTACGGTGCTTGATCCCAGTGACAAAAGGGGAACCGACATGTATGTATCGTTGCTACTAAGGATAAAACAATGGGGTCTATCTCTACATAGATAGATCTTGCTACATCATGTCATCGTTCTTATTGCATTACTCCGTTTCTCCATGAACTTAATACACTAGATGCATGCTGGATAGTGGTCGATGTGTGGGGTAATAGTAGTAGATGCAGGCAGGAGTCGGTCTACTAATCTTGGACATGATGCCTATGTAATGATCATTGCTTGGATATTGTCATGAGTATTTGAAGTTCTATCAATTTCCCAACAGTAATTTGTTCACCCACCGTTTGCTATTTTTCTCGAGAGAAGCCACTAGTGAAACCTATGGCCCCCGGGTCTCTTTCTCATATATTTGCCTTTGCGATCTACTTTTCCTTTGCATATATTTTCAGATCTATTAAACCAAAAATATAAAAATACCTTGCTGCAATTTATTCTTATTTAATTTATTTGGTGTTCGATCTAACAAATCTACTACACTTTTATCTCACGTCTGTTTGCCTATCTTGAGGCACCGTACCCGGAAGGGGTTGACAACCCCTTTAACACGTCGGGTTGCGAGGATTTGTTATTTGCGTGCAGGGGTTGTTTACGTTGTGTTGCTTGGTTCTCCTACTGGTTCAATAACCTTGGTTTCATATCTGAGGGAAATACCTACCGCCGTTGTGCTTCATCATCCCTTCCTCTTTGGGGAAATAATGATGTAGCTTCAAGCGACATCACCTATCGGCGCAGACGCGCCTAGCTTGTTCTACGGCGTGCCATCGATCAGGCTATGCGGCAAGGTGCAGCCTGTCGGCATTGACATGCCTAACTTGATCCACGGCGCTCAAGCGCCATGCGCCAAAGGTCTGCTCAACCCTGGAGATGACGTGCATCACGCCGTCATCCATCGTGTTGCCGGGGAGTGCCTCGGCCTCGACGGGCCGTTGCGCTTGGTCATTTTCCTTGTCGACGAGGTTGATGGCAGAGGTTGTGCTACCTCTTGAGCATGCGTTGGTTTTCCCTTGAAGAGGAAAGGGTGATGCAGCAAAGTAGCGTAAGTATTTCCCGCAGTTTTTGAGAACCAAGGTATCAATCCAATAGGAGACTACACGCAAGTCACCTAGTACCTACACAAACAAACAAGAACCTCGCAACCAACGCGATAAAGGGGTTGTCAATCCCTTCACGGTCACTTGCGAGAGTGAGATCTGATAGAGATAATAAGATAAATATTTTTGGTATTTTTGTTGTATGGATTGAAAAGTAAAGATTGCAAAATAAATAGTAAACTAGAATTGTATATCGGAAACTTATATGATGTAAAGTAGACCCAGGGGTCATAGGTTTCACTAGTGGCTTCTCTCAAGATAGCATATATTACGATGGGTGAACAAATTACTGTCGAGCAATTGATAGAAAAGTGCATAGTTATGATGATATCTAGGCATGATCATGAACATAGGCATCACGTCCGTGTCAAGTAGACCGAAAGGATTCTGCATATACTACTATTACTCCACACATCGACCGATATCCAGCATGCATCTAGATTATTAAGTTCATAAGAATAGAGTAACGCATTAGGCAAGATGACATGATGTAGAGGGATAAACTCAAGCAATATGATATAAACCCCATCTTTTTATCCTCGATGGCAATAATACAATACGTGTTGGTTCCCTTTCTGTCACTGGGATCAAGCACCGTGAGATTGAACCCAAAGCTAAGCACTTCTCCCATTGCAAGAAAGATCAATCTAGTAGGCCAAACCAAACTGATAATTCGGAGAGACTTGCAAAGATATCAAATCATGCATATAAGAATTCAGAGAAGAATCAAATATTGTTCATAGATAATCTTAATCATAAACCCAAAATTCATTGGATCTCGGCAAACACACCGCAAAAATAATTACATCGAATAGATCTCCAAGAACATCGAGGAGAACTTTGTATTGAGATCCAAAGAGAGAGAAGAAGCCATCTAGCTAATAACTATGGACCCGAAGGTCTGTGGTAAACTACTCACACATCATCAGAGAGGTTATGGTGTTGATTTAGAAGCCCTCCGTGATCGAATCCCCCTCCAGCAGATCGCTGGAAAAGGTCCCCAAATAGGATCTCATGGGTACAGAAGGTTGCGGCGGTGTAAAAGTGGTTTCGTGGCTCCCCTGGATGTTTTCAGGGTATAAGAGTATATATATAGGCGAAAGAAGTAGGTCGGTGGATCTGCGAGGGGCCCATGAGGGTGGGGCGCGCCTGGCCCCCTGGGCGCGCCGCCCTACCTCGTGGCCGCATCGCTGCTTCCTTGACGTCCACTCCAAGTCTCTTGGATTGTGTTTGTTCCCAAAAAAGATCCTTGCGAATGTTTCATTCTATTTGGATTCCGTTTGATATTCCTTTTCTGCGAAACACTGAAATAGGCAAAAAACAGCAATTTGCACTGGGCCTTCGGTTAATAGGTTAGTCCCAAAAATAATATAAAAGTGCATAATAAAGCCCATAAACATCCAAAACAGATAATATAATAGCATGGAACAATCAAAAATTATAGATATGTTGGAGACGTATCAGGCTGCACTTTGGTGGATTGGCATGCTTGGAAAAGGTGGATGTGCTACAGGTTGCGCTTGTCACCTCCATGCGTCGCGCGCCACCTAGGTTTATGCGCAATATCGCTGGGCGGCGGGAAACAGGTGAGGAACTGGCAGGAAACGGTGGCATGTTCATAAAACACCATCAAATTAATGGAAACTTAGCATAGAAGGAACATCGAGCTAGCACAAGAAGTAGATGATGATCAAATGAACACGGACCACACTAGGGAACCCGTCGGTGATGAATTCATTAAACGCAAACGATTGAATACTAGCAAGCGTTTGCTCACAACACACACGGCTTATTCCATCACAAACAGGTCGGATGTGTCAATTGTATGCCACATATCGCACATTGTCAAAAATTAATGCGGTAGACCTTCTTTAACATGTGTTAAAATAATAATAAAATGAAAAACAAGGACCTCAAGGTTAAATTAACTCATGGGATGGGTCATATCAGTCACTAATTTGACAAATACGACCCATCCTATCAGTTAATTTAACATCAACACAACTTCCCATCCAGTCACCCATCTGATGGTTGCTCCAGCCTGAGCACACTTAAGTTCTCTTACATGAGCTACTGGTGGAACAACTAGTCCTTGCTGATATAGGATGCCTCTTCGCATCCTTATGGCGTATCCGGATGACCGCCCATTCCCCTATGGCCAATAGATGTTGTGTACACAGAGCATATCACATACGGCTTATTAGCAGCAATTGTATGTGTTATTATCGGTCTTCGCACACATTTCTGATTACAGACCTGTTTGCCGCGTATCACACACATCTTGATATATTGAACCGTTTCTGTTCTCTTGTCTCAACGCAAACAGTTCATCCGAGTGAACCGCATGTCGTATATCGCATACACCTTGATTTGGCTGGCCGTTTCTTTTGTGTTGCCTAATCACAAACAGTTCATCCGAGTGAACCGTATGATGTATATCGCACACACCTCCATCTGGCTGCCCGTTTCTTTTGTTCCTCCTCATCGCAAACAGTTAACTGAACTGAACCGTATGCCCTGCATCGCACACGCAACTAAAATCTGAACCGTGCACTACAAAAAAAGACACATCCGCGACATTTTGGGACTAACAAAAAATTTTTCTATCATGCTTATGACACTTCTATGACGATAATTGTGACAAAACCCGGTATCATCATAGATGTGGTGGGCTCCTACTTCTATGACTAAAAATCATGACAGAAAATGGGCTTTTCATCCTGGGCGGGCCGGAGACGCAGCTGCATGACATTCTTTGGGCCGTCCATGACGGGAAAAACCGTGGTAGAAGCGAGGGCGAGGAAAATATCGGGGGGGTTCCCAGTTATGGTGGGTGGTCGGGGGCCGAGCGATGCGCGTTTCTCTCATACATACGCGCGTGTGTGCGAGGCATTGCGCTGTAATTGAACCCGAGCGAGGCGTTGGGCTCTAACTAAACCCGAGTGATTGCACTGCAGGCTACGCATTACTGAACCCGAGCGGTCGGTCGATCCCTTGCTGTTAACTAAAGCCGAGTGATTCCTTCGCTGCTGCTGCTAACTGAAGCCGATTGAACACGGCTGCCTCCTTCCCTTGATGAACAATGAGTGTTGTTGGGGGGGTTTGGATGAATAGTTCCCGGTGGGGGGTTGCATGAACAGGCCCCCGTGGTAGTAGAGGCCGTTGCCGCTGGATGAACAGGACCCCGATCGATCGAGTCGGTGGATGTACATGACCCCGTGGAGGGCTGGATGAACAGGACCCCGTGAAGGGCTGGATGAACAGGACCCCATGGAGGGCTGGTTGAACTATAGCCGGTGGAGGGCTGGATGAACAGTAGCCCATGGAGGGGTTGTTGAACAGGACCCCGTGGAGAGGGCTTGTTGAACAGTAGCTGGTGGAGGAGCGCGTGGTGGAGGCTGGATGAACAGGAGCCCGTGGATGAACAGTCGCAGGTGGAGGCTGGAGGAGGTCGACGGTGGATGAACAGTAGCCCATGGAGGCTGGAGGAGGTCGACGGTGGAGATGAACAGTAGCCCGTGGAGCCCCGTTTTGCGGTACGCCACACCCCTCCCGATGAACAGGACCCCTGTTTCGACCGTAGCGCTCCAACACAAGTCCGTTTCCTCCGTTTTGTGGTATGCCACACCCTCCTGATCAACATGACCCCGTTTCCACCGTAGGAGGTCCGTTTCCTCCGTTCTGCTATACGCCAGACCCCTCCCGATGAACAGGATCCTGTTTCGACCGTGGCTGGTCGAACACAAGGCCGTTTCCTCCGTTCCGCGGTACGCCATGCCTCGTTTCCATCAGTTGTTCCGTCCAAGCCGGTTGGCTCACGATGAACAGCACGCGTTCCGTTGCCTCCCGATGAACACGGCGCATTCCGTTGCCTCCCCATGAACACGATGACGACACAGTTTCTCCGTTCTGACCCAGTCATGTACACGAGCCCTGGCCGTACGTATGCACGAGTAGGCATTCGAGACCCCGTCTGTATGTACGTATGTGGCCGTATTTACTTTCTTGCACCTTGGCCACTGTACGTACGTGTACATGCTCCGTGCGCGCCTCTACTATGACACATGCGCGCCTCTACTACGACATGTGCCCTTCCTTACACGACCACGGTTCATCGTTGTAGCCTACAGACATACCGATCGTATGTACGTACACGTTCGCGACCAGAATGACAATGCTACATACGCTTCGACCAGGTGGGTCCCGACTGTCAGGCACTTCCTTGCGTGCGAAGATGTAGCTGGTGGATCCCAGCAGTCAGGGGGGGAACGTTTTTTTCGCGGAATACGGTGGCCCATCCGGTGGGTCCCTGCTGTCACGTGGAGGAATAATTATTTTCCGCATAACAAGGAGGCACTTCCTTGCTGCGGCCGTGGACCCATCTGTCAGCCTCTCCACGTACAGTACTCTTCCGATGGAAGTCGTTCGTTGACCACATTGACCACGCCGCGCCGAGAGCACCAAGGCGGTGGACGATGGCGAGGCCTAGGAAGGGGACGACGCGGAGCCGGGGAAGACGCGGCAGTGGATGCCCATGCAGAGAGGAGTACGAGTGTTCACTGGTTCGTCTGCGGTATGAGGCTGCCGTCGCCGTAGGTCCTGGCCAGCGGTGGGAGTAGTAGGGGGCGGTGAGGCCTCCGTGGCAGCATAGCCAGCCATGGGAGGTAGGAGAAGGCGGCACGACCGGCGCTGCTTTGGGTGGCTTGAGCAAGAAGACCAGAGGTTGAAGAAGCACTACGGCCGTTGGATGGACATCGTACGGTCACTGGAGCTAGAATCGTTCATATTGACTAAGTTTACAAAGCTCTCCATCCCCGTCAACTTAGTAGGCCCACATGTCAGCCTCCCACAATGTTGGGTCCCAGCTAGCAGGGGGGTATTTATTTTTTGTGCGTAATAAGGAGGCACTTCCTTGTGTGCGAAAATATAGCTGGTGGGTCTGACCTGTCAGCGGGGGGAACATTTTTCCGTGAAGTATAGAGGCCCTTCCGGTGGGTCCCAGATGTCAGGTGGATGAATCATTATTTTGCGCGTAATAAGGAGGCATTTCCTTGTGTGTGGCCGTGGACCCAGCTCCATGTACAGTCCACGTCCGATGGATGTCGTTCGTTTACCACATTGACCGCGGCGCGCCGAGAGCACCAGGGCGATGGACGATAGCGAGGCCTAGGAAGGGAACGACACGGGGCCAGGGAAGACTCGGCAATGGTTTCCCACGCGGTGGGGAGTACGAGGGTTTACTGGTCCGGCTTCCGTCGCCGGAAAATAACAGGAGGTGTGGGTGAGTAGAGGAATGGCCTGGCCAGCAATGGAGTAGGGTGGGGCGGTGCGGCTTGTGCGGCAGCATAGCCGGCCACGGGTGGCGGGAGCAGGCAGTCCCACCGCCGCTGGTTTGGGCGGCTGGAGCAAGAAGATCAGATATTGAAGAAGCAGCACAGCCGTTGGATTAACATCCAATGGTCACTGCTACTAGAATTGTTTGTGGACTAAGTTGACAAAGCCTTTCGTACACATCAACCTAGTAGACCCACAAGCCAGCCTCCAAATCTGTCCCAAATAGCATACAACCCGAAATTTCTAGCCAGATTCAAATTAATTTTAAAAATAAACATACCTTAATTTAAATCCAATGAAATTCTACCCGCACAAAAACAATGAAATTTAAAAATATCAAAATCCGAAAGAAAAAAAGTATTTTGGAAGTAATTACCTGTTTGCTGTATTTTTCATTTTACAGCCCATTTAATATTACTTATAGCCCATTTATTATTACTTATAGTCCATTTTATGGGAAAAATGCATCCCTCCTCGTCTTGAAAGATTTCCGGCCCAGCAGGGCGCAGAAAAGCAAGTAGGCCTACGTTGGTTATTCTGCAAAAAAATAGCTGGGCTAGCCATTTTTAGAAAGGAAAAAAACAAACTGGGCTGGTCATGTGCTAGACGGGCCATAGCTCCCGAACAACCCAGTTGATACCCTTCTCCGTCTCGAAAAACAAAATTACTGCGCACGCTGCTGGGTCCCTATTGTCATCCTCACCATGTACAGGCATCTCCTTATTCCTCTTGGTTGTTGACCATGTTGACAACACCGGAGGGCGGCGCCGCGGTGAGCGAACCAAGGCGGAGGATGATGGTGAGGCCTCGGACGGGAACGAACAGGAGCCAGGGAAGATGTGCAGAGTTTTAGGGTGCGATGTGGCCACGATGCCTGCGCGACAGCACAGCCATCTGTGGGAGGCGGGAGCTAGCGGTCCCACCGACGCTGGTTTGGCTTTGGCGGCTGGAGGAAGAAGAGACTGAAGAAACACGACAAACATTGAATGTCAATCCAACTGTCAAGGTTGGCACAATCGTTTGTTGACTAAGCTGACACCAAGTAGCATACTTTTTTATATATAGGAAGAAAAGAAAAACTGGGCTCGTTCTCCTGATAACATTCCCGAAACTGCGATCGTTCGATCTTGCGTCGCAACTAAAACTGCGAGGAAAATGCATTCGTCTGCCATCCTCCTCCCAGGGAACATTCGCCACATAAGTGACTAGCACCCTTGGTTTTCAACCGAGAGGTCTTGGGTTTGAGTCCCAGGAACTCTCAATTTTGTCCTCCTTCCTTCCTCGCAAAAAAAGAAAGCAAATCAAAGACTTGAGAAGGCGTATAGAACAAGCTAGTGTACCAGTAAAGAGATGTTGCTGAGTTTTAGAAAAAAGAGAGACGTGCTCATGTAGCTTGTTCGAATCCAAACCTAGACTATGACTATATATGGTGTTATGCTACTCTGCAAGTAATGAAACTGACATATCCAACGTTTGCTTCTCCTCTTCTCTACTTACTCTGCCTAGCATCAGAAGCTCTGGCCGCAGCAACCATGTCCGTTGGCTGCTCGTCCACCTGCTCTTCAGCAGTCAACAACCAGATATGCGCCAAGTCGCCACCCGTACCATCGCATGTGGGTCTCATCACACCCCCGCTGGCACATACACCGCAGCCAGTTGCTCATCGCAACTCGTTGTCGTTGGTGTGGTGCCACTGCTGCAAATCACACAGAGTCATCCGTCGTGTCTCAACCACAATCCTCAACCCTGGCCGAGTCTTCTACAAATGCCCGAATCATGGGGTAATAACATGTTTAAGTGTTGTTCTGCTGCTTTCAGTTACTGATTTTTTAATAGTTTGGTTGATTATCTTCCAATTTGATTCATGCTGAAAAGGGAAGATTCGTGTGATTTGTATTTATGGGAAGTTGCTGATGTGGGGGAACGCAACTATGCTGATTATTTGGTTAGCTGGGGAATCCCAATACTAGCAGGTTGGGGTGTTGGACAAGTAACTAAAGGAACGGCAGAAGAGGAAGATGCAGAGCAGAAGGTTAAAGATGCAGGTCCTCTGATCATGGCCAAGCAATAGCTGCTGAACGGCCTTGACATCAATGAGGAGATGAAAGAGCTTGTGAAGATAATGGGAAAAATTGATGTGCTCTGTAGGATGATTGTCTCTTTATTTGCAGTGTATGTAGCACTCGTGATGTATTCAATGGCTATGACATGAGCACTTTGCTGAAACTAGTAACGAATGAAACCTGTGTAGTAGGCTGGGCGTAGTGTTGTGAACATCTAATGATTTCTATTAACAGAAATCGGGGGTATCCCATTTTGCTCATAAATAAATAAATAGCATAGGCCCTTTTGGTAATAAATAAATAAATTAGCAGAGGCCCTGTCGGGTCAGCTTTGTTCCCATTCGAAGACGTCGAGAAAATTGCAGTCCAACAGCAAACTATGTCATCAAATTCAAGTTTCACAACCAAATATGAGTACAACTAAACAACAATGTCATCATGTTTTAGTCGTCATACAATCACCAAACACAAATGAGCATACATAACAAGTGATGTTCTCACAGCAAAATACTAAACAACATGTTCATCAGGTTTCAGTTGTCATAGCAAACACAATTTCACATAGTAGATAAAAAATGTCTTCTGACAGGCAAATACGACAAAAGCAATCTAATCATCATCCGCAGCAGTAGTGTCAACATCTTCGCCATGTGTATCAGTCTGAATCGTAATTCCCCAGAGTGTCATCTTCTTCTTCATCCTCAATGTCCTCGAACATTGGCTTCTTCTTGATCAACTCTTGTATGTCCACAGCACGACAGGCAATCTTTTCGCCAGCGTCATTGACGTGATGGTTCTCAAAGATATTAGGAACATCTGTGGAATCTTGTACATCAGGAGTAGTGTAAGCATCATCTTGTTGTGCAACTTCATTAAATGAATTCCTCTGCTCAAATCTTTGCAATACTCTCCAGTCATCGCTACGTGCAAATGTGTCTTTCAAGAAAAATATCTGTGTTGCTTGATTTGCCAAAATAAAAGGCTCGTTGGTCTGGTACGCCGCCTTGACATTAATGGATTTGAAATAATCATCAGCTCTAGCTTTTTGCGATCCTGGAAAACAGGTTATACCAACGATAGCACAACAGAACCACACACTGATGATCCTCGAAACTGGAGATATACTGTAACTGAACAATGTCTGTTATGTTAGCATACATTTCTGTTGTCTCTCTGTTGTACGTATCAATGCTCATGATGGCACTGTTTTGTGTCTTCCTGCCTTCGTCGCGTGCAAGGGTGTTGTAGCGCACATCTCCAACAACGCAAGATTCATAATGTCTTACCCGGGTATCAGGACCCATTGCTAGTGCATAAAGGGCATCATCAACTGCCTGCCCATCCTCCCGCATCTTCGTAACCTATGGTTATAAAATAGACAAGCGAATCATCTTATGTACTCAATATATTAAAAAAACTGATAGTGCAATTCAAAAGCTTGCATGGCTCTTGAAGCATTTCGCCAATCCTTCCATAACCAGTTTGTCAATGTTTCTTGGATTTTGCAGCAGTAACTCCTTTTTGTAGATGTTGCACAACATAGTGATCGCGTCAAACATCTAAGAATGTGCTGCAAGTTTAGTAGATTATGATGTATAAGCTGGAGTACTTAGCACTTACTTGATATAAGGTAGTATCTCAGGACAGTTATTCAACACATACCAAACCATTTTGTCCAAATCTTTAGGTTTGTCCTCTTGTCGACTCTTCCCTATAACTCGAACAGAATATCGAAAACATTTTGCCCGGGATTGTATTTACCCACCTCTTTGCTAAGCTGATCAGCTGTTTCAATGTATTTTGAGAAGAATGTCAACGCTTCTGTAGCAATGTAGGCCTCTGCAATGGAACCCTCGGGTCTAGCTCTGTTCCTAACATAGCCCTTGAAAGTGCCTAGCCGCCTTTCAATAGGGTACATCTAGCCATACTGTACTGGACCTCTAAGTAGTGCCTCATTAGGTAGATGAACAGCCAAATGTACCATCACATCAAAGAAGGCTGGAGGATATATCTTCTCAAGGTCGCATAGGATACTTGGTATCTTGTCTCTAAGACGCTCCAAAGCATCTACCTGATATTTCTACTGCAGAGTTCCCTGAAGAATTGTCCCAACTCTGCAACTGCTCTGTATAAGTCAGGGCGGCCCAATCCTCTAAGTATAGCAGGTAAAACCCTTTGAAGTATGGCGTGGCAGTCATGAGTTTTCAACCCTTGTACCATGTTTCCATCTGCACTAACTCTCCTTTTAGGGTTGGAAGGAAATCCATGTGGGAACCTCACACGTGACAGGACCTCGCAGAATTCTTTTCTTTTTACCTTGTCCAAGACGTACACAGCTGGTGCCATATCCCGTGGTTTACCTTCATCTTCCACCAACAAATCCTTTCTGATACCCAGGTGTGTCAAATCAATCCTAGATTTTAAGGTATCTTTCGTCTTGCCTTCAATATTAAGAAGTGTGCCAATAATGTTGTCACATATATTTTTCTCGATGTGCATCACATCAAGATTATGCCGCAGATCCAAATCTTTCCAATACTCCAAGTCCCACAAAGTGGACCTGCGGGTAAACAATAATCTCTGTTCTGCCCTGCCACACTTCCTTTTCCCGCTACCATTACCAGGATGGTTTCCTGGTGTAATATGCCTGACCTTCTCTACTTCCACTTGCAACTCATCGGCGGTGAGCCTCTTTGGCGCATCGCGGTTTTCATGCTTTGCATTGAACACATGTCTTCGGTATTTTGTAGGACGCGGCTTGTCCTTCGCAAGGAAACGACGGTGTCCAATGTAACAGATCTTGCTAAGTATTGCGTATGACAGCGGATTCCTGTCACAGCGAACACATGCATTGTAACCATGTGTCATTCGCCCTGACATAGTGCCCAAAGCCGGATAATCATGGATGCACCAAATTATAACAGCACGCAGAAAGAAATCAGCTGGTGGGCTGCTATATAGGTCTCGAGTGAGAACACCCCTCCATAGTTGTTGAAGTTCCTCCACAAGAGGCTCCATGAATAAATCAAAATACTTTCCAAGACTTTTTGGACCTCGGATGAGCAAGGCCATCATGTAGTTTGATTCTTTGGTGCAGACATTTGGAGGCATGTCGTAAGGGATAACAAGCACTGGCCACATGCTATATGTGGCGCTCTAGTGGCCAAATGGGTTAAATCCATCTGAAGCTAAGCCAAGTCTAATGTTTCTCGGGTCAGCAGCAAACTTTTTGTGTTTCTGATTGAATAATTTCCACTCACTACCATGTGCTGGATGGCTCATTGCATTCTGATCTCTGTACTCCTGGTTCCTAGAATGCCATAGTACACTCTCTCTTGTTTCAGCATCATGAAACAACCTCTGCAATCTTGGTGTATTGGAAAATGTCTCAGAACATTATGAGGAATCCTCTTCACAGCATGGCCATCTTTCCATCTTGATGATTTGCATTTCGGGCATTCACTTAAGTTGGCATAATCCTTCTGGAACAGAACACAATTATTCTTACAAACATGGATCATCCAATTCCAACTGCACGAAGGAAATTCTTCATTTTACTGTAGGTGTGTGGTAGCTCAGACGCATCTAGGAAAGCTTTGCGGAAAGTAGCCAACATCGCATCGAATGATTTGTTGGTCATCCGCTCAGATGTCTTCACCTGAAGAAAGGTGACCATAGCTGAGAATACTGACAGCTTATTTCCTGGGGTGATAGCCACGTTGCATTGTTCCAACATGCGGGCCCACCTTTTTCTTCTATAGGTGAAAGTTCACAAAATGCATGAGCATTTCGTAGCATTGTTTCAATGTTGGTCAAACTCACTGGCTCCGCCACCACCACCTCCTCCTCCTCTTCCACCTGAGCATCAGGCAGATCAAGATGGTGATCTGCTGCTTCCACGTAGTGAGTAACATTGACATTCATAGCTTCACCATGATGAACCCACCTAGTATATGTGAGCGACATCCCATACAAGTGTAGATGATTTTGCACAGTTGACTGGGGTCTTGTAACTGAATTCATACAACTGCTACACGGGCAGAGCACATCTGATTTCGGACCATCGTACTCAGCTCTGATAAAGTTCATGAAGTTCAACATATGCAGCGGAGAATCTTCGAGCAGAAGTTATCCAAGTCATATCCATCTGTTAGACATACAAATTAGTTCTTCTACTAGATATTACAGGAAAAACATATATGATTTTTTATGAAGTCCAGAAAAAATACCTAGGTCGATGTCTAAAGCTATGGCAAGATATTTGGACGAATAGATCTAAGTAACGAAATATATTTAAATCTAATTCAGCAAACAGATTTGAGTGCTAAATTATGGCAGGCTGTTTCAGCAATCAATGAGGCCGAGCACGCAGCCATCGAACTATCGAAGGCCATCGCAGCAACAAAGATCAAGTATAAAATGGTGTAGAGCTATTTCACCTAACAAATTGGCTACTAGACCATGGCAATCTACGTCACAATAAATATATGGCAGGATATTTTAGCAACTACTCGGGCTTGGCATGCCATCTCAGCTAAGCAGATTGAGTGCAGAACATGGCAAGGAAGCTTCTTAAGCAGAGCATATTGACTGTAAACTACTTCGGCAAACAGTGAGATTAACAGCGTCTATCAGCTAACATTCAGCGCTACACCGACATGCACGGGGCCTCAGTCTAGAATGCGTGTACCATGGGAGAAGCTGACCACCATGCATCTCCACACGAACGTTGCCAGCAGTGGCGGCGCTGACCGCCGTGCGCCTCCACAAGAACGTCGCCAGCGGTGGCGGCGCGGCTCGAGGATGGCAGTCTACAAGAGCGTACTGTGGGAGCAAGAGGATCACCGTCCGTCCCCTCGACGAAGCGCGGCGCCAATGTATCGGCGTGGCGGGGAGGGCGGCTTTGGCGGAGCGAAGGGGGGGGGGGGGGGGGGGGGGAGGGGGGTTGGGGGAATATTATTGGCTAGTTGGCCGAAGGGCGGTTGAATTTGGCATTTGGGGGGAATTTTTTTGGGGGGCGGATTTCGCGCGGTGGGTGAGGGGAGTTTGGTGCATCGTCGGTTTCTCCAATTGTAGTCCCATGTGTCAGTGATGACGCAAGCCAAAGCGCGTTCCGTTTGCGTGAGCCATGTGCAGGACCGAACATGTGTGGGGTGCAATGAGACTGCGACACGGGTGCTATGAGTGTATCGCCTTTTTCCTTTTAAACTAGGTGCTTCGCCCCCTCAAAAAAAAACTTGGTGCTTCGTGCAATCCATCGATACTACTACTAGTAATCCAGTAATCCCTACTAAAATGGCGCGGCCGGGTCTTTTCCCACGCGATATGCTGGGAGGTTGGCTTAGTTGGGTTTTTTGGACGAGTAATGCTACACCTACATAATCCCAGTTACGTAATTAACATAATGTGAAACGTGTGAGATGTTGATTGTAGATTCGGGGGAGGGAGGGGCCCGCTGATACGTCTCTGGCGTATCTACTTTTCCAAACACTTTTGACCTTGTTTTGGACTCTAACTTGCATGATTTGAATGGAACTAACCCGGACTGGCGCTGTTTTCAGCAAAATTGCCATGGTGTTATTTTTGTGCAGAAATAAAAGTTCTCGGAATGACCAGAAACTTTACGGAGAATATTTTTGGAATTTATAAAAAATACTAGAAAAAGAATCAACACCAGGGGGGCCACACCCTATCCACGAGGGTGGGGGCACGCCCCCTGTCTCGTGGGCCCCCTGAGGCTCCACCGACCTCAACTCCAACTCTATATATTCAGTTTGGGGAGAAAAAATCGAGGAGAAGGATTCATCGCGTTTTACGATACGGAGCCGCCGCCAAGCCCTAATCTCTCTCGGGAGGGCTGATCTGGAGTCCGTTCGGGGCTCCGAAGAGGGGAATCCGTCGCTATCGTCATCATCAACCTTCCTCCATCGCCAATTTCATGATGCTCACCGCCGTGCGTGAGTAATTCCATCGTAGGCTTGCTGGACGGTGATGGGTTGGATGAGATTTATCATGTAATGGAGTTAGTTTTGTTAGGGTTTGATCCCTAGTATCCATTATGTTCTGAGATTGATTTTGCTATGACTTTGCTATGCTTAATGCTTGTCACTAGGGCCCGAGTGCCATGATTTCAGATCTGAACCTATTATGTTTCCATGAATATATGTGAGTTCTTGATCCTATCTTGCAAGTCAATAGTCACCTATTATGTGTTATGATCCGTTAACCCCGAAGTGACAATAATCGGGACAATTACCGGTGATGACCGTAGTTTGAGGAGTTCATGTATTCACCAAGTGTTAATGCTTTGGTCCGGTACTCTATTAAAATGAGGCCTTAATATCCCTTAGTTTCCAATAGGACCCCGCTGCCATGGGAGGGTAGGACAAAAGATGTCATGCAAGTTATTTTCCATAAGCACGTATGACTATATTCGGAATACATGCCTACATTACATTGATGAACTGGAGCTAGTTCTGTGTCACCCTATGTTATAACTGTTGCATGAGGAATCGCATCTGACATAATTATCCATCATTAATCCATTGCCTACGAGCTTTTCACATATTGATCTTTGCTTAGTTACTCTTTCGTTGCCACTTTTACAATCACTATAAAAACTATTACTATTACTTTTGCCACCGTTACCGTTACTTCCATATTACTTTGCTACTGAATACTTTGCTGCACATATTAAGTCTTTCAGGTGCGGTTGAATTGACAACTCAACTGTTAATACTTGAGAATATTCTTTGGCTCCCCTTGTGTTGAATCAATAAATTTGGGTTGAATACTCTACCCTCGAAAACTGTTGCGATCCCCTATACTTGTGGGTTATCACCCACCACCATGAAAATCAGGGAGGAGAGAGAGAGGCAATTTACGTTAACCCTTTCGTAGGTTCCCATAGATGTAGCTATGTAGACATGACCGAGACACCTCTCCAGTCAATAACCAATAGAGAAACCTGGATGCCCATATTGGCTCCTACATATTCTATGAAGATCTTTATCAGTAGAACCGTTATGACAACATGTGTAATTCCCTTTGTCCATCAGTATGTTACTTGCCCAAGATTCGATGGTTGGTATCTTCATACCTAGTTTAATCTCGTTACCGGCAAGCCTCTTTACTCGTTCCGTAATACATCACCTCGTGACTATCTCCTTAGTCGTTTGCTTACAAGCTTATGATGTGTATTACCGAGAGGGCCCAGAGATACCTCTTTGATACTCAGAGTGACCAATCCTAATATCGATCTATTCCAACTCAACAAACACCTACGAAGATACCTGTAGAGAATCTTTATAATCATCCAGTTATGTTGTGACATTTGATAGCACACAAGGCATTCCTTCGGTATTCGAGAGTTGCATAACCTAATAGTCGAAAGAATATGTATTTGACATGAAGAAAGCAATAGCAATAAACCGAACAATCAATACGCTAAGCTAACGGATGGGTCTTGTCCATCACATCATTCTCCTAATGATGTGACCCCATTATCAAATGACAATACATGTCTATGGTTAGGAAACTTTAACCATCTTTGATTAACGAGCTAGTCTAGTAGAGGCTCACTGGGGACACGGTATTTGTTTATGTATTCACACATGTATTTAAGTTTCCGATTAATACAATTTTAGCATGAATAATAAACCTTTATCATGAGTAAGGAAATATAAAATAAAAACTTTATTATTGCCTCTAGAGCATATTTCCTTCAGTCTCCCACTTTCAGTAGAGTCAATAATCTTGTTCACATCGCCATGTGATTAACACCAATAGTTCACATCATCATGTGATTAACACTCATAGTTCATGTCACCATGTGACCAACATCCAAAGGGTTTACTAGAGTCGGTAATCTAGTTTACATCGCCATGTGATTAACACCCAAAGAGTACTAAGGTGTGATCATGTTTTGCTTGTGAGAGAGGTTTATTCAACGGGTCTGCCACATTTAGATTCATATGTAATTTGCAAATTTCTATGTCTACAATGCTCTGCACTGAGCTACTCTAGCCAATTGCTCCTACTTTCAATATGTATCCAGATTGAGACTCGGAGTCATCTGAATCGGTGTCAAACCTTGCATCGATGTAACTCTTTACGACGAACTCTTTATCACCTCCATAACCGAGAAATATTTCCTTAGTCCTCTTAGGTAACTAAGGACAATTTTGACTGTTGTCCAGTGATCTACTCCCGGATCACTATTGTACCCCCTTGTCAAACTCATGGCAAGGTACACAATATGTCTGGTACACAGCATGGCATACTTTATAGAACCTATGGCTGAAGCATAGGGAATTACTTTAATTCTCTCACACCTTGCAACACAGGCAAGAACCCTTTCTTTGACTGATCCATTTTGAACTTCTTCAAAATCTTGTCAAGGTATGTGCTTTGTGAAAGTCCTATTAAGTGTCTCGATCTATCCCTATAGATCTTGATGCCCAATATATAAGTAGCTTCACCGAGGTCTTTCATTGAAAAATTCTTATTCAAGTATCCTTTTATGCTATCCAGAAATTCTATATCATTTCCAATCAATAATATGTCATCCAGATATAATATCAGAAATGCTACAGAGCTCCCACTCACTTTCTTGTAAATACAGGCTTCTCCGAAAGTCTGTATTAAACCATATGCTTTGGCCACCTCATCAAAGTGTATATTCCAACTCCGAGATGCTTGCACCAGTTCATAGATGGATCGCTGGAGCTTGCACACTTTGTTAGCACCTTTAGGATCGACAAAAACCTTCTGGTTGCATCATATACAACTCTTCTTTGAGATATCCATTAAGAAATGCAGTTTTGACATCCATTTGCGAGATTTCATAATTATAAAATGCGGCAATTTCTAACATGATTCGGACGGACTTAAGCATCGCTACGAGTGAGAAACTCTCATCGTAGTCAAACCCCTTGAAATTGTCGAAAACCTTTTGCAAAAAGTCAAGCTTTGTAGACAGTAACATTACCATCAGCGTCAGTCTTGTTCTTGAAGATCCATTTATTCTCTATGGCTCGCTAATCATCGGGCAAGTCCACCAAAGTCCACACTTTGTTCTCATACATGGATCCTATCTCAGATTTCATGGCCTCAAGCCATTTATCGGAATTTGGGCTCATCATAGCTTCTTCAAAATTCATAGGTTCGCCATGGTCTAGTAACATGACTTCTAGAACAGGATTACTATACCACTCTGGTGCAGATCATGCTCTGGTTGACCTACGAGGTTCAGTAGTAACTTGATCTGAAGTTTCATGATCATCCTCATTAGCTTCTTCTCTAGTTGGTGTAGGCGTCATGGGAATAGTTTTCTTGTGATGTGCTACTTTCGAATTCGAGAGAAGGTACAATTACCTCATCAAGTTATGCTTTCCTCTCACTCACTTCTTTCGATAGAACTCCTTCTCCAGAAAGGACCCATTCTTAGCAACAAAGATCTTGCCTTCAGATCAGTGGTAGAAGGTGTACCCTAATAGTTTCTTTTGGGTATCCTATGAAGACGCACTTCTCCGATTTGGGTTCGAGCTTATCAGGCTGAAGCCTTTTGA
Organism: Triticum urartu; assembly: GCF_003073215.2. NCBI lineage: Eukaryota > Viridiplantae > Streptophyta > Magnoliopsida > Poales > Poaceae > Triticum > Triticum urartu. Next base: position 430,860,283 of record NC_053023.1, on the reverse strand, counting down.
CATAAGTGTCGCAATCCCAAACTTTAAGAAACGACAGCTTAGGTTTCTTGCCAAACCACAGTTCATTCGGTGTCATCTCAATGGATTTAGAGGGTGCCCTATTTAACGTGAATGCAGTTGTCTCTAATGCATAACCCCAAAACAATAGTGGTAAATCGGTAAGAGACATCATTGAATGTACCATATCTAATAAAGTATGGTTACGACGTTCGGATACACCATTATGTTGTGGTGTTCCAGGTGGCGTGAATTGTGAAACTATTCCACATTGTTTTAAATGAAGGCCAAACTCATAACTCAAATATTCGCCTCCGCGATCAGATCGTATAAACTTTATTTTTCCTGTTACGATGATTCTCCACTTCACTCTGAAATTCTTTGAACTTTTCAGATGTTTCAGACTTGTGTTTCGTCAAGTAGATATACCCATATCTACTCAAATCATCAGTGAAGGTGAGAAAATAATGATACCCACTGCGTGCTTCAACACTCATTAGACCGCATACAATAGTATGTATTATTTCCAATAAGTCATTAGCTCGCTCCATTGTTCCAGAGAAAGAGTTTTCGTCATCTTGCCCATGAGGCATGGTTCGCAAAATGATTCATAATCAGGTGATTCCAAAAGTCCATCTGTATGGAGTTTCTTCATGCGTTTTACACCAATATGACATAAACAGCAGTGCCACAAATATGTTGTACTATCATTATCAACTTTGCATCTTTTGGCATCATTATTATGAATATGTGTATCACTACGATCGAGATTCAATACACCATTTACATAAGGTGTATGACCATAGAAGGTTTTATTCATGTAAACAGAACAACAATTATTCTCTGACCTAAATGAATAACTGTATCGCAATAAACATGATCCAATCATATTCATGCTCAACGCAAACATCGAATACCATTTATTTGAAGGAAATATGCCCTAGAGGCAATAATAAAGTTATTATTTATTTCCTTATTTCATGATAAATGTTTATTATTCAAGCTGGACTTGTATTAACCGGAAACATAATACATGTGTGAATACATAGACAAACATAGTGTCACTAGTATGACTCTACTTGACTAGCTCATTGATCAAAGATGGTTAACTTTCCTAGCCATAGACATGAGTTGTTATTTGATCAACGGGATCACATCATTAGGAGAATGATGTGATTGACTTGACCCATTTCGTTAGCTTAGCACTTGATCGTTTAAGTTTACTTCTATTGCTTTCTTCATGACTTATATATGTTCCTATGACTATGAGATTATGCAACTCTCGAATACCGGAGGAACACTTTGTGTGCTACCAAACATCACAACTTAACTGGGTGATTATAAAGGTGCTCTACAGGTGTCTCCGATGGTGTTCGTGGAGTTGGCATACATCAAGAATAGGATTTGTCACTCCGATTGTCGGAGAGGTATCTCTGGGCCCTCTCGATAATACACATCACTATAAGCCTTGCAAGCAATGTGACTAATGAGTTAGTTGCGGGATGTTGCATTACGGAACGAGTAAAGAGACTTGCCGGTAACGAGAATGAGCTAGGTATTGGGATACCGACGATTGAATCTCGGGCAAGTAACATACCGATGACAAAGGGAACAACGTATATTGTTATGCGGTTTGACCGATAAAGATCTTCGTAGAATATGTAGGAACCAATATGAGCATCCAGGTTCCGCTATTGGTTATTGACCGGAGACATGTCTCTGTCATGTCTACATAGTTCTCGAACCCGTAGGGTCCGCACGCTTAAAGTTCTGTGACGATTGGTATTATGAGTTTATATGTTTGATGTACCAAAGGTAGTTCGGAGTCCCGGATATGATCATGGACATGACGAGGAGTCATGAAATGGTCGAGACATAAATATTGATATATCGGAAGCCTACATTTGGACATCGGAAGAGTTCCCGGTGAAATCGGGATTTTACCGAAGTGCCGGAGAGGTTACCGGAACCCCCCGGGGGTTAATGGGCCTTATTGGGCCCTAGTGGAGAGAGAGAGGGGCCGGCCAGGACAGGCCGCGCGCCCCTTCTCCTTCTCCCCCTTCCTTTCCTCCTCCTAGTAGGAGTAGGAAAGAGGGGAATCCTACTCCTACTAGGAGGAGGATTCCTCCTCCTAGCGCGCCCTCTAAGGCCGGCCGGTCTCCCCCTTGCTCCTTTATATACGGGGGTAGGGGGAACCTCTAGACACACAAGTTGATCATAGATCTCTCCCTGCCGTGTGCGGTGCCCCCTCCACCATAATCCACCTCAGTCATACTATAGCGGTGCTTAGGCGAAGCCCTGCAATGGTAGCTTCATCAACATCGTCACCACGCCATCGTGCTGATGAAACTCTTCCCTGAGCTCTACTGGATCGTGAGTTCGTGGGACGTCACCGAGCTGAACGTGTGCTGAACGCAGAGGTGCCGTATGTTCGGTACTGAGGATCGGTCGATCATGAAGACGTACGACTACATCAACCGCGTTGTCATAACGCTTTCCCTTAACAGTCTATGAGGGTACATGGACGACACTCTCCCCTCTCATTGCTATACATCACCATGATCTTGCATGTGCGTAGGAATTTTTTTGAAATTACTATGTTCCACAACAGTGGCATTAGAGCCAGGTTTATGTGTAGATGTTATATGCACGAGTAGAACACAAGTGAGTTATGGGCGATACAAGTCATATTGCTTACCTGCATGTCATACTTTGGTTCGGCGGTATTGTTGGATGAAGCGGCCCGGACCGACATTTCGCGTACTCTTACGCGAGACTGGTTCCACCGACGTGCTTTGCACAAAGGTGGCTGGCGGGTGTCAGTTTCTCCAACTTTAGTTGAACCGAGTGTGACTACGCCCGATCCTTGTTGAAGGTTAAAATAACACTAACTTGACGAAATATCGTTGTGGTTTTGATGCATAGGTAAGAACGGTTCTTCCTCAGCCCGTAGCAGCCACGTAAAACTTGCAACAACAAAGTAGAGGACGTCTAACTTATTTTTGCAGGGCATGTTGTGATGTGATATGGTCAAGACAAGATGTTATATTTATTGTATGAGATGATCATGTTTTGTAACAGAGTTATCAGCAACTGGCAGGAGCCATATGGTTGTCGCTTTATTGTATGCAATGAAATCGCCCTGTAATTGCTTTACTTTATCACTAAGCGGTAGCGATAGTCGTAGAAGCAATAATTGGCGAGACGACAATGATGCTACGATGGAGATCAAGGTGTCGCGCCGGTGATGATGGTGATCATGACGGTGCTTTGGAGATGGAGATCAAAGGCACAATATGATGATGGCCATATCATATCACTTATATTGATTGCATGTGTTGTTTATCCTTTATGCATCTTATTCTACTTTGTTTGATGGTAGCATTATAAGATGATCTCTCACTAAATTTCAAGGTAAAAGTGTTCTCCCTGAGTATGCACTGTTGCCAAAGTTCGTCGTGCTGAGACACCACATGATGATCGGGTGTGATAAGCTCAACGTTCATCTACAACGGGTGTAAGACAGTTTTACACACGCAGAATACTCGGGTTAAACTTGACGAGCCTAGCATATGCAGATATGGCCTCGGAACACTGAGACCGAAAGGTCGAGCGTGAATCATATAGTAGATATGATCAACATAGTGATGTTCACCATTGAAAACTACTCCATTTCACGTGATGATCGGTTATGGTTTAGTTGATATGGATCACGTGATCACTTAGATGATTAGAGGGATGTCTATCTAAGTGGGAGTTCTTAAGTAATATGATTAATTGAACTTAAATTTATCATGAACTTAGTACCTGATAGTATTTTGCTTGTCTATGTTATTGTAGATAGATGGCCCGTGTTGTTATTCCGTTGAATTTTAATGTGTTCCTTGAGAAAGCAAAGTTGAAAGATGATGGTAGCAATTACATGGACTGGGTCCGTAACTTGAGGATTATCCTCATTGTTGCACAGAAGAATTACGTCCTGGAAGCACCGCTGGGTGCCAAACCCGCTGCAGGAGCAACGCCAGATGTTATGAACGTCTGGCAGAGCAAAGCTGATGACTACTCAATAGTTCAGTGTGCCATGCTTTACGGCTTAGAACCAGGACTTCAATGACGTTTTGAACGTCATGGAGCATATGAGATGTTCCAGGATTTGAAGTTAATATTTCAAGCAAATGCCCGGATTGAGAGATATGAAGTCTCCAATAAGTTCTATAGCTGCAAGATGGAGGAGAATAGTTCTGTCTGTGAACATATACTCAGAATGTCTGGGTACCATAATCATTTGACTCAGCTGGGAGTTAATCTTCCGGTTGATAGTGTCATTGACAGAGTTCTTCAATCACTGCCACCAAGCTACAAGAGCTTCGTGATGAACTATAATATGCAAGGGATGGATAAGACGATTCCCGATCTCTTCGCAATGCTAAAGGTTGTGGAGGTAGAAATCAAGAAGGAGCATCAAGTGTTGATGGTCAACAAGACCACCAGTTTCAAGAAAAAGGGTAAAGGGAAGAAGAAAGGGAACTTCAAAAAGAACGGAAAACAAGTTGCTGCTCAAGAGAAGAAACCCAAGCCTGAGACTAAGTGCTTCTACTACAAAGGGACTGGTCACTGGAAGCGGAACTACCCCAAGTATTTGGCGGATAAGAAGGATGTCAAGGACAACAAAGGTATATGTGATATACATGTTATTGATTTGTACCTTACTAGAGCTCGCAGTAGCACCTGGGTATTTGATACTGGTTATGTTGCTAATATTTGCAACTCGAAATAGGGACTACGGATTAAGCGAAGACTGGCTAAGGACGAGGTGACGATGCGCGTGGGAAATGGTTCCAAAGTCGATGTGATCGCCGTCGGCACGCTACCTCTACATCTACCTTCGGGATTAGTTTTAGACCTGAATAATTGTTATTTGGTGCCAGCGTTAAGCATTAACATTATATTTGGATCTTGTTTGATGCGAGACGGTTATTTATTTAAATCTAAGAATAATGGTTGTTCTATTTATATGAGTAATATCTTTTATGGTCATGCACCCTTGAAGAGTGGTCTATTTGTGTTGAATCTTGATAGTAGTGATACACATATTCATAATGTTGAAGCCAAAAGATGTAGAGTTGATAATGATAGTGCAACTTATTTGTGGCACTGCCGTTTGGGTCATATTGGTGTTAAGCGCATGAAGAAACTCCATACTGATGGACTTCTGGAATCACTTGGTACTTGCGAACCATGCCTCATGGGCAAGATGACTAAAATGCCGTTCTCCGGAACAATGGAGCGAGCAACAGATTTATTGGAAATCATACATACTGATGTATATGGTCCGATGAATATTGAAGCTCGCGGCGGGTATCGTTATTTTCTCACCTTCACAGATGATTTGAGCAGATATGGGTATATCTACTTAATGAAAAATAAGTCTGAAACATTTGAAAAGTTGAAAGAATTTCAGAGCAAAGTGGAAAATCATCGTAATAAGAAAATAAAGTTTCTATGATCTAATCGTGGAGGAGAATATTTGAGTTACGAGTTTGGTTTACATTTGAAACAATGCAGAATAGTTTCGCAACTCACGCCACCCGGAACACCACAGCGTAATGATGTGTCTGAACGTCGTAATCGTACTTTAGTAGATATGGTGCGATCTATGATGTCTCTTACTGATTTACCGCTATCATTTTGGGGTTATTCTTTAGAGATAGATACATTCACATTAAATAGGGCACCATCGAAATCCGTTGAGATGACGCCTTATGAACTGTGGTTTGGCAAGAAACCAAAGTTGTTGTTTCTTAAAGTTTGGGGCTGCGATGCTTATGTGAAAAAGCTTCAACCTGATAAGATCGAACCCAAATCGGAGAAATGTGTCTTCATAGGATACCCAAAGGAAACTGTTGGGTACACCTTCTATCACAGATCCGAAGGCAAGACATTCGTTGCTAAGAATGGATCCTTTCTAGAGAAGGAGTTTCTCTTGAAAGAAGTGAGTGGGAGGAAAGTAGAACTTGATGAGGTAACTGTACCTGCTCCCTTATTGGAAAGTAGTTCATCACAGAAACCGGTTCCTGTGACACCTACACCAATTAGTGAGGAAGATAATGATGATGATCATGAAACTTAATCAAGTTACTACCGAACCTCGTAGGTCAACCAGAGCAAGATCCGCACCAGAGTGGTACGGTAATCCTATTCTTGAGGTCATGTTACTTGACCATGACGAACCCACGAACTATGAGGAAGTGATGATGAGCCCAGATTCCGCAAAATGGCTTGAGGCCATGAAATCTGAGATGGGATCCATGTATGAGAACAAAGTGTGGACTTTGATTGACTTGCGTGATGATCGGCAAGCCATCGAGAATAAATGGATCTTCAAGAAGAAGACTGACGCTGACAGTAATGTTACTGTCTACAAAGCTTGACTTGTTGCGAAAGGTTTTCGACAAGTTCAAGGAGTTGACTACAATGAGACCTTCTCACCTGTAGCAATGCTTAAGTTTGTCCGAATCATGTTAGCAATTGCCGCATTTTATGATTATGAAATTTGGCAAATGGATGTGAAGACTGCATTCCTGAATGGTTTTCTGGAAGAAGAGTTGTATATGATGCAACCTGAAGGTTTTTTCGATCCAAAGGGTACTAACAAAGTGTGCAAGCTCCAGCGATCCATTTATGGACTGGTGCAAGCCTCTCGGAGTTGGAATAAACGTTTTGATAGTGTGATCAAAGCATATGGTTTTATACAGACTTTTGGAGAAGCCTGTATTTACAAGAAAGTGAGTGGGAGCTCTATAGAATTTCTAATATTATATGTCGATGACATATTATTGATTGGAAATGATACAGAATTTCTGGATAGCATAAAATGATACTTGAATAAGAGTTTTTCAATGAAAGACCTCGATGAAGCTGCTTATATATTGGGCATCAAGATCTATAGAGATAGATCAAGACGCTTAATTGGACTTTCACAAAGCACATACCTTGATAAAGTTTTGAAGAAGTTCAAAATGGGTCAAGCTAAGAAAGGGTTCTTGCATGTGTTACAAGTTGTGAAATTGAGTAAGAGTCAATGCCCGATCACTGCAGAAAATAGAGAGAAAATGAAAAGTGTTCCCTATGCTTCAGCCATAGGCTCTATCATGTATGTAATGTTGTGTACCAGACCTAATCTGTGCCTTGCTACTAGTTTAGCAGGGAGGTACCAAAGTAATCCAGGAGTGGATCACTGGACAGCAGTCAAGAACATCCTGAAATGCCTGAAAAGGACTAAGGATATGTTTCTCGTTTATGGAGGTGACAAAGAGCTTGTCGTAAATGGTTACGTTGATGCAAGCTTTGACACTGATCCGGACGATTCTAAATCGCAAACCGGATACGTGTTTATATTGAACGGTGGAGCTGTCAGTTGGAGCAGTTCTAAACAAAGCATCGTGGCGGGATCTACGTGTGAAGCGGAATACATAGTTGCTTCGGAAGCAGCAAATGAAGGAGTCTGGATGAAGGAGTTCATATCCGATCTAGGTGTCATACCTAGTGCATCGGGTCCAATGAAAATCTTTTGTGACAATACTGGTGCAATTGCCTTGGCAAATGAATCCAGATTTCACAATAGAACCAAGCACATCAAGAGGCGCTTCAATTCCATCCGGGATCAAGTCCTGGTGGGAGACATAGAGATATGCAAGATACATACGGATCTGAATGTTGCAGACCCGCTGACTAAGCCTCTTCCACGAGCAAAACATGATCAGCACCAAGACTCCATGGGTGTTAGAATCATTACTGTGTAATCTAGATTATTGACTCTAGTGCAAGTGGGAGACTGAAGGAAACATACCCTAGAGGCAATAATAAAGTTATTATTTATTTCCTTATTTCATGATAAATTTTTATTATTCATGCTGGAACTATATTAACCGGAAACATAATACATGTGTGAATACATAGACAAACATAGTGTCACTAGTATGCCTCTACCTGACTAGCTCATTGATCAAAGATGGTTAAGTTTCCTAGCCATAGACATGAGTTGTTATTTGATCAACGGGATCACATCATTAGGAGAATGATGTGATTGACTTGACCCATTTCGTTAGCTTAGCACTTGATCGTTTAAGTTTACTGCTATTACTTTCTTCAAGACTTATATATGTTTCTATGACTATGAGATTATGCAACTCTCGAATACCGGAGGAACACTTTGTGTGCTACCAAACATCACAACGTAACTGGGTGATTATAAAGGTGCTCTACAGGTGTCTCCAATGGTGTTCGTGGAGTTGGCATAGATCAAGAATAGGATTTGTCACTCCGATTGTCGGAGAGGTATCTCCAGGCCCACTCGGTAATGCACATCACTATAAGCCTTGCAAGCAATGTGACTAATGAGTTAGTTGCGGGATGTTGCATTACGGAATGAGTAAAGAGACTTGCCGGTAATGAGATTGAGCTAGGTATTGGGATACCGACGATCGAATCTCGGGCAAGTAACATGCCGATGACAAAGGGAACAACGTATATTGTTATGCGGTTTGACCGATAAAGATCTTCGTAGAATATGTAGGAACCAATATGAGCATCCAGGTTCCGCTATTGGTTATTGACCGAAGACATGTCTCGGTCATGTCTACATACTTCTCGAACCCGTAGGGTCCGCACGCTTAAAGTTCTATGACGATCGGTACTATGAGTTTATATGTTTGATGTACCGAAGGTAGTTCGGAGTCCCGGATATGATCAAGTACATGATGAGGAGTCTCGAAATGGTCGAGACATAAAGATTGATATATTGGAAGACTATATTTGGACATCGGAAGAGTTGCGGGTGAAATCGGGATTTTACCGGAGTGACGGAGAGGTTACCGAAACCCCCGGGGGGTTAATGGGCCTTATTGGGCCCTAGTAGAGAGAGAGAGGGGCCGGCCAGGGCAGGCCACGTGCCCCCTCCCCCTCTGGTCCGAATTGGACTAGGAGAGGAGGGCGGCGCCCCCCCCCCCTTCCTTCTCCTTATCCCCCTTCCTTTCCTCCTCCTAGTAGGAGTAGGAAAGAGGGGAATCCTACTCCTACTAGGAGGAGGATTCCTCCTCCTGGCGCCCCCTCTAGGGCCGGCCGGCCTCCCCCTTGCTCCTTTATATACGAGGGCAGGGGGCACCTCTAGACACACAAGTTGATCATTGATCTCTCCCAGCCGTGTGCGGTGCCCCCTCCACCATAATCCACCTCGGTCATACTGTAGTGGTGCTTAGGCGAAGCCCTGCAACGGTAGCTTCATCAACATCATCACCACACCGTCGTGCTGAAGAAACTCTTCCCCGAGCTCTACCGGATCGTGAGTTCGCGGGACGTCACCGAGCTGAACGTGTGCTGAACGCAGAGGTGTCGTACGTTCGGTACTGAGGATCGATCGATCATGAAGACGTACGACTACATCAACCGTGTTGTCATAACGCTTCCGCTTAAAGGTCTACGAGGGTACGTGGATGACACTCTCCCCTCTCGTTGCTATACATCACCATGATCTTGCGTGTGCGTAGAATTTTTTTTGAAATTACTACGTTCCCCAACATTATTTACATCCAACACTAATCCCGAAGGTACGGGGAGTGCGCGATGGTGATCTTATCAACCTTGGAATCGCTTCCAACACACATCATCACCTCTCCATTAACTAGTCTCTGTTCATTTTGCAACTCCTATTTCGAGATACTAATCTTAGCAACTGAACCAGTATCAAATACCCAGGGGCTACTATGAACACTAGTAAAGTACACATCAATAACATGTATATCAAATATACCTTTGTTCACTTTGCCATCCTTCTTATCCGCCAAGTATTTGGGGCTGTTTCGCTTCCTTTGCAGTAGAAGCACTCAGTTTCAGGATTGGGTCTAGCTCTGGGCTTCTTCACGGGAGTGGCAACTTGCTTGCCATTCTTTTTGAAGTTCCCTTTCTTTCCCTTTGCCCTTTTTCTTGAAACTAGTGGTCTTGTTAACCATCAACACATGATGCTCTTTCTTGATTTCTTTCGCTGATTTCAGCATCGCGAAGAGCTTGGGAATCATTTTCATCATCGCTTGCATATTATAGTTCATCACGAAGTTCTAGTAGCTTGGTGATATTGACTAGAGAACTCTGTCAATCACTATCTTATCTGGAAGATTAACTCCCACTTGATTCAAGCGATTGTAGTACCCAAACATTCTGAGCACATGCTCACTGGCTGAGCTTATTCTCCTCCATCTTGTAGGCAAAGTACTTGGTAGTGGTCTCATACCTCTCGACACGGGCATGAGTCTGAAATACCAATTTCAGCTCTTGGATCATCTCATATGCTCCGTGGCATTCAAAACATTTTTGAAGTTCCAGTTCTAAGACGTAAATCATGGTGCACTAAACTAGTAAGTAGTCATCATACAGATCTTGCCAGACTTTCATAACATCTGCATCTACTCCTACAATAGGTCTGTCATCTAGTGGTGCATTAAGGACATAATTCTTCTGTGCAACAATGAGGATAATCCTCAGATCACGGTCCCAGTCTACATCATTGCTACTATCATCTTTCAACTTTTCTCTAGGAACATATCAAAAAAATATAGGAGCTATATCGCGAGCTATTGATCTACAACATAGATATGTAAATACTATTAGTACTAATTTCATGATAAATTAAGTTCAATTAATCAAATTACTTAAGAACTCCCACTTAAATAGACATCCCTCGAGTCATCTAAGTGATACGCGATCCAAATCAACTAACCCATGTCCGATCATCACGTGAGATGGGGTAGTCATCAATGGTGAACATCTCTATGTTGACCATATCTACTATATGATTCACGTTTGACCTATCGGTCTCCAGTGTTCTGAGGCCATGTCTGTACATGCTAGGCTCGTCAAGTTTAACCCGAGTATTCCGCATGTGCAAAACTATCTTGCACCCGTTGTATGTGAACGTAGAGTCTATCACACCCGATCATCATGTGGTGTCTCAACACGACGAACTATCGCAACGGTGCATACTCAGGGAAAACACTTATACCTTGAAATTTCGTGAAGGGATCATTTTATAATGTTACCGCCGTACTAAGCAAAATAAGATGCATAAAAGATAAACATCACATGCAATCAAAATATGTGACATGATATGGCCATCATCATCTTGTTCTTTTGATCTCCATCTCCAAAGCATCGTAACGATCTCCATTGTCACCGGCTCGACACCTTGATCTCCATCGTTGTGTCATGGTCGTCTCGCCAACTATTATCGTTAATGCATAGTGATAAAGTAAAGCAATTACATGGCGTTTGCATTTCATACAATAAAGCGACAACCATAAGGCTCCTGCCAGTTGCCGATAACTTACAAAACATGATCATCTCATACAACAACGTATATCACATCATTTCTTGACCATATCACATCACAACATGCCCTGCAAAAACAAGTTAGACGTCCTCTACTTTGTTGTGGCAAGTTTTACGTGGCTGCTACGGGCTTCTAGCAAGAACCGTTCTTACCAACGCATCAAAACCACAACGGTGTTTCGTCAAGTTTGCTATTTTAACCTTCTTCAAGGACCGGCCGCAGTCAAATTCGATTCAACTAAAGTAGGAGAAACAGACACCCGCCAGCCAGCTCTATGCAAAACTAGTTGCATGTCTGTCGGTGGAACCGGTCTCATGTGCGTGGACATGTAAGGTTGGCCCGGGCAGCTTCATCCCGGAGGTGCAGCCAAGGGGGGCGCCCAAGTAGGAGGAGTCCTACTTGGGGTCTCTCCCAAGGTGGCGCCCCCTGCCATGTATAGGAGCGAGGGAAAGGCAGGGAAGGGTGCCCCCCTTCCTTTCTCCCATGAGAGGGAAAGGCAGGAGGGGCTAGCCCTTCCCCTTTTCCTTCCCTAGGGCTATTTGTCTAGGGAAAGGTACGCACCAGCCCCCTGTGGGCTGGTCTGTTCCTCCCTTGGCGCATTAAGCCCATATACATGCCGGGGGTGTCCGGAACCCCTTCCGGTGACCCGATTTCTTCCCGGTACGTCCCGAAACACTTCTGGTGTCCAAATACCATCGTCCTATATATCAATATTTACCTATCGACCATTTCGAGACTCCTCGTCATGTCCGTGATCTCATCCGAGACTCCGAACAACATTCGGTCACCTCATATAACTCATATAACACTATATCGTCAACAAACGTTAGGCGTGCGGACCCTACGGGTTCGAGAACTATGTAGACATGACCGAGACACCTCTCCGGTCAATAACCAATAGCGGAACCTGGATGCCCATATTGGCTCCTACATATTCTACAAAAATCTTTATCGGTCGAACCGTTATGACAACATACGTAATTCCCTTTGTCCATGGGTATGTTACTTGCCCGAGATTCGATCGTCGGTATCTTCATACCTAGTTCAATCTCATTACCGGCAAGTCTCTTTACTCGTTCCGTAATACATCACCTCGTGACTAACTCCTTAGCCATTTGCTCGTAAGCTTATGATGTGTATTACCGAGAGGGCCCAGAGATACCTCTCCGATACTCGGAGTGACAAATCATAATCTTGATCTATGCCAACTCAACAAACACCTTCGGAGATACCTGTAGAGCATCTTTATAATCACATAGTTATGTCGTGACATTTGATAGCACACAAGGCATTCCTCCGGTATCCGGGAGTTGCATAATCTCATAGTCGAAGAAATATGTATTTGACATGAAGAAAGCAATAACAATAAACTGAATGATCAATATGCTAAGCTAACGGATGGGTCTTGTCCGTCACATCATTCTCCTAATGATCTCATCCCGTTATCAAATGACAACACATGTCTATGGTTAGGAAACTTTAACCATCTTTGATCAACGAGCTAGTCTAGTAGAGGCTCACTAGGGACACGTTATTTGTTTATGTATTCACGCATGTATTTAAGTTTCCGATCAATACAATTCTAGCATGAATAATAAACCTTTATCATGAGTAAGGAAATATAAAATAACAACTTTATTATTGCCTCTGGGCATATTTCCTTCAATTACATCAAATAGATCTCCAAGAACATCAAGGAGAACATCGTATTGAAGATCAAAAAGAGAGAGAAGAAATCATCTAGCTACTACCTACGGACCCGTAGGTTTGTGGTATACTACTCACGCATCATCAGAAGGGCAACGGTGATGATGAATAACCCCTCGATGATCGTAGCCCCCTCCGGCAGTGCCGAAAAAGGCCTATAGATTGGATCTCGTGGTTCTGGAACTTATGGCGGATGGAATTGTGTTTCGTCGACTCCCCTAGGATTTTTGGGATTTTAGAGTATTTATAGAGGCAGAGGTCAGTGGAGGGGGGTGCCTGTGGGCTCTACTACCCACCAGGCCGCGCCTGGGGGGCCTGGGGCGCCCTGGTGCCTAGTGGGCCCCATGGGACCCCTCTGGTGCACTTCTTGGGCCTCCTGGGTGTCTTCTGGGCAGAAAAAATTCTTCAAAAAGTTTCATGGCATTTGGACTCTGTTTGGTATTGATATTCTGCAAAGTAAAAATCAAGCAAAAAAAAGCACCTGACACTGGGCACTATGTCAATAGGTTAGTCCAAAAAATGATATAAAGTTGCTAGTAAATGAGTATAAAACATTCAAGAATGATACTTTAATAGCATGGAACAATCAAAAATTATAGATACGTTGGAGACGTATCACTGTCCTGGGAGAACTGCACGCATAGCTCCCCGACGGCGGCCGCTTCTGTCCTGGGTGAGCTGCACGCACACAAGCTGCTCGCTGAAATGAGGCAGAGGGAAAATGGTTCCAAAGAGCAGGGTTGAAGCTGACATATGGGCCCCACGTGGAAGGCAACGGTCAAAGAAACGATTTTCTTATTGGTGGGCCCAGTTGTCATAAAAATGTTTAAAATTTAATCACATAGCGATTTGGTTTTTTTGGAACAGCGAACCAAAATTGTGGTAGCATTTTAGGAAATTAAGAAAAGTGCTAGTTTTTGGTAACCCTAGCCTGTAATATAGTGGTTTTTTGCTATTCACTCATGTATATCTTGTTTCTTTGCTTAGTGAAAATATACTGCCGGTGCTGCTCATTTTCTTGCTTTGTTTAAATGTACTACCAATCCTGAATAGGCACATTCTTTTTCCTTTGTCTGAATATAACAGAGACAATTATGTATGCAGTAGTGATTGTCTGATCTTATGTCCTTTTAGGTGACCAAATAGATGAAGCGAAAACTTTTTTTTCGAGAGTACGCAAATTGCGTACCTTAACTTTATAGAAGAGTGAAAGAAATGTACAAGAGAGTTACAAGCATAGCCACCAGTCACAAGCCGACTGAGGCTATGGCCAACTCCAATTCCACACACTATGTTAACTCCTCACACAATATTTTCAACTCCCCACCCTCCCGCTGTCGCCCACATGCGCAGCTCATCAAGAATCCTAGACACTAATATAGAGGCGGAGATAGACGGAGTCCTCGGATGGAAGACTCGAGCATTTCGTTGCTTCCATAGGTGCCAACACACCAGAATCACCAGGCTATCGAAAGCTCTACGGTTCTCCTTGCGAATCAGCTTATGGGTGCTACCCCACCATGATTCCAAGTTATCATTCGCCACCGGTGTTAGTGTTGGCGCAATCCTTACACTGGACAAGGCCGTGTGCCATACCTGTCTTGAGTAAACGCATTGGATGAGTAGATGTTCCACATTGTCTTCTTCCTGATCACATAGATAACAGGAAGCGAAAACTCCAGGATTCATATTGTTGGCACATATGTTTTGAGCAGACAACTAAAACGAAGGGTATACTATGCTTGACAAATGATTCCATGGCCTGATAGATGCCTAAGTTATGTAACTAATTAAGTGGAACTAGCTGTGTGAGTTGTGTCTGGAATATTTCTTCTCTTCATGGTGGCGTTGTATATTGATTCATTTTTCCTACGCATATTTGGCAAAGCATTCAGTAAAACACTTCTACTTCATAATTATTTCTCATGGAACCATTTATGCATGTGCGCTCAAGCTATAGCATATATGTTCTTTGGATCGTGCTCCATGTGTACCTATCAACAACATAGCATTGCTTCGATCAATATCTCCGTACATATTTTATTGTCCGTGGCAATATACGGCCTCTGACTATAACTTAAATCCATCTAATCTTGTGTTATCCGTAACGTAGCACGAGCATCTTACTAGTCAAGTAACAAAAACAACACGTGCTAGAAAGTTACGGATTGGTAGGGCCCCTCGCATCAACAAACGATCAAATAAACACTAGCCGTAGTAAAATTATATATTGTCAAGGGCCTCCACTTTAGCTAAAGAGGAACCGAGCACTACTAGTACCTAGCAAACACAAAAAACCTGGTGAAACCTGTTGAGCCATCCAATCCAGCGATCCAAAGGCTAGAAGAATCAGGATGCAAGCCCGCAACCAGTGCAAATCCTATAATAACTAAGAAAAAACATAAAGCAATGCAAATTATACAAACAAAGAAAGAGGAACAGGGACAACAGACACGAGTTCAGATTTGTTCTCCATCGTCGCAAAATTTTCCGAGAATTTACAGGTACGACCATATCCAGTACAAAGCCACCCAATTCTCCTCTTGTTTTGTTTTGTTTTTGTTTTGCCCCTATAAATGTACACATCTAACACCACCGGAAAGCACCCAATTCATCTTTCCCCGCCAATCGAAAGCAAGCACAGTCGACAGAGAGAAAACACAAGGCCACAGGTTGACGACTGCCGCTATCCGGTTTCAGTTGGAGAATCAAGGCTCCCCTGTGCATTGGCAGCAGCACGCGTCTTCTCCCGCAGGTTCGCACCCCACATCTTCGCCTCAGCCACCATCCTCTCCCTGTCATTAAGGATACCCGGTGGAGGCTCCCTGGGGGAATCATCCCGATCCGACTTGTGTCCAGAGCTGCCTGCCTCATCATTCTTCAGGAGTGTCCTTCCACTATCAGAAACCCTACTTCGCTGGTCGCCACCTGCCTTTTTCGAGGCATGGATCGCATTAGGATCATAAATTTGGGACGCCAGGTAGGAAAGAGCAGTCACAACATCAGCGATAAGTGGTCGCGAAGCAGCCTCTGACTGAATACACATTGACGCCACAGCGAGGGCTTGGTAGAGCCCACGCATGGGATATCGTCCCTGCAGCCCTGGATCAGCCATCTTTGGGAGCTTCCGCCTGTCATTGAAAAGAGGGCGTGCCTGGCAATGTATAAAGAATGCCATTACTACACAATTAATTCCATGACACATGGAAAATCATAAGCATTGCACAAAGGACTAATATTTCTACTGCTACTTGCAAACTGTGGCCTGCTCCCAACATACTTTCTACTACTTGTATCCATAAGCGATTGTGGATAAGCATTGTCATAATCATGCTTCTATCATACTAATTTTTACTTGAAAAAAGGTCCTTAATAGCTTCTAAATATACCCCCACATTTATTTCCCAACTTCCCATCATAATTAAATATCCAGTTACCCAGCAAATATATAAGAGAAACTGATATCTGACTATCAACAAGTGATATATGGATAGATAATCTGATAGAATGAGTAGGAAATAGCAACAATTGATTATGAACAATTTTAACATAGCATACCCACGACACGAGGTTTTGTTCCCCATGAGGTCTGGTGCTGTCAATGGCCTTCCGGCCAGTAATCAACTCAAGCAACACCACTCCAAAGCTATAGACATCTGACTTGACTGTAAGTTGCCCTGTCATAGCATATTCTGGAGCACAATAGCCGTATGTTCCCATCACACGTGTAGAGACATGAGACTTGTCACCAACAGGACCCAATTTAGCGAGACCAAAGTCTGACAGCTTTGGATGGAAATCATCACCCAATAGAATATTTGATGACTTGAAGTCTCTATATATAACTGGTGGTTGTGCCTTGTCATGGAGGTATTCCAGCCCTTTAGCAGCACCAGCTGCAATTTTCATCCTAGTGTTCCAGTCCAACGGTTCCTTATCAGGAGGGAGATCTGCATCAAGTGTTACACAGAAGTTAATTTAGCCAAAAGTGAAATACGCAGAGTTGCTTGGAGCAAGATTGAACGTAATAGTTATACAAATGTTCTTTTTTTTGCATGGAGTTTCTGAAGTAACGAAGTTGCATTTGCAGCACTAGCGAATTAAAGGACTATGCATTCCTATCCCAAAAATTGACCCATGAATACCACAAAAAGAAAAACATTGGCCCATGAAGATACGAATCGGGAAGACATCCACATGGTTCAAAAGAAAATGTTCCTACTGCACAGTTGCATAGCTAGATCTGAGCTCAACTGATATAGTTCAGTAATGTACTTTCTGTGCACAACATTGACAACAGCACAGCCCAGAAAAACCGAGTCATCTGGAACAGGGTTACTTACTGTTATGTCAGCAATATGTTTTCATGCTAGGTTCCAATTATTGGCACATCTGACTTAGCTAGTAGCTGGTCTATTCTCTGGTCCCCAACTACATTCTTCAAGACAATAATTTACATGACCCCTTGTTTAAATAATCAAATTAACCGGCACATCTAGCAATTCTACCGTCACAGTGATTGCTTTATTCACTTCGGTGAGCTTGGTAGCAAAATGAACCTAAATGAAGTTCAGTATTTGAATATCAACTTCTTTCCTGCCTTACGAAAATAAATTATATCTTGCACTAAAAGTACACACGGGGTATGACCGTATGAATGTATCATCGATATTAAACCACATACACATGGAAGACATCCAATATTTGACCACACTCACCACAGATCACTAATAGAGTCAAATTACCTAATTTGCACTCTTCATATATTTCCCAGAATATAAAATATGCAGCAGCCATGTCTCAAGCGGTTGACATGACCAAGTAAGTAGTAGATTAAGTTATACCACCATGCTAACAAACATACATACAAATACAGGATGTTCACCCAACTATAATTAGGTAACAGATAAAGATGGAGCCAGCAAGGTCAATCAGAGAAACCTACTGGATACTGTGCATGTTATGTACCGCTGCATGGACAAAAGGACTTGGCAGAGCAAAATGTCTCACAATCAAGAAAAGAATCATGCACATGGAGCAACAATAAAACAATCATGGACAGATGGGGGCAGACAGAATAGCAGATTGACAACCTGTACTGAACCAAACATGTGAGAAACAACCAGTATCACATATGTGCACAGTAGCCGCACAAAAAGATGAATGGAGGCTCAAAAGGCATTGCTCTGCAGTCTGCACAACGCCAATATAGAAAGCAACAAACAGTCTTACCATGGAGATGGTCTTCCAATGATCCAAGGGGCATATACTCATACACCAGAAGGCGTTGCTCTCCATCAGCGCAATAACCAACCAAATTAACAAGGTTTTGATGATGCAGCAAACTGAGCATGAGGACCTCCACCAGAAATTCTTTGTTTCCTTGGTTTCCATCCCTATTGAGCTGCTTTATAGCAACAACCTGCAACAGGTGCTTCAAACATTTCAGCTTTGCATGTGTTAGGCCCCGTCTCATGCTTTAGGACATAAAATACTTCATTCAGATGGCAAGCATTAATTGTTTCATGTGCTTCATCTTGCTCAATTAACAAAGGGCCTACGGACAGTCGAGCAGCCAAGGCCGGCAGAAATTGAATCTGCCATGCCTATAAGTGAACATGGACTTTTCTTGCATGTGGGCATCCACTGATCATGTGCAAACACTGGTTTTCTTGGATGTCCTAGACGAATCAATGGCACCTTTGATACAACCAAGTAACCTCGGTACTACTCTAACATCAAGAAACAAGAAAGACGGAAACAAAAATTAAGACCTAGCTTTGCCAACAAAACAAGTTACCTGGCCTCCATCAAGACGGCCCTTGTAAACACGTCCGAACCCTCCCTCCCCAATGAAGCATTCCTCCCTGAAGTTCCTCGTGGCAGCTGTAAGCTGGCGGAAGGTGAATGTCTGCGCAGAGAGGACATTGCCATTGGCATCCCTGAGATCTGAAAGCTCCTTCATTCCGGCATTGCCTTTTGCCCTTGCCTTCTCAGCCCCTGCACATATTCACATCGTCATGCAGATGAAGATACAATCACGATGAAGGCACCAACCCAAATAAGCATTCTACTCCTAATTGAATGAGTTGTCATACGATAAATCGCGGAAACCAGCCTAGTAGGTAAGATATTTGTACCCACTATCAGAAATATCTTAGGGGATTACTAACCACACTTTATTCCCGTCTTTTCCCTCAATCCCATTCACCAGGATCACCTTGTCCACCGTCACCAGCCATTAGATTCTAGAGTCCAGCGAGAAAAGACCAACAAAGAGCATCAAACCCTCATGAGGCACTTCTTCCACAGCTCAGCCCCCACGGTCACGCAAAGTCGACGAAAAGATCGCCACAAGATCCAGATCTGAGCTATTATTCCGCGCAAGGCCAGGCTGCTCTAACGAAACGATTACTATCTTACACGAATCTACAAGTCCTGAAGCCGAGCGTCTCTTCCCCTCCACTCCGGCCCGTGGTGCCGCCGTGCCGGTGGAGGAAAAGGGGAGAAGAGATTAACAGAGAGCATCAAACCATCAACGGATCCGATCCTACTCCCATCAATCGACCAGAAGGCCGATCGGAGAGACGCACGCACCTGCGGGGAGCTTCTCGACGCGCGGCGGGACCATGGGTCTCTCCTCGCGGGCGCCGACGCCGGAGGACGATGCCGCGGACACAGTCCGTCCGCCCGTGCCATTTCCGCCGCCTCCGCCGCCCTGCTTGGGGTAGAGCAGCTCCCCGTCGGAGCCCGAATCGAAGCACGGGAAGCAACCCATAGCGGCTCACCAATGAACTCCCCGCATTCCGCAACAAGCGCCGCTGGATTCGTGCCGGACAGAGCACCCCGGACCAGCGGACCAGGTCGGCGGGCGGGCGGAGGGGCCTTGGAGGCGGGGGTAGGAGGAGGAGGAGGGGAGGAGACTGGTGGTGGACTCCGTGAGCCGACGCGGTTTCGGCCTTGCCTTTGGCTGCTGCCGTTTTGCGCCGCTGCGTCTTAACAGGCGGCCCTCGGGACTGGGGTTGGTAAGAAACGGGTAACCATGGTCTATGGGAGGTTAGGACCTCACTGTCATTTTCACTTTTTTTTTCCTTTTCCGTGTGATCTATCTTGGTTGCCTCTTTTCCATAAGAGCATCTCCAGTCCCGTTCGGCTCCCTAGGACGCCGAAAAAGAACGGTCTGGGGGCGAACCGGCGTTAGATTGATCACTGGAGACAACCTAGCTCACAGCCACGTCCCGAGGCAACGCCTCCCAAACCGTGGCAAATTCAAACATGGACATTCCCGCTCACAAAAGATGCCACAAGCCCGTCGATCACATCGGCCCAGTTCGGCAATCATCAGTTCGGCGATTGTATGAAAAGTTCGACATACAAAAAAGAAAGGACGTGCGTGCAACGCTTCACACGGCGAGGTCGGCCTCCGGCGTCAGCGGAGTTGGCGTGCGCGGGCTTGGCGGTGTCGGGCCTACTTCGGTGATGGGCGGCGTCGGCGGGCTTCTGTGCTGCTGGGCATCGTGGAGGCATCATGGCTCGGGCTTGGATGAGCCCCCAACTGTCCTGGCGATACATGGTGAACATGTGCAGCAGCTACGCCGAGGAACAAACAGTTGGCGGGGGCTCATGGCGAGAAGAAGTGGGGCAGCGGCGTGCCATACCTGATCCTCAACGCTGGCGCCACTCTCCGGGCGAGCCGCGATCTTCTCGACGATCCCATGCCATTTGTTGCACGCCGACTGGATGAGCCCCCAACGGTTCGCCATTGCCTTCGACCCGCGCTGCATGAAGACGCCTTTGAAGTCGGGGTCAACGAGTTTGCGCTTGTCGAACTCGGCATTGATGCGCTTCCAATACGTGTCAATGCTCTGGTTCCTGCCGGTGATCGGGTCGAGGCAGACGACTTTCCACGCTTTGGCGAGACATCCTGCTCCTTAGACAACCACTTGATGCGTGGCTCACCGGTCCTGACCGCCCCCTTCTTCTTGCGTCTCTTCGGCGGAATCGGCGCCGGCTCCTCGTCCTTGTCCTCCTGCTCGTCCGGCTCCTCCTCGTCGTACTCGAGCTCGCTGTCCATGTCGCCATCGAGGCCAATCATCTCGTCCTGGGTAGTGAACCCGGGGGACGCGGCGGCGGCGGCCGAGCCTGCCGTGATGATGTCGTCCATGTCGGCCTCGGTCGCATCAGTGTCGCCAAGGTGCGATGCGGAAGCTTGTGAGAAGGGCAGCGCGCCACGGCAGAGAGGGGGCGTCGGGGACGACGCGTAGGCCGGTGGTGAGTAGTTGTATGGAGGGTACTGCACGCCGGCGAAGACGGGCGAGGGCGTGCGCTGGGCCGGGTGACCATGGGGGAAGGTGATGTTGGGGTTGAACCCACCGTGCGCGTCCCCGTCGGCGTAGCCCGACGACGACGTGCATCCCCAGGGTTGCGGCGACGACGAGAAGCCGGCCGGAGAACCGGCGCTTTGCTAGCTTCAGGGCGCGTACTGGGCGTGGCCCCTGGGAGGATTCGTCATCCCCACGTGAGCCGCCTCGGCTTGTTCGGCCGCAGCCGCGAGCGTCGCGTTGTCCCTGGCCTTCTTGGCGTTGGCCCTGTTCCGCCGGTCGGTGGTGACAGCCTCCCGACGCTGGACTTCCGCCCTCCAGACGGCGTTGGATATGCCCGGTGGCTTGGACGGCGACGCCCTCGGCTTCCACTACTTCGGCTGGGCGGCGGCGACGGTCGCAGCCGTCGCGGCGCGGGGATCACGTATTTCTTCGGCGGCATGGCGTCCGACGAGGGGAGGAGGAGGGAGATTGGCGGGAGGAATGGAGAGAATGAGAAGGAAGCCGGGGGGAAAGCGGGAAGAAACGGCGGGAAAAGGCCCTCCTCTTGCCGACAGAGCGGCCCCACGCCTCTTTTCGCTTGTGCCAACGCCCCCAGGCGCCCCCAGCGCGCCGGGTTCGGCTCGGGTGCGCCGACTGTTATTTCGGCCCAACCCGACAAAAAACGAATTCATGGGGACGTGACTGAGCCGATTTTCGCCCGCCAACGCTAAGAAAACGCCTGGGGAAAGTCTCTTGAGGACGCGGCTGGAGATGCTCTAAAGGATCAAAGTTAAGATAAATATCATGTGGGTCTTTATTTGAGTGGCGCTATAGTGTTTCTGCGACGATAGTTATTGAGGGTGAGAGAATTTAAATTTGGTTTACATTCAGAATGCGCATACAACTGAAAGGTTTGAGCATATAAATTGTCAGATTATACTATCTTAAAAAAATTAAGACAGGGTGCTTTCATCATTTTACTTAATTGTTTTTGTGACCTTTGTTGTTGTTTTTCTTTCGAGTGTTTGTTATGACTTTGTGATCTTACAGTGTTTTTGCAATGGCCTGAAATAAATCCAAATTCACTTTTCCACGTGAATAACGCATGGTTGTTGGATTTTGTTCTCGCAAAGAAAAAGGTTGTCAGATTTTGCAGTCAGGGATATAAAAGGTAGAGAAAGATGGTGTGAAGATAACGGCATCACTAGAGTGACGCATAGAAACTGTGGTGTAACGGTTGAGTCATTTTCTATTTTTCTAGGAAGCATATATGATTCTAGTTTACCTTTATGAGAAAGAACTATCATGTGGCATGAATTAAATTATCATACGGTGTGCATTGCCGGATACATGATAGCATTTTCCATTGCAATTGCAAGCAAGTATGAAATGCCATATAATACCAAGGAAGAATAAAATTTAACATTATTTTGTGCTTAAACTTTACTAACTGAAACGCGATACCCATTACACTGTGATGGTAGAATTGTGATTCTACTGTGGGTCTTCATTTGAGTGGCTCTGCAATGTTTCTTCTATGACTATTTGTGATGTGAGAGACCCTAACTTTAGGATTATACTTTCTTGACGTGTATACAATTGAAAGGCCATATCATACTGAGTGGTTGGATTATGTCATATTGAATAAATTGAGATGAAGAGAAGGTGAACAAATGTGCCACTTAGATATAGGATTTCATCATTCGTGTTTTTTTAGTTTTAGGGGGAATTATCTTGTGATTATCGTTGTTTTTCCATGGAGATTACGGGATTGTGATCTTATAGTGTTTTTAATATGACCACAGATGAATTTAGTTTCACTTTTGCGCTTTCATAAGGCGCTAGCATGAGAGTTGTCAAATTATGTAATCAAGGATATGAAAAGTTAGAGAAAGATGGAGTGAAGATAGTAGTACGCACTAGAGTGACGCATAGAACCTATGGTGTCACCATTGAGCCATTTTCTAGTTTACCTTTACGAGAAGGAATTATCATGTGGTATGCATTTTTTTAGATCTGACATTGTTTTTTGTTGCAATTGCAAGCAAGTGTGGAACGCCATACAATGGTAAAGAAGAATAAAAATCTCAACATACTTGTGTGCATAAACTTTCGTAACTGAAATGTGACGACCATCACATTATGATGGTAGAAGTGTGATGATACAGTAAGTCCTAGTGTGTGGCATAGATATGAATCAGATGTGCTTTTAGATAGATTTAAATACACTACAGGTGTCCTAACGTGTCCGGCGTAGTCAGTTTGGTGCCTAAACTTGAAAAATACACAAAAATGGTGTCGTAACTTGTCTAGGCGTTCAAATACGGTGCCTCTGGACGTATGCCGCCGTATTGAGTGCCCGCGTGGCATGCCAGCCTGTCACTGAGTCACATGTTAGTGGTTGCAGGCGCTGGAGACGCGATGTGAGCTATGTTTTTTTTACATGAATGCCCCATGATTTTAATTAATTCTTGCAAGAAAAATACCCCTTGATTTTAATTAATACTCACAAAAAATACCAATTGAAAGTGCGTTATATCGACTAGAGGGGGGTGAATAGGCGATTTTTATGAAAGTCTTCAAAACGTGGGAGTTATGAAGACAAACAGAGAAGATTATGCCTATTACTATGCAGCGGAAGTTAGATTACACTAGGCCAGCCATGGTCAAGTATTCAATAAAGTGAAAGCGCAATGACAAACAGTTACAGTGTAATAAGGATCAGGTGGGAAGAAGTTATGAAGCCAAACAGATCATACATTCACGTTGTGAAGACAAAAGATAGAGCAAGCAAGCAATGGCTTCACAATGAGTAACAGTAAGAAAAAAGAAGTGAAGATGAAACCAGTGACTCGTTGAAGACAATGATGTGTTGGACCAGTTCCAGTTGCTGTGACAACTGTACGTCTGGTTGGAACGGCTAGGTATTTAAACCTTAGGACACATAGTCCCGGACACCCAGTCCTGAACACGCAGCTCAGGACACCAAGTCCTCACCTTATTCTCCTTGAGCTAAGGTCACATAGTCCTCGCCCAATCACTCTGGTAAGTCTTCAAGGTAGACTCCCAAATCTTCACAGACTTCGTTCACTGGCAATCCACAATGTCTCTTGGATGCTCTGAACGCGATGCCTAACCGTCTGGAGGATTCACAGTCCTCAAGTGTAATAAGTCTTTAGATCACACAAACAAGAAGACTTAAGTGATGCCCAATGTTCTCTGGCTCTGGGTGGTTAGGGCTTTTCTCCTCGCTAGGAATTTTCTCTCAAAGGCTTCGAGGTGGGTTGCTCTCAAACGACAAAAGCCGTGCACTGAAATCTGAGCAGCCAACCGTTTATGGTTGTAGGGGGTGGGCTATTTATAGCCACTTGGCAACCCGACCTGATTTGTCCGAAATGACCCTGGGTCACTAAGGAACTGACACGTGTCGCAACGGTCAGATTTCAAACTCTCATGGCAACTTTACTTGGGCTACAAGCAAAGCTGACTTGTCCGGCTCTGGACAAGATTCTCTCTCATTGTCTTCACTCGAAGACATAGGTTTTTGGTTTAGGCATCACTTCAGTCATTCTGACTGGTTCTCCTGGACCCCACTTAACAGTACGGTGGTTCCTATGACTCAACACAAAAGAAAAAGAACTACGAAAGATCTAAGTCTTCGAGCTCCATAGGCTTCATAACGTGTCTTCTTTTTCATAGTCTTCAATGTGAATATCTTCATATACCACCATTGGCTTCAATGTCTTCATACATTTTTAGGGGTCATCTCTGGTAGTAAAACCGAATCAATGAGGGACTTCTACCTGTGTTATCCTGCAATTCTCACAAACACATTAGTCCCTCAACTAGGTTTGTCATCAATACTCCAAAACCAACTAGGGGTGGCACTAGATGCACTTACAATCTCCCCCTTTTTGGTGATTGATGACAAACTAGTTGAAGTTTTCAACGGAGAATATAGTCTGTGAAATTGTAAAGGATAAGGAATTGTCTTCATAACTTGCAAGGGCTCCCCCTGAAGATGTGCATATAAGTTAATTTGCTTCTGGAATGCAAATGCACATGGCAGGTTGTACTTGTGGAGATCCACTTCAGCTTATGATGACAATCCACTATGCATGTGAAAGTATATGAAGATAATGACATGCATAATGGAAAATGGACGTCTGCGGAATGAGATAAGTGCGGAATTTATCATCGCACATGCGGAATTTATCTTTGCACAACAGGGTGGCAAACAAGTAGCAGACGACCATCGAGTTTTAGTGTTACAACTCAAGAAACCAAATGAAGCAAAAACGAGAGTTGTAAGCATGAAGCAAAATATAGCAAAACATAAGGCACCCGCCCATATGGACCCGCTTGAAGACTATCAACCCATATGCTTCTCCCCCTTTTGTTAGCAAGGACCAAAAAGGTTTGAAGACATAGAGTGTCTACTCGTTCTCAGGAGCAGCAGGGTCGTTGGAGGTGCTTGGCGGTGCAGAAGAGCTGGGAGGTGCTGAAGCAGGTAGCGGTGATGTAGCATCGTCTTCTTCATCAATGATTCTGGCAGTGACTATGGCAGCAGATGAAGAAAACTCAGAGTCTTCAAGTGATGGTGTGTTGCGCATCACAGCCCTTCTAGGAGGTGTGGTGTCAAACTTGAAGCGCTCAGTGAAGCCATCCTCTTCAAGTTCAGCTTCAGCACACATCATTGAGAGCCCTTTCCATGTACGACGACAGGTTTCATGAGTGACGAAAGCATTCTTGGTGGCAAGATTTCGAAGACGATTAACATCCACCAAGAGGCTTTTCATCTAATGCTTTAGCCAGTCGTGATGCCTATCTTATTTTTGATGAAGGGCCACAAGAAGTTCTCGGTCATTGAGAACACGAGCGATCTTCTTGGGTCTTGAAGCAGTTGCACTATCAGTGGCTTCAGTTGAAGCAGGGTGTGGCGCACGTGTAGTGCCAGCCAAAGGATACACCCTGGAGATGGCTTCAACACCTTCATCGTTCTGAGTGAAGCTCTGGTGTTCTGCATTCTGAAGACTCAACGGTTGCTTGGTAGGCTCAGGATATATAGCTTTAACAGAGGTATCCACATCTGGCAAGAAGATCCGATGGTTGCGGGCTGAGGGCTGATATGAGATCGCAGAGTGAAGCTTGATCAGTCTCATTACCCAAGGAGCATAGAACTTTAAACCAAAGAGATTTGAGCCTGATGCAGCGAGTTGGCGTATGAAGAAATCCTGTGCGTTGAAGCATTTGCCATGAAGGATACAGAATATCAGAGTCTTCATTGCACCCTCAATCTTGGCATTTGGAGAGTGCCCTTTAATAGGCCAGAGAGTCCGCCGGATAATGTGATAGATTGTTCTGGGCAGGTACTCAAAGTCTTCAACGAAGAACTCTGTTGGATAAGTAGCATCGAGAGGCAGTGGCTTCATCATGGAGAGCATCTGACTCATATTTGGTTCAGGCCTCTGGAATATGCTCTCAAGAGCTTCAGTGTGAAGTGGACAACCTTCCTCGAAGAGTTCGCCAGGAGTGGGCAGGCCGGTGAGCTCAATGATATCGAATGCATTGGCTTCGTGATGGACGTTGCCGGTCATCCACTCCAGGGCCCAAGTCTTCGGAACTCTGTTGTATCCCTTGATGTGTAGGGTGGCATAGAATTGCAACAGAAGCTCTTCATTCCAGTGCTCTTCATCAGTTATAAACTGCAGCAGACCCACTTGCTTGAAGCAATTCAGCGCTTCCTCTAAGCAGGGCAGACCAGCAATGGCTTCAACATCAAGGTGCTTGTGCGGGAAGATGCGACCTTGGTTGTATAGGATGCATGAATAGTAGCTGCGCTGAGGATAGCTCCAGAACCTATCTGATGAAATCCGTTCCCTTGAATAGGGGTTCTTGGAGCTGTTGAAAAACGTATTGTCTGCCTTGAAGCTATTGATGTCAAAGGAGCCAGGTGCTGATGCAGGACCTGGGAACCTTGGCAGCCTTGGGACTGGCTTCTGTACATGAGGCCTGTGCTCAACATGGTAATCAAATTGAGGACCTGCAGAAGACTCGGGAACAGAAGTGTCTGGTTCAGTAGCTTCGCTGTCTGCTGAAGCTTTTGGTGGGGAGGGCTCCACATTGGCTTCAGTGTTGGTTGTGGCAGCCTCAACATTTTCAGCCTCCGCTTGACTAGCTAGAGGGTCAGTCACAAGCACGTTCTCCTGGAGAACTGCTTCTTGGTGTAGCGGGAGAGTGGGATCTTGTGGTACTTCTTCATTTTCTTCGGCTGATGCAGCCGGAATGTCTTCAGCATAGACTTGAGGCCTTGGACCTTTGCGAAGCCTGCGGAACGCAGACGATGCTTGTGGGGTTGGAGTGGGCTGGGCCTCAAAGTCTTCTTCCTCTTGAGGGCGATCCGCCCATGACGCATCTTGTGCAATTGGCGTCAGAGGATGACCAATGCTGATGAGCTCGCTTTAGAGCGTCATCTCCAAGATCTTCATCACTTGACAGATCTATGGCTTCGCTGCGCAGGATGGCAGCAGCTGTGAGCTCTTTGCCGGTGTGTGGCTGAGGCACTTTGGCCTTCTGGGGCTTGGAGACGCGGGATACGTCTTCAGACTGCACACTGTCCTCAGGAGGTGCAGTTGTCAATGGCTTCGCCCTTGAGATTTTTGAGGAAGGGGCCGGCTTTGAAGCTTTTGGCTTCTTTGATTGCTTTGGCTTCGGTACAGCAGGAGCTTCATCAGACTCAGAGTCAGCTGGAGGGTCATTCACGGCAGTCCCTTGGACTAGGATGTGGGTGATGAGGCCTTCAAGGTTGGCAAACGGACCAATGATATTGGGTTCGGCGTCGCGTGTGCCATCTGCCCTTGGTGCGGAGGGACCAGGGTTGAAGTCTAACCCAAATTTCTTCTTGTTCTGCTTCGCTGATTGTTGGGCAAACTAGAAGTTGCGCTTGAACAGATTGTCGTCACGACACCAGAGTAGTGACGACGGATGTTCATCATCAGGCTGTGGTCCTCGGACCATGCATGGGTAGAAGCCTTGAGCAATGGCTTCATCTCTGGTCCTGGGTATGAGATTCTTGTAAATGATGTCCCCCCACGGTTTCTTGATGGCACTTTTCTCAGCATACTCTTGGGTGACGAAGCGGTATTTGAACCATTGTTCAGCCCAATAGCGTCGAATCCATTGGATTCGAGTCTTGCGCTGCCCATAATTCTCTTCAGGGTCTGTTTTATACATTTCTGCCAGGTCTTCAGGCAGATCTTTGGAAGTTCCTTCACGTCTCTGTCTGCCCCCCTTCCTTGCTGCTGCTTCTGAAGCCATAAACTTTAACTTGAAAGGCTTCAAAATTTTCAAAGGCTTCAAAGGCTTTCTTTTGCTGGACCAATAGGAACTGGCTTCAGGAGAGTTTATGTGATGCTGTAGGAATTCTGCAAATGAATGCAGACTATGAGAACCGAAGGGTTCTCCCACGGACATGTACCTGTGACAGCATTAAGGTGCGAGGGAAGGGGAAGAGGTCATATGCATTCTCAGAAGGTTTTGAAGATTAATCAGTTTAGAAGACATTGACCTCATCGTGCGAAGACATTCACTCATAGATAAGAAGTTGGTTCCAGATTTGTACGAACCCACAGATCAGTACAAGTGAGGAATCTAACTACTTCATGAAGCACAAGTGAATATACTAGGCATGTTATGAGATGCAGATTGAGAGATCTAACTTGTGTGAAGATAAACTTTTTATGATAGAAAGTGACAGAACCTTGAGATCAAAAGAGGCTGTAAAAAGAAGTTTTATTTACCACACTTGAAATTGCTAGATGGAAGTGGGAGATGATGCCGAGCAGTTCAGTCCTCCGTGCCCTAACTTGGCGACGGAAGACACCTACGGCGACGGCGGAGAGAACGATGTCCGCGGTCGGCGTGAGGACGGCGTCGGAGAGGTTGCGGCAGCGAAGCGCTTCGTCGCCGGCATCGTCGAGAGCTAGCGGTGGCGCTAGGGTTCGTGCGAGGGTGGAAGAAGGAGATAATGACCGCGGTAAGTGTGAATTTATAGGCACAGGGGCGGCACTGTGCTATTACACAGGTGCCCCTGGCGATTCGCATCTGAGGAACGCGTGGCCTGTTTGCGGAAGTTTGGGGTTTGTTCCACGTCCCACGCACGCCTTGATTATCGGGCGGTCGTTCCTACTTCTCCGGATTTTATGTGGAGGAATGAGCATTGAAAACGGACTTTATGGTTGTCTCTATATCTTCTGCTGACAAGGACGCAGTGAAGACATTCGACAGTTTCAATAGAATGCATATGACTTGGAGAGATAGAATTTGAGATAGAAAGCATAGAGAGATCAGGGTCCGATCACATTCACTTAGTTCAAAAGATTCAACCAAAAAGACATAGCTATAAGTGAATGTTGTAGAGGACAGAACACTAGTATGTATATATCTATATAATCAATGTAGTGAAGATAATCATGAAGACATGTTAAGTTTGAAGCCAAACCAAATGTGAAGATATTGCAAGGTAACGCCATGAGTGAAACACTTTAAAATAGAACGTTTGGTGGTGGCGTTACCCACCGTATAGGAAGTATTAGACCCAGACACGGCGCACAATTATCGTGGCGCTCCGAAGTCAAATTCCACATTAATGTATTCACACTTAGAATGTATGTCTTCATTGATTGAAGATATACTTTACTTTGTGCATTACACATCTAAGTCATCATATGCATAAGTGTTAGGATGTGTGCCTGATCACAGGACATTTGAGGATTCCAGGATATTTAGCTCACACCGCAACTTGCAAAATCTCTTCTCATCCAAGGGCTTGGTGAAGATATCTGCCTATTGTTCTTCAGTGTTGACGTGTATGATATCAATGTCTTCCTTCACAACATGATCTCTGAGAAAGTGATGACGAATTTCAATGTGCTTTGTCTTTGAGTGCTGAACTGGGTTGTTGGCAATCTTGATGCCGCTTTCGTTGTCGCAGTAAAGTGGCACTTGCTTCAGATGAATGCCATAGTCCTTGAGTGTTTGCTTCATCCACAGAAGCTGAGCGCAGCAAGATCCAGCAGCAATGTATTCAGATTCAGCAGTGGAGAGAGATACATAGTTCTGCTTCTTTGAAGACCAACATACAAGTGATCGTCCCAGAAAGTGACATGTGCCTGATGTAGACTTGCGATCAACTTTGTCACTAGCATAATCAGCATCCGAAAATCCAACCAAGTCAAACTCTGAGCCCTTTGGATACCATAATCCTAGAGTTGGGGTGTGAGCCAAATATCGAAGAATTCGCTTCACAGCTAAGTGATGCGACTCCTTTGGTGCCGCTTGAAATCGAGCACACATGCAAACACTAAGCATAATATCTGGCCTAGATGCACATAAATAAAGCAAAGAACCAATCATGGAGCGGTATACCTTTTGATCGAACTCTTTACCATTGTCGTCAGGACCTAGATGATGTTTGGCTGGCATTGGTGTTGTGAAGCCTTTGCAGTCTTGCATACCGAACTTCTTCAGGCAATCTTTGAGATACTTGTCTTGAGATATGAAGATGCCATTGCGTTGTTGTCGTATTTGAAGACCAAGGAAGAACTTCAGCTCCCCCATCATGGACATCTGATATTGCTCTTGCATCATATATCCAAACTCTTCACTGTACTTCTGATTGGTGTAGCCGAAGATAATGTCATCCACATATATTTGGCACACAAATAGTTCACCATCATATGTCTTCGTGAAAAGAGTGGGATCCAGGGAACCAGGTATGAAGCCTTTGCTCTTCAGGAAGTATTTGAGTGTGTCATACCAGGCCCTAGGGGCTTGTTTGAGGCCATACAGTGCCTTGTTGAGCTTGTATACCATGTCAGGATGTTTTGGATTTTCAAAGCCAGGCGGTTGTGCAACATACACTTCTTCTTCAATCTTTCCATTGAGAAAGGCACTTTTCACATTTATTTGATATAGAAGTATGTTATGATGATTTGCATAGGCCAGCAGTATGCGTATGACTTCAAGCCTAGCCACAGGAGCAAATGTTTCATCGAAGTCAATACCCTCCACTTGAGTATATCCTTGAGCAACGAGACGAGCTTTGTTTCTGACAACTTGACCATGCTCATCTTGTTTGTTGCGGTATATCCATTTGGTGCCTATTATGTTGTGCTTCCGTGGATCAGGACGCTTAACCAGTTCCCATACATTATTCAGCTCAAACTGTTGAAGCTCTTCTTGCATAGCTTGAATCCATTCAGGTTCCATGAAGGCTTCTTTAACTTTCTTGGATTCTGATATTGAGACGAATGCGAAGTGCCCACAGAAATTTGCTAGCTGAGTTGCCCTTGAACGAGTGAGTGGACCAGGTGCATTGATGCTGTCAATTATTCTATCAATCTGCACTTCATTGGCAACACGAGGATGTACAGGGCGAAGACTTTGCTCTTGCTGATCTGTGTTGTTGTTGGGAGGAATGTCTTCAGGCTGAGCATTGTCTTCATGTTGATCAGGTGCTGAGATGATAATTTCTTCTTCAGGATGAGCTTCAGAAGGTATAATCTCTCCAGTTCCCATAAGCTTGATTGATTCACTAGCTGGAACTTCATCTAGCACATTTGGTAGTTGCTCTCTTTGTGAACCATTTGTCTCATCGAACCGCACATCCACTGTTTCAACAACTTTGTAATGAAAGAGGTTGAAGACTCTGTAGGAGTGCGAATCCTTTCCATATCCAAGCATAAAGCCCTCATGTGCTTTTGGTGCAAACTTTGAGGTGTGGTGTGGGTCCTTGATCCAGCACCTTGAGCCAAATACTCTGAAGTAACTGACATTTGGCTTCTTGCCAGTTAGGAGTTCATAAGATGTCTTGTTCAGAAGCTTGTGAAGATAAACACGATTGATTGTATGACATGCAGTATCAATGGCTTCAGTCCAGAATTTTCTTGGAGTCCTGTATTCATCTAGCATCGTTCTGGCCATCTCAATGAGTGTTCTGTTCTTGCGTTCGACGACGCCATTCTGCTGTGGCGTGTACGGAGCTGAGAATTCATGTGTGATGCCCAAGGTATCAAGATATGTATCAAGGCCAGTGTTCTTGAATTCAGTGCCATTGTCACTTCTGATGTGCTTTATCTTGGCGCCAAAATTGTTCATAGCTCGATTGGCGAAGCGTCTGAAGACATCCTGCACTTCAGTCTTGTAAAGGATTATGTGCACCCAAGTATATCTAGAGTAATCATCAACAATGACGAAGCCATAGAGGCAAGCAGTAATAGTAAAAGTTGAGTAGTGAGTGGGACCGAAAAGATCCATGTGGAGCAGTTTGAAGGGTTGAGTAGTAGTCATGATTGTCTTCGAAGGATGTTTTTCCCTTGTCATCTTCCCTGCTTCACAGGCACCGCATAAGTGATCTTTCTTGAACTTGACGCCCTCGATGCCTATGACATGCTTCTTCTTCGCAAGGGTGTGGAGGTTCCTCATGCCAGCATGCCCAAGCCTCCGATGCCAAAGCCAGCATTCTGAAGTTTTTGCAAGAAGACATACTGCAAGTTGTGGCCCTGCCGAGAAATCTACCACATACAGATCATCTTTCCGATACCCTTCAAACACCAGAGACTTGTCAGATTCCATTAGTACTAGGCAACGATATTTTCCAAACATTACGATCATGTTCAAATCGCAAAGCATTGAGACAGACATTAAGTTGAAGCCAAGGGATTCAACAAGCATGACTTTATCCATGTGTTGATCCCTTGAGATTGCAACTCTACCTAGACCCAATACCTTACTTTTACCAGTGTCAGCAAATGTGATGTGGCTCTTGTCGGATGGACGTAAGGTTGAGTCCATAAGAAGGCTTCTTTTGCCAGTCATGTGATTTGTACATCCATTGTCAATAATCCATTCTGAAGACTTTGAAGACGCTGGTGTCGTACCCTACAGTGCAGTTAGGGGGATAGGCTTCACGAAGAGAATTGTGAAGCAAAAACATTTGACGAACCAGTGGGTTATGAAAACTTAGATCCAGATTAGGACTAATAGGGAGAGTAGAAAGCGATTCAGGAATGAAGTACATAGTAAGACCATTCAGGCATTTGATCTTGCGCCCTACAAGATGTTTAAGGTCCCCAGCAATGGCGTTAGACGATTTTGGTTTTCTGCTGGAGACCTTTCCCTGCAAAAGAGAGTTAAGCTTTCTTAGCCACCCACATCTTCAAGGGTGGCTGAGAAGCAATAAGTCTAAGTGCAGCATTTGAGAATTTTGGCTTTGGAGCCCTAGCAAACAGTCTTGCAGGCGGACAATAGTACTCATAAGAATAAGCAGAATAGTTCTTGGTCTTATGAACATGGCGGTTCGATGAACCGCTCTCATATTCATATGCCTGAGTATGGTTTCCCTGCAAAACATTTGCGTTAGTGCGACTCAGGTGAGTCCTCTGTCTGTATGAAGCCTTTGGACCGTATGAAGCCTTTGGTCTGAGGTTTGTCTTCTTCACGTGAGGTGTCATGATGACATTCACAGGAAGATTCTCCAGACACCTTTTCGGAACCCAGATCTTCTTCATAGGCGGTCCATTCCTGCAGTTAGTACCAATGTACCTGGCAAACACTTCACCATTCTGATTCTTAAATAGTTTATAGTTTGCATCAAAGGATTCATCAATAATAATGGGATTAGCACATGTGAAGCCAGATAAATTGGATGGATCTGCTGAAGGTTCCTTTGCAGCAACCCATGTGGTTTTGGGGTACTGCTCAGGTTTTCAGTAAGAGCCATCTGCATTTATTTTCCTTACGAACCCAACACCCTCTTTCCTAGGGTTTCGGTTCAGAATCTGCTTCTTGAGGACATCACATAATGTCTGATGTCCTTTAAGACTTTTGTACATCCCTGTTTCAAGCAATGTCTTCAACCTAGCATTCTCATCAGCAATAGCAGTGGAATCCTCAGCAGAGGGGTTAGTTCCCACATAAACAGTTGAAGATATTGCAACAGCAGTAGCAGTGGAACATTCAGCAACAGTAGTAGCATTATCACGCTCAATGAATTTAAGACATGGTGGTTCAAATCCTTTCTGAGCGGAGCTGATCTGTTCGGCGTGAAGTGACTCGTTTTCCTTTTGAAGATTTTCATGAGCCGCTCTCAATTTCTCAAGATCTTGCTTCCTTTGAAGATAATCATAGGAAAGCTTTTCATGAGTTGTTGAGAGAGTTTCATGACAACTTTCAAGTTCCTCATACTTAACCTGAAGATTTTTTATGTCTTCAATTAAGGATTCAGATCGAGTCATTTCAGCACCTAACAGATCATCGCTTCTGTCTAACAGTTTTTGAATATGTTCCATAGCTTTCTGTTGTTCAGTTGCAATTTTAGCAAGTGTTTTGTAGCTGGGTTTTGAATCACAGTCAGAGTCATCGTCACTAGATGTTTGATAGCGAGTAGTGCGTGTGTTTACCTTGGCACCGCGTGCCATGAAGCAGTAGGTAGGAGTGGAGTCGTTCTTGTCATTTGCATCGGTGTCGGTGATGAAGTCATTGTCTTCAGTGTTGAAGATGGACTTGGCGACGTATGCTGTAGCCAGACTCGCAATGCCAGAATCAGACTCCTCCTCAAACTCCACCTCTGCCTCCTCAGAAGCGGACTCCTCCTCTGAATCCATTTCCTTGCCAACAAACGCACGTGCCTTGCTAGATGAGCTCTTCTTGTGTGATGAAGACTTTGAGGAAGACTTGGAAGAAGACTTTGAGTATTTCTTCTTCTTCTTGTCGTCAGAATCATATTCCTTGCTCTTCTTCTTCCTTCTGTTCTCATTGTCCCACTGTGGACACTCAGAGATGAAGTGTCCAGTTTTCTTGCACTTGTGACATGTTTTCTTCTTGTAGTCATGAGCAGAAGCTTCATCATTCCTTGAGCTTGATCGTGAAGATTTTCTGAAGCCTTTCTTCTTGGTGAATTTTTGGAACTTCTTCACTAGCATTGCAAGTTCCCTTCCAATATCTTCAGGATCATCAGAACTACTGTCAGATTCTTCTTCAGATGAGGAAACAGCTTTTGCCTTCAAGGCACGAGTTCGCCCATAGTTTGGACCGTAGATATCTCTTTTCTCAGAAAGCTGAAACTCATGTGTGTTGAGCCTCTCAAGTATGTCAGACGGATCGAGTGTCTTGAAATCAGGACATTCTTGTATCATCAGGGCTAGGATGTCAAACGAACTATCAAGTGATCTCAGCAGCGTCTTGACGATTTCATGTTTGGTGATCTCAGTGGCGCCGAGGGCTTGAAACTCATTTGTGATGTCAGTGAGCCGGTCAAATGTGTGCTGGACATTTTCATTGTCATTTCGCTTGAAGCGGTTGAAGAGGTTGCGAAGAACACTAATTCTTTGATCTCTCTGGGTTGAGATGCCTTCATTGACCTTGGAGAGCCAGTCCCAGACCAGCTTTGATGTCTTCAAGGCACTCACACGGCCATACTGTCCTTTTGTCAGATGACCACAGATGATATTTTTGGCAGTAGAGTCCAGTTGAGTGAACTTCTTGACATCAGCAGCAGTGACACCTTCTCCAGCCTTGGGAACGCCGTTCTCGACGACATACCATAGGTCGACGTCAATGGCTTCAAGATGCATGCGCATCTTATTCTTCCAGTAGGGATATTCAGTTCCATCAAAGACGGGGCACGCAGCGGAGACTTTGATTATCCCTGCAGTCGACATAGCTAAAACTCCAGGTGGTTAAACCGAATCACACAGAACAAGGGAGCACCTTGCTCTGATACCAATTGAAAGTGCGTTATATCGACTAGAGGGGGGTGAATAGGCGATTTTTATGAAAGTCTTCAAAACGTGGGAGTTATGAAGACAAACAGAGAAGATTATGCCTATTACTATGCAGCGGAAGTTAGATTACACTAGGCCAGCCATGGTCAAGTATTCAATAAAGTGAAAGCGCAATGACAAACAGCTACAGTGTAATAAGGATCAGGTGGGAAGAAGTTATGAAGCCAAACAGATCATACATTCACGTTGTGAAGACAAAAGATAGAGCAAGCAAGCAATGGCTTCACAATGAGTAACAGTAAGAAAAAAGAAGTGAAGATGAAACCAGTGACTCGTTGAAGACAATGATGTGTTGGACCAGTTCCAGTTGCTGTGACAACTGTACGTCTGGTTGGAGCGGCTAGGTATTTAAACCTTAGGACACATAGTCCCGGACACCCAGTCCTGAACACGCAGCTCAGGACACCAAGTCCTCACCGTATTCTCCTTGAGCTAAGGTCACATAGTCCTCGCCCAATCACTCTGGTAAGTCTTCAAGGTAGACTCCCAAATCTTCACAGACTTCGTTCACTGGCAATCCACAATGTCTCTTGGATGCTCTGAACGCGACGCCTAACCGTCTGGAGGATTCACAGTCCTCAAGTGTAATAAGTCTTTAGATCACACAAACAAGAAGACTTAAGTGATGCCCAATGTTCTCTGGCTCTGGGTGGTTAGGGCTTTTCTCCTCGCTAGGAATTTTCTCTCAAAGGCTTCGAGGTGGGTTGCTCTCAAACGACAAAAGCCGTGCACTGAAATCTGAGCAGCCAACCGTTTATGGTTGTAGGGGGTGGGCTATTTTATAGCCACTTGGCACCACCGACCTGATTTGTCCGAAATACCCTGGGTCACTAAGGAACTGAACAACGTGTCGCAACGGTCAGATTTCAAACTCTCATGGCAACTTTACTTGGGCTACAAGCAAAGCTGACTTGTCCGGCTCTGGACAAGATTCTCTCTCATTGTCTTCACTCGAAGACATAGGTTTTTGGTTTAGGCATCACTTCAGTCATTCTGACTGGTTCTCCTGGACCCCACTTAACAGTACGGTGGTTCCTATGACTCAACACAAAAGAAAAAGAACTACGAAAGATCTAAGTCTTCAAGCTCCATAGGCTTCATAACGTGTCTTCTTTTGTCATAGTCTTCAATGTGAATATCTTCATATACCACCTTTGACTTCAATATCTTCATACATTTTTAGGGGTCATCTCTGGTAGTAAAACCGAATCAATGAGGGACTTCTACCTGTGTTATCCTGCAATTCTCACAAACACATTAGTCCCTCAACTAGGTTTGTCGTCAATACTCCAAAACCAACTAGGGGTGGCACTAGATGCACTTACACCAATAAGCCAGCGTGTAGGGAATTCGAACACGGGACATCCTCATCGCCTAACAATCGAGCGAACCAGGTAGCCACGGTCTAGTTTGCATTAAATTATCAGCAAGCAGTTTATATAGATGATTGCACGTATCGCTCTGCTTTTACTAGAGTAATTTTCTTTTTATTTATTTTCAAGTTACTATCTTGTTTTTCTTCGACTGAAGTTTATGTTTAGTTTTCATGATACATAAATTTTTCCATATGAAAAAATAAAATAATTATCAATATGGAATTTTGTTTACTTTATGTCTATTCTATTTCCATTATTGTGTACTTTGAAGAGATAAACATGAAGTTTTTCTAAAATTGATGTGGAATTAAAAATTTGAACGTATATTAAAAACACGGTGAGCATTTTTTGAAATACGCATTCACGTTCATGTTCATTTTTCATTTTCATATTATTTTAGAAAATGCTCACCGTGTTTTTTGAAAATTATGAATGCGCTTAAATTTCTCGGAACACGCTTAACATGTTAGTACATTTCTAGAATTTATTATTGTCACACAATAATATTTAATACATGTTGAACAGTTTTTAAATACAATAATGTCAATTTTAAATAATTGTGCATTTTAAAAATAGAATGAAGATACACAATAATTCTTCGTGCTTATGGTCCTCAATGAAGATGCATAAATTTACACAATAATTTTTAGTATACGTTCAACTTTTTATGTCCACATAATTTTTAGGAAAATTTCATGTTTATCTCTTCAAGGTACACAATAATGAAAGTAGAATAAAGATATAAAATAAACAATAATTGCATATTGATAATTATTTTATTTTTCATATGGGAAGATTTATGTATCATGAAAATTAAATGGAAACTTCACTTGAAAAAAAAAACGAAGCAGTACTTCAAAAAACAACTGTAGAAAACATGTGCAAAGCGATATGTGGAATCGTGCATATAAGTTGCTAGCTGGCAGTTAAATGTAAATGAAAGTGTGGCCTCTTGGTCCTTTTGTTTGTTAGGCAGATATGTGGAACCGTGCATATAAGTTAGCTGGCAGTTAAATGTAAATGAAAGTGTGGCCTCTTGGTCCGCTTGTTTGTTAGGCAACTAGGAGGTGAGTGGTTTGAATTCCCTTTATACCAACTTGTGTTTATATTTTTGTGAGAATTAATTAAAGTACAGGCACGTTGCCGTAAAAAAATAGCATGCGTCCAACGCCCGTAATGATATTTTCCCGAGAATTAGCTAAAGTCCAGGGGTATTTCTATAAAAAAAACTACACACACAGCTCACAACGCGCCCACACCCACTGACATGTGGCCCAACGGCACGCTCGCATGCCACACGGGCCCTTGATACGGCGGCATACGTCCACAGGCACCGTATTTGAACGTCTAGACAAGTTACGACACCACTTTTGTGTATTTTTCAAATTTAGACTCCAAACTGACCGCGTCGGATAAGTTAGGGCACGTGTAGTATATTTAACTCTTTTAGATATTTGCTTTGTGATCTTGTTCACTTATTAGTTACTACCAAGCAATCTCGGAGTTCCATAATTATCATATATCTTTTTTGGTTTACACATTGTCGGTGTCAAAACCGGTGGATCTCAGGTAGGGGGTCCCGAGTTGTGGATCTTGGATCAATGGGGAACAAGGGACGAAGAACACGATGTTTACTCAGGTTCGGACCCTCTCGAAGAGGTAAAACCCTACGTCCTGCTTGAATATATTGAAGTGTGTAGGATGATTATAGAGTCGATCTACCATGAGATCAGATGAACTAAACCCTAGGTGAGTCGGATGATGGATATTGTTCTAGCCTCTACGGACTAAACCCTCTGGTTTATATAGACACCAGGGGTACACATGGTCGGTTACAAAGAAGGGATAAACATGTCGATTCTTCTTATCTTGACTTGGAGGACACACCAAGGCATCAAAGACTTCTTGTCCGGATACGGAGTCGCCTCATAGTTCGACCTTCTAGTAGTTCGCAGCGCGGCCCACCTATTTGGCCCATGAGAGATATGCCGGCAGCCCGAGGACTCCCTCAGTAGCCCACGAACTAGCCTTCAATGCCGGTGCTTCATAGCTTCCTGAGATTTTGACGTACCCAAAGTCTCCGGCTTGCTGGGTGAGTTCCTCTCCTCCTTAATGTTCGAAGTTGTCGGAATCGAGGCTTCGTGGACCCAAACAAGGTTCGAACACTAGGGCGTGTGCGAAGATCTAGCTTGGCTGCTGCCTCAAGCTCGCCGCCTCACGGCTTGGCCTCGCCGAGTTAGTGCGAGCGGGGAAAGAGATGAACACGGAGATTTACCCAGGTTTGGGCCACCTTGCGGTGTAAAACCCTACTCCTGCTTTGTGGTGGATTGGCCTCGCGAGGAGGTTGAGTATGAACTAGTGCAGTGGATGAGCTACCTCGAGAGAGTTCCATTGCCAAAGGGTTTGATCCCCTCTCTACGATGGAGACTAGCCTATACTTATACTAGGCTCGGCTCTCCTCCCTCATAGCTTAGGCAGGAAGGAATACCACATTGGCCAATTTTGAAGGGGGACAATAGTACATCATATCCTGACGAAAGGTGGTCTTCGCTGCAGAGCTTTTGGTCGTGACGCAGCTGTGGGCTCGGCGATGACATCCGTCCTACCGAGCCTATGGTCTTGGTCTTGTTTCACCGGAATGGAAGCCTTTGGGGGACTCCTCGGGAACCCGCTCTTGTCCTTGCCTCCTTAGCACGAAAGAGAAAAAAATTCCTGGACTGCGCCCGCTGGCGCCCTTGGTTGTCATGGCTCATGTCATCGCGAGCCTCGTGAGGTGGGTACCTGCATAAAGATCTTCGCTCCTCGGGAGGCAGGCTCGGGAGCTGCTCCTCAGGAGGTCTTGGTGTCGTTCGCCTCACGAGGCCAGGGGCCCTCGCGAGGGTCTTGCCCTTGAGGTCTTGGAGTAGGTCCATAGCGGGCCGTCGATGAAGTCACGCGCTGGGCCACGGGCAGACAGGCCTGGGTACCCCCAA
The DNA here is from genome assembly GCF_003073215.2 of Triticum urartu. Classification (NCBI taxonomy): domain Eukaryota; kingdom Viridiplantae; phylum Streptophyta; class Magnoliopsida; order Poales; family Poaceae; genus Triticum; species Triticum urartu. Next base: position 430,819,705 of record NC_053023.1, on the reverse strand, counting down.
TCCCAGGATGCCAACAGTAGCCCCCGGGCCCAAGGTGCGCTTGTCCTGGCTTCGAGGCGAAGGGAGAAGCGCTGCAAGCCCCAATCTCCTACGGGCCAGGCTTGACGCGTGGCGCACGACGGAGCACGAACGCCTCCACTTCCCCACGTCCCATCGGCAACTGCCCAGGCTGACAAAAGACTGGCGCACGCAACAGGGCCATCATTGCCCCGCTCCGCTCCTGCCTTCCGTTCCTCCCTTCCTCACGCTTTGTCCGCCGAATCTTCCGCTGCCTCTAGATCGCCATACCCCCATGGCTCCCAAGAGGAAGAGGAGTAGGGCCACGACGGCGTCGGACCGCCAGGAGGGGCCGGAACCCGCCCTAGGCCGGTCCAAAAAATCCACCTGGTGACCGCAGCTGACTCCAATGAGTGGAAGGCGACGAAGATCTGGCCCGCCTCTCGGTCCTCGAACGACCTAGAGGCCACCACCATCGCCCTTCACCTCCATGCCCTCTTCTCCGGCTTGCTTCCGCCGTTCTCGGATTTCTTCAATACTGTGCTCATGCACTACCAAGTCCACGCATTGCATCTGGATCCAGAGTCCATCATCCTCCTTTTTTTGTTTTCGTGTTCTTGTGCGAGGCCTTCGTGGGCATCGCCCCCTCGGTGGCGCTGCTCCGCCACTTCTTCTCCCTCCAGTTGGTCGCCAGCGCACGGTGCTCTGAGTGCATGTCGTTTTGTCCGGTGAGCGCGACGGAGCTCCATCCGGACGCGGAGGGGTTCCGGAAGCAATGGGTGTACGTCGATGCCGTCGTGCGCAGCCCCTGCTCCAAACTCCGTCGGTTCCAGCAGAGCCGAGCTCCGGGTGGAAGCACGAGAGGCTCGTCGGCCCGAGGTTCGTGCAAGTCACCGCCAGGCTGGCCGGCCAGAGGAGAGAGGGCATGACGATGGCGATGGTGGTGAGGGAGTTCATCTGGTGGAGAATCGCTCCCATTCAGCGCCATTCCCATCCGATGTGGGCCTTCACTAGTTGTAAGGACACCATGAGGCTCCAGGCGCCTTCTCTGCCCTCAAACGCGCTAAGCGGGGTACTCTGCCTCCTGGTCGGACGGGAGGCTGACACGCTTCCCCAGGGAGGGCTCCCCTTATAAGATTATAAGAACGGGAGAGACTTCGCCAGGGGAATGCCACGCTTCGACGAGTGGGGGCTGCTCCCCGAACGTCTCGAGGGGCCTCGAGACAACCCCATCCTGGTGGGCCCATGCGGTTGGGTCCTAAGGTTGAGTCTCCCCCGGCGGCTGCGGATGCGAATGCCGAACCGCCTGCCATACGGCAGTCTATCTCCGTGCCTCCGAGCGATGGAGGTGACTGAGGGAGTCCTGGACTAAGGGGTCCTCGGGCGTCCGGCCTGTTGTGCGTGGGCCGGACTGATGGGCTACGAAGATACAAGACCGAAGACTCTCACCCCTGTCCGGATGGGACTCTCCTTGGCGTGGATGGCAAGCTTGACGTTCGGATATGAAGATTCCTTTCTTTGTAACCGACTTTGTATAACCCTAGTCCCGTCCGGTGTCTATATAAACCGGAGGACTTAGTCCGTAGAGACAATCATAATCAGATAGGCTAGACTTCTAGGGTTTTAGCCATTATGATCTCGTGGTAGATCAACTCTTGTAACCCCCATACTCATCAATATTAATCTAGCAGGACGTAGGGTGTTACCTCCATCGAGAGGGACCGAACCTGGGTAAACATTGTGTTCCCTATCTCCTGTTACCATCAACCTCAGACACACAGTTCAGGACCTCCTACCGAGATCCGCCGGTTTTGACACCGACATTGGTGCTTTCATTGAGAGTTCCATTGTGTCATCGTCAAGAGGTCCGATGGCTCCGTCAATCATCCACAACAACATTGTCCAGGGAGAAACCTTCCTCCCTGGATAGATCTTCGTGTTCGGTGGCTTCGTACTGCGGGCCAACTCGCTTGGCCATCTAGAGCAGATCGATAGCCACGCCCCTGGCCATCAGGTCAGATTTGAAAGCTTGAACTATGTCGCGGACATCCGTGGAAACTTGATCTTTGTAACACCCGAGAATCATGCTACAATGATCTCCCTCTAATGGTGGTCATGTCATTGTGAACACTAAGCTAATTTTCCACTTGTCCAAAATCGAAGCCAAATTCCAATTTGAATTGCATGTCAAATATTTACTTCTTCTGTCATGCAATCAAAATAGTTCATTATTTGGAAATTATTCTCTAAGTATTTGTAATGTTGTAACCAACCTCACCTAAATTCCCAAATGCCCCTGGGAATTATTTGAGTGGTCCGGCAGCAATTAAATTTGCCTTTTCAATTTCCAAAAACCGTTAGATAACTCCAAATGGCCCCAAACTTTTTGTGCCATCTAGTATTGTTGTGTTTGATTTATGTGCAAAGTTTCACAATTAACGAAAATTGTTTGCTAGCTCATTTAAATAGAAACAGTAGCGAAAGGCATAAGCAAATAAAAAAAAGAAAAAAAGGGTGCCAGGCGCTTGGGCTCTAGTGCTACAGAACCTAGGCCCAGCCCATCTTTCCCTTATCCTCATCCTCACCTACAGGAGGCAGAGAACCTGTGCGCGGAGCACATCCACGCTGCCCTGGCCGTTGTTGCCGCCGTGTCGACCATCCAGTACACCCCCGATGAGGATAAGACCGCTCCCGACCCTGAAGACAAACCCTCTCCCACACTTATCCTCTTGCTCGTCCTCTCCCTCTCGGTTTCGCTCGCTCCCGAGCTCTCGTCGACGCGCCGTCGCCATCCTCGCGGCCACTGGCCTCCCCGGCGATCAGGAGGTTCTCCAGTAGCTCCGCCATCATCGACTCCTTCACCTACATCCGCTGAATCAAGCTAAGAGGCACCGTACACTCGGGATCGAGATGGTTTCCGCCACAGCCGTCGCATCTTGTTGTCGAGCTTGATGCATCCGGCCACCCCCGCAACTCTTGACCTCGTCCACAAGCTCCGCGGTGAGCTCCTTGGCTAATTCCCCCCTTTTCCCCTTTGATTCGTCGCTGTTTGTCGTCGTCCCTGAGCTCCGTCGTCCTCTACCCTGGCCGCGTTCGAGCTTTAGTGTACGCGCACGCGCCGTGGCCACGCCCCCTGCCCGTGGCCGCGCGCCCTTGCGCCCATCGTCGCCCGGGCCCTGTGTTCGCTCCCCTCGCCCCTGCACGACCGCCGCGTGGCCGCCGCCCCAGTCCGCCGCGCCCGCAGCTGCTCGCGCCCGCTACGGCGCCCCGCCAGCCTGCCCACGCGCTGCTGCTTCCCCGCGCGCCTGCTCGCGATCCCGCCGCCCGGGCCGCGCCCGTGCTCCTGCTGCGCCACTGACGTCGCCGCCTGCTGTCGTAGCTGCTGCTATGCATGCTGCAGCCTAGTGCTACTGCTGCTCTTGCACTACTGCTCGCCACTGCAGCTCTGCTTTTGCTTGCTGCTGTTGCTGCTTGGTAGTGCCGCTGTGCCGCCTTGCAAGCTGTTCTGCTTGCTACCGCTGCTGGTCATGGCCATGGGTATGTGTGTGCTGTGTGCGTGCAATGTTTGTGTGCAGCGTGGTGTGCGTGAGTGTGTTGTGTGTGTGCGTGGGAGGCAGGGCTGGCTCACTGCCAAATGGGGCTGGCCCTGATTAGTTTAGGTTGATTAAATACTTAGTGGTCAGAGTAGTTAGACTAATTAGTACTACTTAGGATAATTGCTAGCCTATGTCATGTGGCCCCCTATGTTAATTTAAACCCCTCCATTTTAGTTTAGCCATCAATTAAATTATGTGCCAATGACATGTGGGCCTCATCCTCCCTTTTTGACTAGTCAATTTGACTTGGTCAAATTTGGATTAGATTAAATAAAAATATTCTAGAAAATCTTTAAATCTTTGAAAAATCGTAGAAAAATAATTGTAGCTCGGATAAAAATGTTTTCTATATGAAAGTTGCTCAGAACGACGAGGCGAATCCGAATACACGATCCTTTTTCCTGTCAGATGCCTCTAACTATCTGAACATGGAACTTTCCCCCTCCGGTCATTTGTCTGACACAGGTCCGGAACCGGGAAAACATTCCCGGTTGATTTCCCCCTTCACCTGTATCGCGTAGCCATACGTTAGGTTACACCCAGCACAACATATTGCCACGTTATGCTTTGTGATACTTTGTTTGCTTTATATTTATTGTTTCTTCCCCCTCTTCTCTCCGGTAGACCCCGAGACCGATGCAGCCCCTGTGATCGACTACGTCGACGACGACCCCCCTCCTTGCCAGAGCAACCAGGCAAGCAAACCCTCCTTGAGCATTCCGATATCGCACATTTCTTTCCCTCTCATGCTTGCATTAGAACTGCTACTGCTTTCTGTATGATCCTACTCTTATGCATAGCCTGTTGTTGTTACCTGCTTTCATACCTTACCTGCTTGTCCTAAACTGCTTAGTATAGGTTGGTTAGAGATCTATCAGTGACCCCACCTTGTCCCAGTTGCCTTACTTTATGTTCGATGACTCGATCAACGTGATCGACGTCCAGGCCCCGACACTTCACATCACCCCCTAGTTGTACGACTCTGCAGACCTACCATCGAGTGCCGAGGGTGGAACCTCTTACATCACTCCTGATGAGATCTCCGTAGTGTAGCTATACGGTCAAGGTCATCGAGGGTGATTTCCTCCTTAACCACTTCCATTACGGCTCTGTCGTGCAACCCATCAAATGTGAACCTCGAGGGTGGATCCTCTTACGTTCACCTTGATGATAACATCGAGTGGAATTCACCGGGGGTGATTCCTCGGGTTTTCCCCTTGGTGTTAGACACACAGTTACTATGGTTACTATGACTTTGCACTGAGCCATGTTACTAAAGACGGGTCGGCCCTGAGGGGTACTCGCGCGAGCTTAATTGCGAGTGATGTGGAGTCGGGTTGACCTGGAGGGTGCCCGCGAGATACTTACGAGGCGTGGCCGGGCATTCTTAGCCCTTGCCGCAAGTACTCGAGACGGGGCGACGGGGTCACATCGATCGTGAGTCTCTGCTCGTTACCCCGTGCTCCTAATCCACTACGGTTTGGATATTTGATCCGAGGGGCCTGTGGTTGATAGCACTAACTATCACGTGGGCATTGTATGGGCGTTCTGCGTCATATACATCAGCCGAAGCTTAATAGACGTCAGCGACTGAGCGGCGCGCGCCGGGTTGGACTGGTAAGCACCTACCTTTTTGAAGGAGGTAGCTAGGTCTGCTCACCGGCCGCCCACGCAACGTGCAGGAGTTCCCGGGGAGATGGCCCATGACCCCTGGGGGCATAGGTTTAGTCCGGCGTGCTGACCTCTCTATTAAGCCTAGGTCGGGTTGCGGCGTATTGTTTGGCCGAGGCCGGGCATGACCCAGGGAAGTGTGTCCGGCCGGAGTTAATCGAGCGTGGTGGGTAAGTTTGTGCACCCCTGCAGGGAAGAAAACATCTATCGATAGCCCGTCCTACGGTAACGGACACTTGGAGTTATATCCCGATCGATGCAACTAGAACTGGATACTTCTGATGAGAAATGGATTGTGATGAGAAATGGATGGACATGAGAAATGGATATGATGAATGGATAGTATGGCTCTGGGATTGCTTTCTCGCAGGGAGTCGAGAAAGGATCTCTGGCCGAGATTGATAACATTACTGCTACTTTACTTTATGCTACTCTACTCCCTCCTGTTGCTGCAAGATGGTGGTTTCCAGAAGATGCTAGTCTTCGATAGGCTAGGCTTTCCCCTTCCTTTATGGCATTCTGCAGTTTAGTCCACAGATACAACCCATTCCTTTGATATAGATGCATACTTAGTTTAGATCTGATGTAAGTCTTGCGAGTACTTTGGATGAGTACTCACGGTTGCTTTGCTACTTCTTTTCCCCCATACCCGATTGTTGCGACCAGATGACGGACCCCCGGAGCCAGACAACGCCACTGATGACTACTACTACCCGGAGGATGCCTACTACTACGTGATGACCGTTGACGACTTGGAGTAGTTAGGCGGCTCCCAGGCAGGAGGCCTTGCCTTTTCGATCGTTGTTGCTTTTGTGCTAGCCTTCTTAAGGCGAACTTGTCTAACTTATGTCTGTACTCAGATATTGTTGCTTCCGCCGACTCTTGTGTTTTCGAGCCCTCGAGGCCCCTTGCTTGTAATATAAATCTTGTATTATTTTAATTTGTGTCTATAGTTGTGTTGTGATATCTTCCCGTGAGTCCTTGATCTTGATCGTACACATTTGCGTGTGTGATTAGTGTACGGTCAAACCAAGGGCGTCACAAGTTGGTATCAGAGCCAACTGCCTGTAGGATCCCCCCTTTCCAATTCCTTGGCCGAAGTTGAGTCTAGAAACCGAAAACCGTTTTACTAACTTGGCTGTGTGGCTTACGGGCCCACGTCACCATTGGGTGGTATTAGGATCTTTTATTCCTCGTCTATACTCTGGGACTCTGATCTCTCATCTATTCGGGTTAAACTTTTTACTAACTCTGACTCTAGGATCTCGTAACCACTTCCTCCCAGGGAGCCCCGACATTATCGATGATCGCTTGCTTCGCCAGAAGATTCTGTAGATACTCCTCGATGTTTGCCGAGACCCTGTGCCCACTGCCTTGCAGTTCCTGACCATAATTAATCCCCATGAATAATATCCTTGTCGCTTGTACCTTCATATCCAGATGCTCCTATTATTAGAAGATGTATTCTCCGTTGTTTCGAGAATCCTTTATGCCTTCTACTTTGCGGCTTATTTTTGCACTACGGATAATTCACTGAACCCGTTCATCCCCAGTTGTTCATTTGCTTTCCAAAATACTTGGAAATACTATGTGATCTTCCAAAAATCCTTTGCAGCCTATTGCTCTTAATTCTCCTTGCCTGCTTGCATTAGGATTAATTCCATATGTTTAGCAATATTCTTTAAAATTCTTTGTGGTTGTCATTCTGTTCCTATGGATTCAATGTGTGAGCGAATACTCGCAATCATCAGTTAATCCTTGGAAACTTTCTTTCTGGCTCCGACATCGCTCCGGTTATGAGCTGGTTCTTGCCCAATCAAGATTTGATCGGGTGCACCTCTAAGTCTATTCAACTTACTCATCTTTTGATCAGAGCCTCTGCTTCTGATCCTTCGACTTGAAATCATAACTCCTTTGTACTCAAGCATCGAATTATTCAGATGTTTCTATAATCCAATGCCTTTGCACTCTTTCCTTCTTCTGATTGAGTACTGATACTCACATCAGATCCATTAAGGACCGCTGAATCCTTTGTTGGATTATTATCCGGAATGTCCTTCATATTCAAAATCTCGCGCGCTCTTCCCCTGATACATATTGCCTTCGGTAAATTGTATCCTCTGCTTATTGTCAACCATGCTCTACTATTGAGCTGATGTTATATGCTCTCGAAGTTAGTGGTAGGTGTTCCTAAGATACCCCTACGGGTTGAACCTATGCCTTCCCTAATCCGTGTAACTCAAAAGAGATGCGAGTCTTACTCTTCTGGTACTTCGCCAGATAAATCTTCTGCACTACAATTTCTTCCAAAACGAGGAGTGAATGAAAGGCTATGCATTGAAGAAGTGGGAGTCGACCTTGAACCTTTGTGTTCATGCCCATGGACCCGATGTCGAACTTATCATGGAAGTTGTTTGTAAAAATGATTACCTCTTGTTATAAGTTCATCTTGTATCGGTGGTTTGATCATTCATAATTGTGGTTCCGACCATAGTTTCTCCTTAATTCCATTTCTCAGACAAGTTAAAGTACTTGTCTTCTACAGATCAATGCATCTCCGTAACCTCTATTTTAATCTTCCTTCGAGTATTACCCTCTGGTATCTCGAGAATATCATGGGACTACATAACTTCTTATGAGTTCTTCCTCAACTATTATTTCTCGCCGATTCCAAGTTTCCATGGATTTTGCGTTATTAGTCACTTGAGAACACCGATAAGTGAATCGGTTCCGCACTATGTTTCTATAACTCTAAGTAATTTCCATGCTTACGAGTTTAATAATCCTTCAAGTCATTCCTAGCCTGATCAGCTATATCATCATCGTACTATTTTTTTAATTGTGCTGCATGGTCCTTTCTTCCCGAAGCACAATCTTCGACAATGAGCTAAGCTTACGTCGATCTTCCTCGTCATATCGTTTCGCCTTAAACAACAAGCTTGATTTCGAGTTTGTGTTGTACCCATGGTTCCAATAACCTTTCACTTTATCATTCCTTTGACTTGATGTCATCGCCGATTGATTACATCTTCATGAAATCTCTCAACAAATGTGTCGTGATCATCATCGACATTCTGAGCCGTTTCAGGATACCAATCGAATTCATGATTCTCCTTACCCCATTAATTAAATGGATAAGTACTTGATGTCCTGTCATGTATATCATGCTTTGTTTGTTCTTGGGAAGCATATACTCTAATACTTTTGTATAAGCACCTTTTTCTTTCCACTGCGCTGGTTAAACTAATAACCACATTTTCCTTTCCATTGTTTTGTTTAACCTTTCTTGTGATCTATATGATCTAAGCAGTAATAGTTCCCTGCTTATGTAAACACCTCGGTGTACAATTTGTTAGTAAGACCTTGTTATTATTGATGTTGACATTCCGTAACCACCGATGGACGAGAACTTTGCCTATTGGTCCGCCTCTTTCAACGAGCATGAAAATAGTTCTCTTCGTCCCTCGCCCTTGGTACCAACGTTGTTGGCAACATACCTAACAGTCTATCATCTGACATGCCTTGCTATTGGCCCCTTTCTACTTTTAACCCACATGGTGGGCCCATAAACCACAGTTCTACATGATCGAAACCTGACTCTCCTGTACATCCCTGTCTTCCAAAATGGTTCCTCACGCTTGGCTTCGTATGTGATTCATGAGCCACCTTCTTGTGATCTGTTCTGGTATCAGATGAAATACTTATTCCGTTGCTCTAACCCCCCTTCACACTCTACTTCAGGCATCGAATGATTGCTTAAACATTTGAAACCTTCGTACCCTCTTATAATGCTCTCGGTGTGTTCCTGGTAATCAACTCAAGAGATACTTTATGCTTCTTCCCCTAAGTTAACCGTCCGATACTCAATCTTGTTAGAATTAATCCTTATAGAGCTTCCCTCTTATCTTTTCGTAAGTACGGTGAAGATCCTAAAGGAAGGACGACAACTTCATCATGGTGACCTGAAGCAGAGAAATGAAGACATGAACACAAGGGATCAGCTTCTTCGAGAAGAGCAACCAAGGCCGAAAGATCCGTTAGAATTTCGTAACCAATCATTTCCCCCTAACTCTACCTCCTAAATCTCGGGACGAGATTTCTTGTAGTGGAGGAGATTTGTAACACCCCGAGAATCATGCTACAGTGATCTCCCTCTAATGGTGGTCATGTCATTGTGAACACTAAGCTAATTTTCCACTTGTCCAAAATCGAAGCCAAATTCCAATTTGAATTGCATGTCAAATATTTACTTCTTCTGTCATGCAATCAAAATAGTTCATTATTTGGAAATTATTCTCTAAGTATTTGTAATGTTGTAAACAACCTCACCTAAATTCCCAAATGCCCCTGGGCATTATTTGAGTGGTCCGGCAGCAATTAAATTTGCCTTTTCAATTTCCAAAAACCGTTAGACAACTCCAAATGGCCCCAAACTTTTTGTGCCATCTAGTATTGTTGTGTTTGATTTATGTGCAAAGTTTCACAATTAACGAAAATTGTTTGCTAGCTCATTTAAATAGAAACAATAGCGAAAGGCATAAGCAAATAAAAAAAGAAAAAAGGGTGCCATGCGCTTGGGCTCTAGTGCTACAGAACCTAGGCCCAGCCCATCTCTCCCTTATCCTCATCCTCACCTACAGGAGGCAGAGAACCTGTGCGTGGAGCACATCCACGCTGCCCTGGCCGTTGTTGCCGCCGTGTCGACCATCCGGTACACCCCCGATGAGGATAAGACCGCTCCCGACCCTGTAGACAAACCCTATCCCTCACTTATCCTCTTGCTCGTCCTCTCCCTCTCGATTTCGCTCGCTCCCGAGCTCTCGTCGACGCACCGTCGCCATCCTCGTGGCCACTGGCCTCCCCGGCGATCAGGAGGTTCTCCAGGAGCTCCGCCATCATCGACTCCTTTGCCTACATACGCTCGGGATCGAGATGGTTTCCGCCACGCCGTCGCATCTTGTTGTCGAGCTTGACGCATCCGGCCACCCCTGCAACTCTTGACCTCGTCCACAAGCTCCACGGTGAGCTCCTTGGCTGATTCCCCCCTTTCCCCTTTGATTCGTCGCTGTTTGTCATCGTCCCTGAGCTCGGTCGTCCTCTACCCTGGCCGCGTACGAGCTTCAGCGTACGCGCACGCGCCGTGGCCACGCCCCCCTGCCCGTGGCCGCACGCCCTTGCACCCGTCGTCGCCCGGGCCCTGTGTTCGCTCCCCTCGCCCCTGCACGACCGCCGCGTGGCCACCGCCCCAGTCCGCCGCGCCCGCAGCTGCTCGCGCCCGCTACGGCGCCCCGCTAGCCTGCCCACGCGTTGCTGCTACCCCGCGCGCCTGCTCGCGATCCCGCCGCCTGGGCCGCGCCCGTGCTCCTGCTGCGCCACTGACATCGCCGCCTGCTGTCGTAGCTGCTGCTATGCGTGCTGCAGCCTAGTGCTACTGCTGCTCTTGCACTACTGCTCGGCACTGCAGCTCTGCTTTTGCTTGCTGCTGTTGCTGCTTGGTAGCGCCGCTGTGCCGCCTTGCAAGCTGCTCTGGTTGCTACCGCTGCTGGTCATGGCCATGGGTATGTGTGCTGTCTGCGTGCAATGTGTGTGTGTAACATGGTGTGCGTGAGTGTGTTGTGTGTGTGCGTGGGAGGCAGGGCTGGCTCACTGCCAAATGGGGCTGGCCCTGATTAGTTTAGGTTGATTAAATACTTAGTGGTCAGAGTAGTTAGACTAATTAGTACTACTTAGGATAATTGCTAGCCTATGTCATGTGGCCCCCTATGTTAATTTAAACCCCTCCATTTTAGTTTAGCCATCAATTAAATTATGTGCCAATGGCATGTGGGCCACATCCTCCCTTTTTGACTAGTCAATTTGTCTTGGTCAAATCTGGATTAGATTAAATAAAAATATCCTAGAAAATCTTTAAATCTTTGAAAAATCGTAGAAAAATAATTGTAGCTCGGATGAAAATGTTTTCTATATGAAAGTTGCTAAGAACAACGAGGCGAATCCGAATACACGATTCGTTTTCCTGTCAGATGCCTCTAACTATCTGAACATGGAACTTTCCCCCTCCGGTCATTTGTCTGACACAGGTCCGGAACTGGGAAAACATTCCCGGTTGATTTCCTCCTTCACCTGTATCGCGTAGCCATACGTAGGTCACACCCAGCACAGCATATTGCCATGTTATGCTTTGTGATACTTTGTTTGCTTTATATTTATTGTTTCTTCCCCCTCTTCTCTCCGGTAGACCCCGAGACCGATGCAGCCCATGTGATCGACTACGTTGACGACGACCCCCCTCCTTGCCAGAGCAACCAGGCAAGCAAACCCTCCTTGAGCATTCCGATATCGCCCATTTCTTTCCCTCTCATGCTTGCATTAGAACTGCTACTGCTTTCTGTATGATCCTACTCTTATGCATAGCCTGTTGTTGTTACCTGCTTTCATACCTTACCTGCTTGTCCTAAACTGCTTAGTATAGGTTGGTTAGAGATCTATCAGTGACCCCACCTTGTCCCAGTTGCCTCGCTTTATGTTCGATGACTCGATCAACGTGATCGACGTTCAGGCCCCGACACTTCACATCACCCCCCTAGTTGTACGACTCTGCAGACCTACCATCGAGTGCCGAGGGTGGAACCTCTTACATCACTCCTGATGAGATCTCCATAGTGTAGCTATACGGTCGAGGTCATCGAGGGTGATTTCCTCCTTAACCACTTTCTTACGACTCTGTCGTGCAACCCATCAAATGTGAACCTCGAGGGTGGATCCTCTTACGTTCACCTTGATGACAACATCGAGTAGAATTCACCGGGGGTGATTCCTCGGGTTTTCCCCTTGGTGTTAGACACACAGTTACACTATAAGAAATATGTCAACTAGTGACCTTCTGTTAGTGACCCTGGAAGAATTGGTCATAGATCTATGACCATTTCAGACCAATTGGTCAAAAGCTGTTCGGGGGGCTCCAAACCCTAAACTATAACGACCATTTTGGTCAGAAAGGTCGTAATTTTCTTACACAAAATGGTCATAAAGTAGATAGCACTGGTCTGCTGCCATATTTCTAGCTGATCATGACCAATATAGATGGTCATAACCTTGTAAATTGTGGTGGGTTGCTATGACTAGGCGCCACCTCATCAGTTTTGCCTATGTGTCATGTCCATGTGGCAGTCTTTGCCCTAGGTTGTGAAGCAACCTATATTTCTGTCATTCACAAAATTCCTAAAAAATCTCATAAATTCTTTGGGTCATATCTTCGTCAAATATGTAAAAAAACCTTCCTTGCCTAGTTGAAAAATAATTCAAAAATATTCATTTTCCTATTTTATTCAGAATAACAGTTTGTGAAGGAAGTACCATTTTGGCATGTCCAAATAGTATCCATTTTCTACAGTGCTTTCCTATGCCCAAATAACCATCTTCCACCAAATGCCAGCTCAATCCATTCATTATTTTGAGCTGAGCTTCAACATTTGTATTTATGTCCAATGTGGTAGTTTGCAAAGCAAGTACCACCTAGGCTCCTCCTTTTGAGCTGAAAATTTGTGAAGACGGTCTTCTTAGTAACTGATCATCCCCAGCCAAAACTCACGCCCATTAGCCACGTACATTTCCCGTACCTCTAATCAAACACTTGGCTGCTAATTCATGTTTGAGCATCAATCGGTCTCCTCATGAGAATATTATGTTGTTATTTTCTTCCTAGCACCTACCTTGGGAGTGCCCAACCCACTAGACATGCCTAGACTGCCCAGAACACATGGCAACGCCACGGTCACGCGGTGACCACGCGGCGGGCATGCGAGTTTACGCGCTCTAGAGTTGGGGGCCTCGACCACCGCCCAAACCTCGACGTATCGTCACCAAACCATGTATTTATGATTAAATAGGTACTTATGTAACTATAAATGATTTTTGGAAAAAATAAATAGTAAACTATGAGGCAGCTGCAGTTCAAATTTGACCCGCTTCCACCTGAATCGGCGGGAATTTATCTTTTTCATCAGAGGTGGATCAAAACTTTTGACGCCCAACCATTTTGTCAATTGTGCATTAAATATGGCCTAGTATTTTAGAAAATTGATTTGGTCCAATTTTACAACAAATATATGGTAGGGCCTTCACAAAAAAACTCATTTCGGGCACTTGGAAAATGAAAAATGTATTCTCCGTGCAAAGAAAATGAAAACTCCCTTAGGCAACATTGTTTGGAATTCCAAGATGCACCCTTGTGCACAATATGAGATCATTTGAACAAACTATGCCATGAATGTGGCCATAAGATTGATCATTTAGCTTGAAAGCCCTGAATCTTCATGCATGATAGTACATTTCTGAGAACACTTTTTAAAAATAATTGCCGTATTACAAGTTTATTATTTTTCCTGGAAACTTGGTCACATATAATGACACAATGCGAAGGTTTTCCAATTTTTTGATTTTTTTTGAAATTTTTATGCCCGTTTCAAAATGCGGTCAAAACGGCGGGCTTGACCATTCCTAGCTAGTGGTTCAATCTTGGAAAACTTTTGATGTTTCTCTAATTAAATAGATACTTATGTACCTAGAAATGATTTTTGGAAAAAATAAATAGCAAACTATGAGGCAACTGCAGTTCAAATTTGACCCGCTTCCAGCTGAATCGGCGGTAATTTGTCTTTTTACCAGAGGTGGATCAAAACTTTTTACACCCAACCATTTGGTCAATTGTGCATTAAATATGGCCTAGTATTTTATAAAAATGATTTGGTCCAATTTTGTAAGAAACATATGGTAGGTCCTTCACAAAAAACACATTTTGGTCACTCAGAAAATGAAAAATGGTTCTTTTGAGCAAAGAAAATGAAAACCTCCCAAATCAACATTGTTTGGAATTCCAAGATGCACCCTTGTGCATAATATGAGATCATTTGAACAAACTATGCCATGAATGTGGCCATAAGATTGATCATTTGGCTTGAAAGCCATGAATTTTCACGCATGACAACTCATTTCTGAGAACACTTTTTAAAAATAATTTCCGTATTACAAGTTTATTATTTTTTCTGGAAACTTGGTCACATATAATGACACAATGCGAAGGTTTTCCAATTTTTTGATTTTTTTGAATTTTTTATGCCCATTTCAAAATGCGGTCAAAACGGTGGGCTTGACCGTTCCTAGCTAGTGGTTGAATCTTGAAAAACTTTTGATATTTCTCTGATTAAATAGATACTTATGTACCTAGAAATAATTTTTAGAAAAAAATAAATAGCAAACTATGAGGCAGCTGCAGTTCAAATTTGACCCGCTTCCAACTGAATCGGCGGAAATTTGTCTTTTTTACCAGAGGTGGACCAAAACTTTTTACACCCAACCATTTGGTCAATTGTGCATTAAATATGGCCTAGTATTTTAGAAAAATGATTTGGTCCAATTTTGCAACAAACATATGGTAGGTCCTTCACAAAAAAAACACATTTTGGTCACTCAGAAAATGAAAAATGGTTCTTTTAAGCAAAGAAAATGAAAACCTCCCAAATCAACATTGTTTGTCATGCCTAAATACACACATGTACCAAATATTGGTTTATTTGAACTAACTATAAGAGGTTAAATGTTTGCCTGAATAAAAGGGTACAAACTATAAGAGAAAAAACAACAAATGCTTAATTTTGATTGGTGGAACCAGCTGTGGCATGGATCAGTGACACGGCAAACATCCGTCCATCCACCCCTCCACTCTCTCAGCTAACCCTAGCGATCCACCCCTCTCTCTCTCGCATAGCTAACCCTAGCTCCCCTCCCCTTCCCTCGCGCAGCCGCCACCCACCTCTTCCTTTCTCGATTCCCACCCACATCGCCGCCGCCGGCCTACGCCCTCCCCCACACCACCGCCCTGAAACCCCCTCCTCACCTTCTCTCCCCGGTCGAGCAGCAGCAGGTGAGGCGGGAGGCGGCAGCCAGATCCACCGCGTTGCTTCCGGATCCGCGCCCTCCCTACCACCGATTCATCTCCAATCCGCGCCCGGATGCCCAAGCCTCGATCTCCTGCTCGCGACCAGCTCCGTCCTCACCTCCGGCCAAATCCGCCCACCCGCAACCCAACCTTCCGTCCTCACCCAACCCACCTCCGGGATCCACCATGACACACACCTCCTCACCTCGTCTCTTCTCCTTCCAAGATCCACCACGCCACGGTCGCCATGGGCCTGGACGGCGCACCGGCCTGCTCCATCCCCACTCAAAATCTCGAGCGTATGTGCGTGGGGAGACGGCGGCCAGAATGACCGGATTCGCGCCGTCGTCAAGGGCACCTGGCGCCATGGAGTGGAGCTGCCTGGGACGCCGCTCCTTCGTCAAGGACAAGCAGCAGCAGCCGGCGCCATCCAGGTCCGCCCCCGCCCTCTGAATGTCCTCCATTCCCTTCCCTGACCTGATGCATGTTCACGCTTTTTTCATGGATGGGATGGGTTTGTCGCAGGACTCCACTCAGGGAGGAGGACGGCGCCGGCGGTGAGCTGGAGGAGGAGGTGTTCGACGTCGTGGCGGATCGCGCACTGGCGCTCCCCCAGGCCCACTGGTCTGTCCAGCGATCGCGCGGCGCAGAGTGTTGGGGTGGATCGCCGGCGGATTCGATTCGGGCCCCCGGTAAGGCAATTCCCCGGCGGCCCGGCTCCTCTGCCAAGATTGGCGGGAGTTATGCTGGAGTTTGTTCTGATTCTCTGTCTGGGGTTTCAGGGCATGGAGCGTCGCGGGTTGCTCAAGGCGGTTCTACTGGCGTCGTGCTTGCTCGTGGTTTGCTCCGGGAGAGGTGAATGATTATCTTAGCCCCACTCTTTTGCTTGCCTGCAATTTGTTATGTTAGAGTCGGTCCTGTTCCTACTTGGAGCTCTATGTTGTGCTTGATTGGTTCTGTTTGCTTTGCTTCCAAACGGGAAATGTGTCGAAAACTGCAACTAATATGTGTCGAAATGCTTATCAAGTTGGTTTCAACAACATCAGCAAATTGTAACTATAAGTCTGCACTTCAAGATGACCATATCTGCAAAAGAAAAGAAAAAGAAAGGTATCACTGGTGCATTCAGATTCGAAATGCCTGCCTGGAAATGTGTCTAGTTGGTGTAGCATGCTCAGATTCAGAATCAGCTCTGTTTTTTCTTTTTCTGTTCCTACAAGACGGTTCAGCTCTAACTTCAAAAATGTAGCAGTAAATTTCAGTTTCCGTCAAACAGAACAAAAAAGGCTGTTACGCCGATACTATGTACATTTGATTCTGAGTTATATAGCATGTATACTTATCAACTTTGATTTTACAAGTTGTACTGTTCTCCATGTATCCAGCGTTATCCATGTTGCTCTTGACATTGATGCTTTATTTTGTGGTTCAGTACCTACGGTTATACATCAGCCATCCACTACCATATACAACTCAACCCTTGCCGGTCATCGACAGGAAGGCCGGCTACTCCTTCGTTTACCCTTTCGGATGGCAGTACTGCTCCATGAATCCTCTGCTCTGCTCTGCTCCATACGCATGCATACACTTGGTGACGATGCTGAATGAATGGATGTGTGTTGGGGGGTGCAGGAGGTGTCTGTGCAAGGGCAGGACAAGGTGTACAAGGACGTGATCGAGCCGCTGGAGAGCGTCAGCATCAACATGATCCCCACCACCAAGGAAGACATCCGTGACCTCGGCCCGCCCGACCCCGCCACCCGCGAGTGGACCTCAAGACTACCATGTACCACGCCGATGACGTCCTTGACGACTTCCGCTATGAGGTGCTGCGCCGCCGTGCAACCCAGATCCACCGCCGTTGCTGCACTGCTCGCAAGGTTCGTCCTACCTTCTCTTCCCACTCCGTCTGGCTCTGTTTGAGAGCTCTATAAATTCATATGCACTGCAAATACACTGTATATAAGTGAATACATTTCTGCTTGTAAGAGGGTGTTTGGTTAGACGCTAAACTTGCCGCGCAAATATTGGTATGAATCTGCGATGGTAAAACATGTTATCCTACTCCATGATATTGCATCATTTGTATGATTTGCAAATACTCCTAGACATCAGCTGCCATGATGTTGCATTAGGTATAATCTGTAATGCTAAAATAGGAGTATAAACTAGAGTAAATTTTTCAGCCATTATCTTTGTTTTCTTTTGGGCTCCCATCATGTTGCATTAGCTACAGCTGAGTACTCCTCTTATGATGCTCTCCACTGGAGTACAGCCGAGTATTGTATCTCCTTTTGCACTCCTTTTCAGTCAGTGCTTGAACATTCTTTTAAAAGATGAATTGGAGTACTCCTGGACATCAGTACTGCAACTACTCACACTGAAGGAATTGTTTCCTTGTGATGGTGTAGTACATGGAGTATAGCTGTAACTTCTTGCAGTATAGCTGCAGCAGTCCATTAGGAGTAGTTTTTCATCAGTAGCATTAGGAGTAACTTCTTGCAGAAACTCTTTGACACAAATATTGTCATGCATGAGTAGCATGTTTGCTTGTTTTGGAGTAGTGATTAATTACTTGTAATGTTTTTCTTGACTGAGCACACACACTAAATGAAACTTTTTAGCTAGTTGTTATGCGGCACATCATGTTTAGCTAGTTGCAGTAATTTTTTCACATGACTACTACATCTGTTATGCAGCACAACATGTTTAGCTAACTTCAGTAATTTTTTCTTCCAATGCACTACTAGATTGGTGTTTGTCTGTTGACTTCCTGAACTCTTGTTAGCTATGAAGAAGTAAAAGCAAAGGGGTCGGAGAATTTCGACAGGGAGCTTGAGGACATGATAGACAGGCTCATCGTGGAGTGCGAGCGGAAAATCCAGGGGGTGCTCAAACGCCTCACCGACGAGGATGCCAAGGCTGCTATCGCAATATCTGTCTCCGAGGTCCCTCAGGTATTTAGACAGTGTGTGATGAATGCTCATTTTTCTGTCAGAGGCTGATATGGCTTAAGCTAAATTTCCTGCGTTCCTGTTGATTTTGCAGTCTGAAGAGGTTGCGCAGTTGTCAAAAGAAATCAAGGAGAAAATGAAAGAAGCTGATATCTTCGGTAATGCCCACCTCATTCATATTATGCCCAGTTGGTTGTAGTGTTTCTTTTCACGGTAGTCCAGCGGGTTGATGGTACTGCAGCTATATTAAGTCTTGACCACAATTTTGAACACTCTTCACCAGACACAGCATGAAACTACAGTAACAAAATATATACATGTCTCTAATATATTCTCGAGCAGTACTATGGATGGGAGATGGCACAACTAGTCTCTCAGCATAGTTTTCATTAACTAACAAAATGAGCACTGGTGATATAGCTGATTATCTGGTTTCTTTATTATGGGTCAACAACATAGGATAGTAAACTGTAGGAGTATTTAAAACAGAGGAATTGAAATGTTACTAATTTTTTCTTCTTCCCAAACAGATTTTGAAGGTATTGAAGCACAGCCTTTGTACCAAACCTGCAAAATGCTAGTATAAGATTCTTAGATAAGGAGGGCTCCAGGCGCTCAAACAATTTCAACTACAAGCAGGTCCGCGGATCCTCCTGTGTCCCCCTTTTCTCTGGTTTATGATTCCCAACATTTCCTACCTCCCATTGGCGATGCCCGGCTCTGCTTGGGTTCCTGGGAAGTCGTGCCAATTTGATGTCATGTGATGCTGCTGATAAGTCTGAAATTTTGCCAGCCCAAAATCTAGGCGTCCCAGTTTCGTTGTAGGTACGCTTTTGGTTGTTCCGAGAAAATGCTCGCTTCTGGGTGTGAGACAATGGTCTTGCGATCTTAATTTTTTGATCCAGTCGATTAGGGTCAGATATCATGCCATGTTGTGATGTTTGCTTATTAGGTCTGTGCATTGATCTGTTCTTGCTAGATGTGCAACAACGAATTAAGAGATACGATACTGATTCCTTTCTTGTTCAATGTAAATTTACATAAACATGTGGAGGGCACTATAACTGTAGCAGAGTTGGTCATATGGTACTGATTCCTTTCTTGTTCAATGTAAATTTAGTATGAGGAGAGTTGGTGATAAACACTTATGACTTCATGAATAACTAAGCAACTGTTATGCTGAAAAAACACTTCCTGCTGTAGATTATTAATCCATGAGTATATTACGACTCCATATACGGCAACCACATGTCGCAAGAACACCTTGAGACTGCTATTCGCTAAATACCTGTTACTTTTGTTATTCTTTATTCTATCTTGTTTTTGGTGAATTTGGGAGATCTGTATCCATTGTCCTCAACTAAGTCATTGTATTAGTTCTTATTCGTGGTTAGCATCCTTATTGTATATACCCATGTGTAAACGTGTAAATGTCAGTTGCCTATTCATCCTCAACTAATCATGTATGTCTATGTACGCCAGGTAAAGGTTTTCAAATGTTGAAGGAGGAGGACAATAGGAACTTCTGTGATGTCTTATCATCTATTTTTTTCTTTGCTGTAGAATAGTTTTGTTCGGCACTTATTGGTTCCTTGGATGTGAAGATATGTACTGCTAGAATGAATGGTTGTAATATTAGAAATATTATATTTTGGGCTACGATACCCTTCACATTGCTTTGAAAATGTATCGGAACTGGGCTAGGCCCAAGATAGCGTGTAGTGTGATGTGTTGTAATTTCAATGGCATAATAATTTTTTTGAATTGGATCAATTATTTCGGCCCAGCCCAATATATATTGGACAATTATTTCTCAGGGGAAAACGTGAGAGGCCCAGCAAAGAAATGGCCCAGAAAAATACAAAACCAAAAAGAAATTCCGCCGTTAAAAGGGCTAGGCAAAGAAATTAAAAAGTCCGAATTGTTGGGTCAGGCCAGGTAGCTAAAATTTTTAGCAGCAAATAACTAATAAATGGGCTGAATTAATGGGCTCGGCCCATATAGACACCGAATTGGACCGGGCTGAATCTTATCAACGACCTTTTCATTTGGTCGCAATTTTGTCACGTCAGCTCGCCACGTCGGATCCAACGTGGCCTGGGCAGAGAGCTAGCGACCAAAATAGAAGGTCGTTGAACTAGTGATCTTTTGTTTTGGTCATGGAATTCCACGACCTTTTCATAAAGAAGGTCGTTAATTTCAGTTTATGACCGCCAGCTTTTAACCTTCTGTTTTTGGTCAAAAAAAGGTCACAAATGAAAAACAATGACCTTTCAGTAATCAATAGTGATGGTCGCAAGTTGACATATTTCTTGTAGTGTTATTATGGTTACTATGACTTTGCACTGAGCCATGTTACTAAAGATGGGTCGGCCCTGAGGGGTACCCGCGCGAGCTTAATTGCGAGTGATGTGGAGTCGGGTTGACCTGGAGGGTTCCCGCGAGATACTTACGAGGCGTGGCTGGGCATTCTTAGCCCTTGCCGCAAGTACTCGAGATGGGGCGACAGGGTCACATCGATCGTGAGTCTCTACTCGTTACCGCGTGCTCCTAATCCACTACGGTTTGGATATTTGATCCGAGGGGCCTCTGGCCTGATAGCACTAACCACCACGTGAGCATTGTATGGGCGTTCTGCGTCGTATACATCAGCCAAAACTTAATAGACGTCAGCGACTGAGCGGCGCGCGCCGGGTTGGACTGGTAAGCACCTACCTTTTTGAAGGAGGTAGCTAGGTCTGCTCACTGTCCGCCCACGCAACATGCAGGAGTTCCCGGGAGATGGCCCATGACCCCTGGGGGCATAGGTTTAGTCCGGCGTGCTGACCTCTCTATTAAGCCTAGGTCGGGTTGCGGCGTATTGTTTGGCCGAGGCCGGGCATGACCCAGGAAAGTGTGTCCGGCCGGAGTTAATCAAGCGTGGTGGGTAAGTTGGTGCACCACTGCAGGGAACAAAACATCTATCGATAGCCTGTCCTACGGTAACAGACACTTGGAGTTGTATCCCGATCGATACAACTAGAACTGGATACTTATGATGAGAAATGGATTGTGATGAGAAATGGATGGACATGAGAAATGGATATGATGAATGGATAGTATGGCTCTGGGATTGCTTTCTCGCAGGGAGTCGAGAAAGGATCTCTGGCCGAGATTGATAACATTACTGCTACTTTACTTTATGCTACTCTACTCCCTCCTGTTGCTGCAAGATGGTGGTTTCCAGAAGATGCTAGTCTTCGATAGGCTAGGCTTTCCCCTTCCTTTATGGCATTCTGCAGTTTAGTCCACAGATACAACCCATTCCTTTGATATAGATGCATACTTAGTTTAGATCTGATGTAAGTCTTGCGAGTACTTTGGATGAGTACTCACGGTTGCTTTGATACTTCTTTTCCCCCATACCCGATTGTTGCGACCAGATGACGGACCCTCGGAGCCAGACGACGCCACTGATGACTACTACTACCCGGAGGATGCCTACTACTACGTGACGACCGCTGACGACTTGCAGTAGTTAGGAGGCTCCGAGGCAGGAGGCCTTGCCTTTTCGATCGTTGTTGCTTTTGTGCTAGCCTTCTTAAGGCAAACTTGTCTAACTTATGTCTGTACTCAGATATTGTTGCTTCCGCTGACTCTTGTGTTTTCGAGCTTATGTATTCGAGCCCTCGAGGCCCCTGGCTTGTAATATAAAGCTTGTATTATTTTAATTTGTGCCTATAGTTGTGTTGTGATATCTTCCCGTGAGTCCTTGATCTTGATCGTATACATTTGCGTGTGTGATCAGTGTACGATTGAATCGAGGGCGTCACAATCTTCGACGGATTCTAGACCGCGGCAGTAGCGGCTCCCTGTCACCACGATGAACATGACTTAAATCTGTCATCGAACCACACCCAGGAGATAAAACCCGCAACTGCTCCAACTCTAGATCCGGAGCAGATCACGCCATCCGAGGACGGGAGGCTCAACCCCGCCACGGAGGCCGCAGACTCAGCGCTATTGGAGCCGCACACAGACCCGACCTCAAGTGAGATCTGTGTTACCAGAACCTCGGACATATTTCCAGGTACAGGTTCCGAAGCACGTGCGTCCGCGCACGACGAGCTTGATCGGGCGTCGGTCGTTGAATTCAGCTCCGTGGACATCTTCCGGCACTCGCCTTTAGGCGACGTGCTAAACTCATTAAAAACACTCTCCTTAGCGGGGGACTCACAACCGAATTATATCCGGTTCGCAAAGGAGGCTGATGACGGAGAATTTCGCTTCCCACCCTCAGCCCACTTAATAGCCACTGTCAAAGACTTAACTGAAATGCTCGATTACGGCTCCGATGACATCGACGGTATGGACGACGATGCCGGAGAAGAAGAGGCCCAAAACCCACCATTTACCGGACGCTGGACGACCACTTCCTCGTATGATGTATACATGGTGGATGCACCAAAAGAGAATAGCGGCGATGACAAGGAAGATCCAGTTGAGGATAAACCTCCCGAGATACAACCAAAGCGCCGGCGTCAGCGGCGCCGCTCTAAGTCACGCCGCAGCAAAGACAGCAACACCGGCACAGGAGAAGATAACACTTCGGACGGTGCCGAAGACAATGAAGACCCCGTTGAGGCAACTTCCGAACAAGATCAACGGGAAGACGGGCAAGTTAGCCCTGATGAACAGGCCACGCATGAAGACTCGGAGGACAGTAATTATCTTCTGCTCTCCGAGGATGAGGTGAGCCTCGGCACCGAGGATTTTATCGTGCCTGAGGAACCTCTCGAGCAGGAGCGCTTCAAGCGCCAGCTAATAGCCATTGCAAGGAGCCTGAAAAAGAAATAGTAGCAGCTTCAAGCTGATCAAGATCTGCTCAACGATAGATGGACTGATGTCCTGGCAGCCGAGGAATACGGCCTCAAGCGCCCAGCCAAAAGTTACCCGAAGCGCAAATTACTACCTCAGTTCGATGACGAGGCGTAGGATCCCATACCATTATCACGCAATGCGGCTGACTGACCACCACGTGGTCGGGATAAAGCGGCAACTCAAGCCGAACACCAGCCTGCCCTACCTCACTGTAAAGACAGAGATAAAACAGCTCGGGGGACACACATATGACCTACGGCAGGACTTGGACAGTAGAGCATGTCAAAACAGATCGATCTATGGATCACGAGGACGTGCTCCGACACGCGATAATGGCTATCTAGCCGGACGCAATAGTCATACTCACGCCCGGGCCGAGAACCACAGACGGACTCCATCCGAGCTACATCGCGACGTGGCCCGATATAGAGGCGCCGCTCACCCACTTTGCTTCACCGATGAAGTAATGGAGCATGAATTCCCAGAAGGGTTTAAACCCGTAAATATCGAATCATACGATGGGACAACAGACCCCGCGGTATGGATCGAGGACTTTCTTCTTCACATTCATATGGCCCACGGCGATGATCTCCATGCCATCAAATACCTCCCACTAAAACTCAAAGGACCAGCCCGGCACTGGTTGAACAGTCTGCCTGAAAACTCCATCGGCAGTTGGGAGGACTTGGAGGAGGCCTTCCTTGACAACTTCCAAGGTACTGTTCGGCCTCCGGATGTTGATGACTTAAGTCACATAATTCAACATCCCGGAGAGTCAGCCAGGAAACTCTGGACTAGGTTCTTAACTAAAAAGAACCAGATTGTCGACTGTCCGGATGCCGAAGTCTTGGCGGCCTTTAAACACAACATCCAGGATGAATGGCTCGCCCGACACCTCGGCCAAGAGAAGCTGAAGTCCAGGGCAGCCCTTACGGCACTTATGACCCACTTTTGCACGGTCGAAGATAGCTGGCTAGCCCGTAGCAATAACAGTGCAAGTGAACCTGGCACTACGGAAGCGAAAAATAGCAACGGCAAGCCCCGACACAACAGACACAAGCGTCGAAACAATGGTGATAATACCGATGACACAGCGGTCAACTCCAGATTCAGCGGCTCCAAGTCCAGCCAGCGGAAGAAGCCATTCAAAAGGAACAATTCGGGTCCATCCAGCTTGGACAACATACTCGATCGCGCATGCCAGATACACGGCACTCCTGACAAACCAGCCAATCACACCAACAGAGACTGTTGGGTTTTTAAACAGGCCGACAAGTTAAATGCCGAGAACAAGGAGAAGGGGTCGCAAAGCGAGGACGATGACGAGGAGCCCCGGCCACCGAACATAGGGGGACAGAAGAAGTTTCCCCCCAAGTCAAAACGGTAAACATGATATACGCTACCCACATCCCCAAGATGGAAACGCAAGCGCGCGCTCAGGGACATCTATGCGATGGAGCCAGTCACCCCAAAGTTCAACCCATGGTCTTCCTGCCTGATCACTTTCGATCGCAGGGACCATCCGACCAGTATCTGTCATGGCGGTTCAGTCGCACTAGTCCTCGAGCCAATCATTGATGGATTTCACCTCATGCAAGTCCTCATGGACGGTGGTAACAGCCTAAACCCGCTCTATCAGGATACAGCGTGCAAAATGGGCATTAATCCATCAAGAATTAAGCCCACAAAGACTACCTTTAAAGGAGTCATACCAGGTGTAGAGGCCCGCTGTATGGGCTCAATCACACTAGAGGTTGTCTTCGGATCTCCGGACAACTTCCGAAGCGAAGAGCTGATCTTCGATATCGTCCCCTTTCGCAGCGACTATCACACACTGCTTGGACGAACCGAATTTGCACGCTTCAACGCGGTGCCACACTACGCTTATCTTAAGCTCAAGATGCCCGGTACACGCGGCGTCATAACAGTCAATGGAAACACGAAACGCTCCCTCCATACCGAGGAGCACACCGCTGCGTTAGCAGTAGAAGTACAGACCGGCCTCCTCAAGCAGAACCTTAATTCGTCGGCCGAGCTCCCGGACACTGTCAAACGAGTCCGGACTACTCTGCAGCAGGACAACACAGCTCGTCAAGAGCTCGATTAGCAAATCGGCCTCCGTCCCAATCCCAACCAAGAAGCGGCATTCGTACTGCGCGTACATAACTACACACTCAAAATACCATGGGCATAGACAGAGGCATAACTATCTTGTGATCCATAATACGATTCGACCGCTCCTGGACACACATACTTTCAATTTTTCCTTTTTATCCTTTTAGGTCTTTTTCCGCAGGTTTCTTCTGACGACCTGATCATCGGTCCTCTTGGCAGGATGGATACACCAAGACGGCAAGAAGCACTGGCTGATACATCCATTTTGCATCATGCTTTTATATCGATATTTATTGCATTATGGGCTGTTATTACACATTATGTCACAAGACTTATGCCTATTCTCTCTTATTTCACAAGGTTTACATGAAGAGGGGGAATGCCGGCAGCTGGAATTCTGGGCTGGAAAAGGAGCAAATATTAGAGACCTATTCTGCACAACTCCAAAAGTCCTGAAACTTCACGGGAGCACGTTTCAGAATATATAAAAAATATTGGGCGAAAGAAGTACCAGAGGGGGGCCACCCACCATCCACGAGGGTGGGGGGCGCGCCCCCTGCCTTGTGGGCCCCCTGGCAGCCCTCTGATGCCCATCTTTGGCTATATGGAGTCTTTCATCAAGGAAAAAATCATAAGCAAGCTTTCGGGAAGAAACTCCGCCGCCATGAGGCGGAACCTTGGTGGAACCAATCTAGGGCTCCGACGGAGCTGTTCTGCCGGGGAAACATCCCTCCGGGAGGGGGAAATCATCACCATCGTCATCACCAACGATCCTCTCATCGGGAGGGGGTCAATCTCCATCAACATCTTCACCAGCACCATCTCATCTCAAACCCTAGTTCATCTCTTGTATCCAATCTTTGTCCCGAAGCCTCAGATTGGTACCTGTGGGTTGCTAGTAGTGTTGATTACTCCTTGTAGTTGATACTAATTGGTTTACTTGGTGGAAGATCATATGTTCAGATCCATTATGCATGTTAATACCCCTCTGATTATGAACATGAATATGATTTGTGAGTAGTTACTTTTGTTCCTGAGGACATGGGAGAAGTCTTGCTATAAGTAGTCATGTGAATTTCGTATTCGTTTGATATTTTGATGAGATGTATGTTGTCTTTCCTCTAGTGGTGTCATGTGAACGTTGACTACATGACACTTCACTATTGTTTGGGCCTAGAGGAGGGCATTGGGAAGTAATAAGTAGATGATGGGTTGCTAGGGTGACAGAAGCTTAAACCCTACTTTTTGCGTTGCTTCGTAAGGGGCTGGATCTATATGTTTCATGCTATGGTTAGGTTTACCTTAATACTTCTGTTGTAGTTGCGGATGCTTGCAATAGGGGTTAATCATAAGTGGAATGATTGTCCAAGGAAGGGCAGTACCCAAGCACCGGTCCACCCACATATCAAATTATCAAAGTACGGAACACGAATCATATGAGCGTGATGAAAACTACCTTGACGATAATTCCCATGTGTCCTCGGGAGCGCTTTCCTTTATATAAGAGTTTGTCCAGGCTTGTCCTTTGCTACAAAAAGGATTGGGCCATCTTGCTGCACCTTATTTACTTTTACTATTTGTTACACGTTATCAATTACCTTATCACCAAACTATCTGTTACCGATAATTTCAGTGCTTGCAGAAAATACCTTGCTGAAAACCGCTTATCATTTCCTTTTGCTCCTCGTTGGGTTTGACACTCTTACTTATCGAAAAGGCTACGATAGATCCCCTACACTTGTGGGTTGTCAAGACTCTTTTCTGGCGCCGTTGCCGAGGAGTGAAGCGCATTTGGTAGGTGGAATTTGGTAAGGAAAATTTTATATAGTGTGCTGAAATTTACTGTCACCTATTACTATGGAACATAATCCTTTGAGGGGCTTGTTCGGGGTATCTTCACCCCGACCAGTAGAGCAAAGAGTTTCTCCTCAACCTACTGAACCTACTAAAATTTTTTACTTTGAAATTCCTTCGGGTATGATAGAGAAACTGCTAGCTAATCCTTTCACAGGTGATGGAACATTACATCCCGATTTGCACCTAATCTATGCGGATGAAGTTTGTGGATTATTTAAGCTTGCAGGTATGCCCGAGGATGTTATCAAGAAGAAGGTCTTCCTTTTATCTTTGGAGGGAGAGGCGTTGACATGGTTTAGGCTATGTGATGATATGGGATCATGGAACTACAACCGATTGAAATTGGAATTTCATCAGAATTTTTATCCTATGCATCTTGTTCATCATGATCGTTATTATATATATATATAATTTTTGGCCTCGCGAAGGAGAAATTATCGCTCAAGCTTGGGGGAGGCTTAAGTCAATGTTATATTCATGCCCCAATCATGAGCTCTCAAAAGAAATGATTATTCAAAAAATTTATGCTTGGCTTTCTCTTAGTAATCGCTCCATGCTCGATACTTCTTGTACTGGTTCTTTTATGATGAAGACTATTGAATTAAAATGGGATTTATTGGAAAGAATTAAACGCAACTCTGAAGATTGGGACCTCGACGAAGGTAAGGAGTCCGGTATAACACCTAAGTTTGATTGTGTTAAATATTTTATGGATACCGATGCTTTCCATGAATTTAGCACTAAATATGGACTTGACTCTGAGATAGTAGCTTCTTTCTGTGAATCCTTTGCTACTCATGTTTATCTCCCTAAGGAGAAGTGGTTTAAATTATGCCACTACTGAAAAAGAATTTTTAGCAGTTGTATTTGCTTGTGATAAGTTCAGACCTTATATTGTTTATTCTAAAGTAACCGTTCACACTGATGATGCTGCTATTAAATATCTTATGGAAAAGAAAGATGCTAAACCTAGACTTATTAGATGGGTTCTCTTGCTACAAGAATTTGATTTGCATATTATTGATAGAAAGGGAGCTGAGAACCCCGTTGCAGACAACTTGTCTAGGTTAGAGAATGTTCTTGATGACCCACTACCTATTGATGATAGCTTTCCTGATGAACAACTAGCTGTCATAAATGCTTCTCGTACTGCTCCATGGTATGCTGATTATGCTAATTATATTGTTGCCAAATTTATACCACCTAGTTTCACATACCAGCAAAAGAAAAAGTTCTTCTATGATTTAAGGCATTACTTTTGGGATGACCCACACCTTTATAAAGAAGGAGTAGATGGTGTTATTAGACATTGTGTACCTGAGCATGAACATGAACAGATCCTACGCAAGTGTCACTCCGAGGCTTATGGAGGACACCATGCTGGAGACAGAACTGCACATAAGGTATTGCAATCCGATTTTTATTGGCCTACTCTCTTCAAGGATGCCCATAAGTTTGTCTTGTCCCGTGATGAATGAAAGAATTGGTAATATTAGTAGACATCAAGAAATGCCTATGAATTATTCACTTGTTATTAAACCATTTGATGTCTGGGGCTTTGATTATATGGGACCGTTTCCTTCCTCTAATGGGTATACACATATTTTTGTTGCTGTTGATTATGTTACTAAGTGGGTAGAAGCTATTCCAACTAGTAGTGCTGATCATAACACCTCTATTAAGATGCTTAAAGAAGTTATATTTCCGAGGTTTGGAGTCCCTATATACTTAATGACTGATGGTGGTTCACATTTTATTCATGGTGCTTTCCGTAAAATGCTTGCTAAGTATGATGTTAATCATAGAATTGCATCTCCATATCATCCACAGTCTAGTGGTCAAGTAGAATTAAGTAATAGAGATCTTAACTTAATTGTGCAAAAGACTGTTAATTGATCTAGGAAGAATTGGTCCAAGAAACTTGATGATGCATTATGGGCCTATAGAACTGCACATAAAAATCCTATGGGTATGTATTCGTATAAAATGGTTTATGGAAAGGCATGTCACTTACCTCTTGAACTAGAACATAAGGCATATTGGGCCATTAAAGAGCTTAACTATGACTTAAAACTTGCTAGTGAGAAGAGGCCTTTTGACATTAGCTCACTTGATGAATGGAGAACCCAGGCTTATGAGAATGCCAAACTATTTAAAGAAAAAGTTAAAAGGTGGCATGACAAAAGGATACAAAAACGTGAGTTTAATGTAGGTGATTATGTATTGTTATACAACTCTCGTTTAAGATTTTTTGCAGGCAAATTCCTCTCTAAATGGGAAGGTCCTTACGTCATCGAGGAGGTATATCATTCCGGTGCCATAAAAATCAACAACTTCGAAGGCACAAATCCGAGGGTGGTGAGCGGTCAAAGAATCAAACATTATATCTCAGGTAATCCCATAAATGTTGAAACTAATGTTATTAAAACCGTAACCCCTGAGGAATACATAAGGGACACTTTCCAGAACGTTTTAGACTCCGAAAAGGAATAGGTATGTGGTACGGTAAGTAAACCGACTCCAAAACAATCGTAATACCAATTTTTCTCCGTTTTGGAATATTTAAGAAAATAGGAAAATAAGAAGCAGTCCGGGAAGGACACGAGGCGTCCACGAGGGTGGAGGGCCCGCCCTACCCCCTGGGCACGCCCCCTGCCTCGTGGGTACCTCATGTGCTCTCTGGACTCCGTTTTCTTGCATGATACTTCTCTTGGTCTGTAAAAATTCATTATATAATCTCCCGAAGGTTTTGACCATCGTATCACGCAAATATCTTCTGTCCTTGTTTCGAGCTGTTTTTCTGACAGATCTAGACCGCCATGGCGTCTCCAAGTGCCCCCAAGGACAAGTTCTTCGAGAAGGTCATCAACCCCTACCTCGCGGAGGTGCTGCAACACCCTCAAACCATTGAGATGCGTGAGGGGTTGCTGCACATCTGCGATGTTGAGGGACCAAGGAGGACCGGAAGCGTAGAGACAAGGCTCGAGGCAGTGGAGCAACAAGTTTTCAAGTGCTAGGAGATGGTGGAATGTGGACTCGACTCCAATCATATAATGATCATGGAGTTCATCAACAACCACAAGCTGGATGACAAGAACATTGGGGAGGCCATCTTCAAGCTTCACGAGAAAATTGAGCGCCCCCAAGCCCAGATCTATGACCTGCAAAACCAAAACTATGAGTATGAATATAGATTCAAGATGATGAGTTTGGCTGCAGATTTGAGGATCCCAGAGACTCGATCATCCTTCTATAATGGTGAGCCTATGCCTTGGAAGATGGACAATAAGCCCACATCACCAACAACTCCATCATCACCACCTCCAAGGAAGGAGACATAAACACATGGGTATGGGCACTCCCCTTGGCAAATGCCAAGCTTGGGGGAGTGCCCCGGTATCGTATCACCATCACACTTTTATCTTTACCGTTTTTCTTAGTTCGATCCTTTTGGTAATATCTTGATCTAGTAGAATAAAGTTTTAGTAGGATCTAGTTTTGAGTTTTGCTTTATGATCCTTCTGTGTAATCGAGTCCGTGAGCTTTATATAATAAAGATTAGTGTTGAGTCAAGGGCTTTGCCATCTTGCTATGATCTTGAGGGAATAAAATAAAAAGAAGAAATAAAGGGATCATATGGATCTTATGGAGAGTAATGACTTCGCATATAAAGAGTATGATGAATAAGAGTTGTTGAGAGTTGACAAGCATAGTTTTGGTCATCGTTGCAATTAATAGGAAGTAATAAAGAAAGAGAGGTCTTCACATATAAATATACTATCTTGGACATCTTTTATGATTGTGAGCACTCATTAAAATATGACATGCTAAAGAGTTGAGGTTGGACAAGGAAGACAACATAATGGGTTATGTTTTCCTACATCTGAGATAAATTATATTGTCATGGATCATCCAACATGTTGAGCTTGCCTTTCCCCCTCATGCTAGCCAAATTCTATGCACCAAGTAGAGATACTACTTGTGCTTCCAAATATCCTTAAACCCAGTTTTGCCATGAGAGTCCACCATATCTACCTATGGATTGAGTAAGATCCTTCAAGTAAGTTTTCATCGATGCAAGCAATAAAAATTGCTCTTTAAATATGTATGATTTATTAGTGTGGAGAAAATAAGCTTTATACGATCTTGTGACGTGGAAGAAATAAAAGCGACGGACTGCATAATAAAGGTCCATATCAAAAGTGGCAATATAAAGTGACATTCTTTCGCATTAAGATTTTGTACATCCAACCATAAAAGCACATGAAAACCTCTGCTTCCCTCTGCGAAGGGCCTATATTTTATTCTTGTCTTATACTTCATACAAGAGTCATGGTGATCTTCACCTTTCCTTTTTACATTTTATCCTTTGGCAAACACAATGTGTTGGAAAGATCCTGATATATTTGGCTAATTGGATGTGAGTTTTCATGAACTATTATTGTTGACATTACCCTTGAGGTAAAAGGTTGGGAGGCAAAACTATAAGCCCCTATCTTTCTCTGTGTCTGATTTAAACTTCATACCCATAAATATTGCGTGAGTGTTAGCAATTGTGAAAGATTAAATGATAGTTGAGTATGTGGACTTGCTGAAAATCTCTCATATTGACTCTTTCTGATGTTATGATAAATTGCAATTGCTTCAATGACTAAGATTATAGTTTGTTAATTTTCAATGAAGTTTGTGATTCATACTTGAAATTGTGATTGAATTGTTACTTTAGCATAAGAGATCATATGACAATATATGTATATGTTGCTGTTCTAAGATTGATCATGATGCTCTCATGTCCGTATTTTATTTTTATCGACACCTCTATCTCTAAACATGTGGACACATTTATCGATATCGGCTTTCGCTTGAGGACAAGCGAGGTCTAAGATTGGGGGGGGGGTTGATACGTCCATTTTGCATCATGCTTTTATATTGATATTTATTGCATTATGGGTTGTTATTACACATTATGTCACAATACTTATGCCTATTCTCTCTTATTTCACAAGGTTTACATGAAGAGGGGGGATGCCGGCAGCTGGAATTCTGGGCTGGAAAAGGAGCAAATATTAGAGACCTATTCTGCACAACTCCAAAAGTCCTGAAACTTCACGGGAGCACGTTTCAGAATATATAAAAAATATTGGGTGAAAGAAGTACCAGAGGGGGGCCACCCACCGTCCACGAGGGTGGGGGGCGCCCCCCCTGCCTCGTGGGCCCCCTCGCAACCCTCTGATGCCCATCTTTGGCTATATGGAGTCTTTTGCCGAGGAAAAAAAATCATAAGCAAGCTTTCGGGAAGAAACTCCGCCGCCACGAGGAGGAACCTTGGCGGAACCAATCTAGGGCTCAGGCAGAGCTGTTCTGCTGGGGAAACTTCCCTCCGGGAGGGGGAAATCATCACCATCGTCATCACCAATGATCCTCTCATCGGGAGGGGGTCAATCTCCATCAACATCTTCACCAGCACCATCTCATCTCAAACCCTAGTTCATCTCTTGTATTCAATCTTTGTCCCAAAGCCTCAGATTGGTACCTGTGGGTTGCTAGTAGTGTTGATTACTCCTTGTAGTTGATGCTAGTTGGTCTACTTGGTGGAAGATCATATGTTCAGATCCATTATGCATGTTAATACCCCTCTGATTATGAACATGAATATGATTTGTGAGTAGTTACTTTTGTTCCTGAGGACATGGGAGAAGTCTTGCTATAAGTAGTCATGTGAATTTGGTATTCGTTCGATATTTTGATGAGATGTATGTTGTCTTTCCTCTAGTGGTGTCATGTGAACGTCGACTACATGACACTTCACCATTGTTTGGGCCTAGAAGAGGGCATTGGGAAGTAATAAGTAGATGATGGGTTGCTAGAGTGACAGAAGCTTAAACCCTAGTTTATGTGTTGCTTCGTAAGGGGCTGATTTGGATCCATATGTTTCATGCTATGGTTAGGTTTACCTTAATACTTCTATTTTAGTTGCGGATGCTTGCAATAGGGGTTAATCATAAGTGGGATGCTTGTCCAAGGAAGGGTAGTACCCAAGCACCGGTCCACCCACATATCAAATTATCAAAGTATCGAACGTGAATCATATGAGCGTGATGAAAACTAGCTTGAGATAATTCCCATGTGTCCTCAGGAGCGCTTTCCTTTATATAAGAGTTTGTCCAGGCTTGTCCTTTGCTACAAAAAGGATTGGGCCATCTTGCTGCACCTTATTTACTTTTACTATTTGTTACCCGTTATCAATTACCTTATCACCAAACTATCTGTTACCGATAATTTCAGTGCTTGCAGAAAATACCTTGCTGAAAACCGCTTATCATTTCCTTCTGCTCCTCGTTGGGTTCGACACTCTTACTTATCGAAAAGGCTATGATAGATCCCCTGCACTTGTGGGTCATCACTGGCGTACAAGGGAATTCTTAGATGGTCTCTTTAACGATCACTCTACCCGCTTCCAGGATCCGCACGCAGCTCTCCCTTGGTTGTGGCATGTTAAATAGCCCGGTTGCTTATCGCACCACTTGTACAAATACACTTTGATGTATTAATCAAACTATAATGGAAATAGTTTGCGGCCCAACTTCTGCGACACTAGCTTACTACTCTTTTTTTCCTTTTCTTTGATGATTTTCTCAAAGTTGTGACCATACACTTTGGTACGCTTTAATCTGCCAGGGGCTTCATCGCGACCCATAATACGACAACAAAGTACGAACACTTTCTACAACATAGTTCGGCACCCCGAGTTTAGCATTATATGCATTGGCTCCGAATCATGTCTTTGGTCAATAGTTGGGTTGCTCGGCTCCTATGCTTACTACCTTACGTTTCGCTATATCAGCTAGGGTAGTAAAGGGAGAACTACTACGATTGTGTCCTGGTTTATCCGGATGAGCACCTCAGTAGAGAAAGCCGAAAACTGACTGTCATGATGCGGCGAGATCCAGTCAGCTCTTCGGAGGTTTCAAATCTTTAGCGATTTTTTCCGCATTATGCGATGAATCGGCTTTTTACCCGATCAGGTGTTACAGTATCCTAGTTCGGATACTAGGGGCTGCGCCTAAATTTTTATTGTAGAACTCCTATGGCTAAGTGAGGGTGATAAAGCCACATAGTCCGATTGCCCGGTTCGTTGTGCTAAACACCTCCTTTAAAAGGACCAAACAAATTGGATCAAGAGTGTTTAGATTCCATCCCGAACACCCCCGTACTACCTATGTGGGGGATGAAGCCGACGACTGGCCAACTCTCAAAATTTCATAAACACGGCCGCACAGGAGGTAAAATATTAAACAAACATTATATTACCTAGCCGAACTTGTTTTTATAATACAGGGAAAGACAATATAACTGTATTCATTCGAAGATTACATCCTTCGTACACTGCTCCACCACAATGCGGGATCCCTCCAGGATATCATTGAAATATCACGCGGGCATGCGGTGCTCCTTTCCATCGGGCGGTCCTTCGGTCGCGAGCTGACGGCATTCATCTTTGCCCATTGCATCTTAACACGGGCGAAGGCCATCTGCGCACCTTCTATGCAGACCGACCGCTTGATGGCGTCAAGCCGAGGGCAGGCATTCACCAACCGCTTCACGAGGCCGAAGTAGCTGCCGGGTATAGCTTCTGTAGGCCACAGCTAGATTATTAAATCCTTCATGGACAGTTCGGCCACCCTATGCAGCTCGACCAGCTACTTCAGCTGGTCGCTAAAAGCCACCAGATGTTCTGGAGCAAGATATTGCGACCAAAATAACTTCTCCGTTGAGCTCCCCTCTTCAGCTCGGAAGAATGCCGCAACGTCAGAAACACTGCGGGGCAGATCCGCAAACGCCCCTAGAGAACTCCAAATCCGGGTTAGCATGAGATATCTCTTCTTCACATACTTGCTCTGCATAATAAAGGCCTTACCCACCGCAATTTTCTTGGCCTCCTGGATTTCCTGGAGGGCGCCCTGGGCTTCGACCCGAGACTCTTGTGCACTTCGACGAGCCTGGGCAAGTTCGGACTCTTGGTCCGCATTCTTGTGCTCCAAGGCCTCACACTTCTTCACGGTGTCCTGCAACTCCTACTGGATCTCACCGACCCTGGCCTCGTGCTTTTCGTGGGTGGCCTGCTTGTCTGCTGCTCTCTTCTGGTCTTAGGCTAGCGCTGCTTGGAGAGTTTCCACCTCGGACACCGCCCCTACAAATTATCACACGATCAACACAAGCAATTCATATTTTGCTATAATTGACTAGGTTGTTACATACCCTGCTTGTCCGCAAGCTGCCTTTTTGCACGACCGAGCTCTTTCGCGGTCTGCTCTAGCCTCTGCTTCAGTCCGGAGACTTTGGCAGCATGAGAAGTCGCGGCTAGCAGCGACGCCTGCTTATTCACAAAGACATATATAATTAGTCTCCTGTGACAAACTATTTGATCCTCTGTTCGACTTTTCTTTCCGAACACCGGACAGAGTCTCAGGGGCTACTTTCTATACTGTAACTTTCTTTTCACATAAATACAGCGCTTACCTCAAAGCCTGTTAGAAGGCTCGCACAGGCTTCGGTCAGTCCGCTTTTCGCAGACTGAATCTTCTCAATCACCGCACCCATAAGGGTACGGTGTTCATTAATGATGGGAGCGCTTCGTAGCGCTTCCAGTAGAGTATCCGGCGCCTCTGGTTGGACAGAGGTCACCGGCAGAATGGGCAGACCTCCTTCCGATGAAGGAGGCTGCTGGCCGGATTCCGGAGCCGTATAGGTCTCCCGGACCGTATTCGGCTGGGGGCCAAATTGGACATGACCCCCATCGCCAGTCTCCATGGGGATCTGCTCCCCCATGTGTTCGGTGACCGAGGTCTCGCCCTCGGGCGCCATCCTGACGGCCTCCTGCGTCTCTCCCTGGCCAGGGGTCCTTCGGGACAACACCTCAGTGTCATCCATGGCCTTGGGAGATGAGGCCGTCGGAGGGGACCCGCTGTCCATCACCTTTGGGTCCAGCGAGTTCCCTGAAGACGAGGATCGCTCAAGGGCGGAACGAGCCAGACTGCAAATACATGATTTGATGTGTTAAAATTATGAGGTAAAAGAGGCGGATATATGAATGCGCCAGGCTCTTCGGATACTCATGATTCGGCCAAGGGCTTATCTCGAGGGCGCCGTTCTAGGCTGCTACCAACGTCCCACGCGTAGCTATCCGCGAGGGAAGCCTTTCCCTTCTTGGACGCCTCCTCTTCCAGATCTGTGGAGGCCGCCCT
This sequence comes from Triticum urartu, assembly GCF_003073215.2. Lineage (NCBI taxonomy): Eukaryota > Viridiplantae > Streptophyta > Magnoliopsida > Poales > Poaceae > Triticum > Triticum urartu. Next base: position 430,783,473 of record NC_053023.1, on the reverse strand, counting down.
CTTCCTTCCCCCCTCAGGGAGGGGGAAGTTTCTCTCTTCCTCCTCCTCGTCGTCTTCGGCGGCGGAGTGAGTTTCGGCGTCTTCAGACGCCACATCCGAAGTACCCTTGGGACGGAGGCCACCTATGGTCCCCTTGGCCCTCTTCTTGGCCTTCTTCCCCGGCGCCTTTTAGGGCACCAGAACTAGCATCTTCGTCAGACGCGGGATGGCTGGATCCTCGGGTAGCGGAGTCGGACACTGAATCCGCTCCGCCTTCGTAGTCCAAGCCCGAAAGAACAAATGGGAAAATTCAGACACCCTCCTTGAATAAGCAAGTAAGGAATACACCTTGAAACAACGGAAAACTTACCGAACTGGCGGGATGAGCCAGGTCATGCCCACGATCCTCGGTGGTCTTCGGCCATGTCTCATTGGCCTTGAAGAGCACCTTCCAGATATCTTTGTGTGTAGTTCCGAAGAACCGTTGCAGGGTCTTGTGCTCAGTCGGATCGAACTCCCATAGGTGGCAAGCCCGGCTCTGGCATGGAAGGATCCGTCAGACTAGCATCACTTGATTCACATCGACAAGCTTGACGTTCTTGTCCATCATGCTCCTGATGCGCGTTTGGAGCGCTATCAGCTCGTCCGATGAAGAGCAATCCAGGCCCTTCTCCTGCCAGGAGGTTAGCCGCATTGGGGCCCCGGATTTGAATTAGGGAGCTGTGGCCCAGGTGGTGTCGCGGGGCTCGAGAGTGGGTAGGCAGAAAGAGAGAAGGCGTGAGTGGAAGAGATGAATCTTTATCTCCTTATAAAGGCAGTGAATATCAAGCGCCTCCCCACTCACCTTAAAACTCGCCTGTTCCAAAGGGCTGTGCAAACGGAACGGTTGGATTACCCACGCCCGTATTGATGAGAATCCTGTAATAAGGGGACACGATCTCTGCTTTGACAAGACGTGCCAATGGGACTGCATCTCGAAGCGGTAGGCCGAAAAAAGGTTCGAAATAATGACCGGGTGATGATGTGGTGTCAGATTATCAAAAATGGTTAGCAGATTGGAATCGTGAAATATTATATTCTCTGTGGTGGTGTGTGGTACTTGTTTTGTAGATCCGGACGCGTTCTTTGTGTTCGAAGACTATTTTGGAGTATTAGGAGGAGGAACCCGCCTTGCAATGCCGAAGTCAATCTGCGCGCTGGACACCTCGTCATTGAAGCCTGGTTCAGGGGCTACTGAGGGAGTCCTGGACTAAGGGGTCCTCGGGCATCCGGCCTGTTAGGCGTGGGCTGGACTGCTGGGCTACAAAGATACAAGACCGACGACTCTCACCTGTGTCCGGATGGGACTCTCCTTGGCGTGGATGGCAAGCTTGGCGTTCAGATATGAAGATTCCTTTCTCTGTAACTGACTTTGTATAACCATAGTCCCGTCCGGTGTCTATATAAACCGGAGGGCTTAGTCCGTAGAGACAATCATAATCAGATAGGCTAGACTTCTAGGGTTTTAGCCATTATGATCTCGTGGTAGATCAACTCTTGTAACCCCCATACTCATCAATATTAATCTAGCAGGCCGTAGGGTTTTACCTCCATTGAGAGGTCCCGAACCTGGGTAAACATTGTGTTCCCTGTCTCCTGTTACCATCAACCTCATACGCACAGTTCGGGACCCTAATAGAAATAGCTTGTTGACGGAAGATTAATATAATGGAGAATAGACCCGGGGGCCATAGGTTTCACTAGTGGCTTCTCTTAAGATAGCATAAGTATTACGGTGGGTGAACAAATTACTGTCGAGCAATTGATAGAAAAGCGAATAATTATGAGAATATCTAGGCACGATCATGTATATAGGCATCATGTCCGTGACAAGTAGACCGAGTCCTGCCTGCATCTACTACTATTACTCCAGACATCGACCGCTATCCAGCATGCATCTAGAGTATTAAGTTCATAAGAATGGAGTAACGCATTAGGTAAGATGACATGATGTAGAGGGATAAACTCAAGCAATATGATATAACCCCCATCTTTTTATCCTCGATGGCAACAATACAATACGTGCCTTGCTGCCCCTGCTGTCACTGGGAAAGGACACCGCAAGATTGAACCCAAAGCTAAGCACTTCTCCCATTGCAAGAAAGATCAATCTTGTAGGCCAAACCAAACTGATAAGACTTGCAAAGATAACCAATCATACATAAAAGATTTCAGAGAAGAATCAAATATTGTTCAAAGATAGACTTGATCATAAACCCACAATTCATCGGATCTCGACAAACACACCACAAAAAGAGTTACATCGAATAGATCTCCAAGAAGATCGAGGGGAACTTTGTATTGAGATCCAAAGAGAGAGAAGAAGCCATCTAGCTAATATCTATGGACCCGAAGGTCTGAAGTAAACTACTCACACATCATCGGAGGGGCCATGGAGTTAATGTAGAGGCCCTCCGTGATTGATGCCCCCTCCGGCGGAGCTCCGGAAAAGGCCCCAAGATGGGATCTCTTGGGTATAGAAGGTTGCGGCGGTGGAAATAGGGCTTCATGGTGCTCCTGGATGTTTTCAGGGTATATGAGTATATATAGGAGGAAGAAGTAGGTCGATGGAGCCACGAGGGGACCACGAGGGGGAGGGTGCGCCCAGCGGGGTAGGCGCCCCCTGCCTTGTGGCCTCCTCGGTTGTTTCAAGATGTCCACTCCAAGTTCTCTGGATCACGTTTGTTCCAAAAATCACGCTCCCGAAGGTTTCATTCTGTTTGGACTCCGTTTGATATTCCTTTTCTGCGAAACACTGAAATAAGCAAAAAACAACAATTTACACTAGGCCTTGGGTTAATAGGTTAGTCCCAAAAATAATATAAAAGTGTATAATAAAGCCCATTAAACATCCAAAACAGAATATATAATAGCATGGAACAATAAAAATTATAGATACGTTAGAGACGTACCAAGCATCCCCAAGCTTAATTCCTGCTCGTCCTTGAGTAGGTAAATGATAAAAACAATTTTTTTGATGTGGAATGCTTTCTAGCATATTCTTCAATGTAATTTTCTTTATTGTGGCATGAGTGCTCAGATCTGAAAGATTCAAGATAAAAGTTTAATGTTGACATAAAAATAATAATACTTCAAGCATGCTAACCAAGCAATTATGTCTTGTCAAAATAACATAGCCAAAGAAAGCTTATCCCTACAAAATCATATAGTTTGTCCATGCTTCATTTTCGTCACACAAAATGCTCTCATCATGCACAACCCCGATGACAATCCAAGCAATTGTTTCATACTTAGCCTTTTCAAACTCTTTCAACTTTTACGCAATATATGAGCATGAGCCATGGACATAGCACTATGGGTGGAATAGAATATAATGATTGAGGTTGTGTGAGAAGACAAAAAGGAGAAAGTCTCACAATGACGCGGCTAATCAATGGGCTATGGAGATGCCCACCGATTGATGTCAATGCAAAGAGTAGGGATTGCCATGCAACGGATGCACTAGAGCTATAAATATATGAAATCTCATCAAAGAAACTAAGTGGGTGTGCTTCCAACTTGCTTGCTCACGAAGACCTAGGGCATTTGAGGAAGCCCATCATTGGAATATACAAGCCAAGTTCTATAATGAAAAATTCCCGCTAGTATATGAAAGTGACAAAATAAGAGACTCTCTATCATGAAGATCATGGTGCTACTCTGAAGCACAAGTGTGGAAAAAGTATAGTAACATTGTCCCTTCTCTCTTTTTCTCTCATTTTTTTATTTGGGCCTTCTTCTCTTTTTTCTTTTCTTTTATGGCCTCTCTTTTTTTTTTCGTCCGGAGTCTCATCCTGACTTGTGGGGGAATCATAGTCTCCATCATCCTTTCCTCACATGGGACAATGCTCTAATGATGATCATCACACTTTTATTTACTTACAACTCAAGAATTACAACTCAATACTTAGAACAAAATATGACTCTATGTGAATGCCTCAGGCGGTGTACCGGGATGCGATGAATCAAGAGTGACATGTATGAAAAATTAAGCATGGTGGCTTTGCCACAAATACGATGTCAACTACATGATCATGCAAGGCAATATGACAATGACGATGCGTGTCATAATGAACGGAACGGTGGAAAGTTGCATGGCAATATATCTCGGAATGGCTATGGAAATGCCATAATAGGTAGGTATGGTGGCTGTTTTGAGGAAGATATAAGGAGGCTTATGTGTGATAGAGCGTATCATATCACGGGGTTTGGATGCACCGGCGAAGTTTGCACCAACTCTCAAGGTGAGAAAGGGAAATGCATGGTACCGAAGAGGCTAGCAATGATGGAAGGGTGAGAGTGTGTATAATCTGTGGACTCAACATTAGTCATAAATAACTCACATACTTATTGCAAAAATCTACAAGTCATCAAAACCAAGCACTACGCGCATGCTCCTAGGGGGATAGATTGGTAGGAAAAGACCATCGCTCGTCCCCGACCGCCACTCATAACGAAAGCAATCAAAGAACACCTCATGCGTCAAATTTGTCACACAACGTTTACCATACGTGCATGCTACAGGACTTGCCAACTTCAACACAAGTATTTCTCAATTTCACAATTACTCAACTAGCACACTGCTACCTCTTGAGCACTGCGTTGGTTTTCCTTTGAAGAAGAAAGGGTGATGCAGTAGAGTAGCGTAAGTATTTCCCTCAGTTTTTGAGAACCAAGGTATCAATCCAGTAGGAGACCACGCGCGAGTCACCTCGTACCTACACACACAAATAAGAACCTCGCAACCAACGCGATAAAGGGGTTGTCAATCCCTTCACGGCCACTTGCAAGAGTGAGATCTGATAGAGATGATAATAATAAGATAAATATTTTTGGTATTTTTATGATATAGATTGAAAGTAAAGATTGCAAATAAAGTAGATGGGAAACTTATATGATGGAGAATAGACCCGGGGGCCATACGTTTCACTAGTGGCTTCTCTCAAGATAGCATAAGTATTACGATGGGTGAACAAATTACTGTCGAGCAATTGATAGAAAAGAGAATAATTATGAGAATATCTAGGCACGATCATGTATATAGGCACCACGTCCGCGACAAGTAGACTGAAACGATTCTGCATCTACTACTATTACTACACACATCGACAGCTATCCAGCATGCATCTAGAGTATTAAGTTCATAAGAACAGAGTAACGCCTTAAGTAAGATGACATGATGTAGAGGGATAAACTCATGCAATATGATATAAAACCCATCCTTTTATCCTCGATGGCAACAATACAATACGTGTCGGTTCCCTTTCTGTCACTGGGATCGAGCACCGCAAGATTAAACCCAAAGCTAAGCACTTCTCCCATTGCAAGAAAGAACAATCTAGTAGGCCAAACCAAACTGATAATTTGAAGAGACTTGGAAAGATAAACCAATCATACATAAAAGAATTGAGAGAAGATTCAAATATTGTTCATAAATAGACTTGATCATAAACCCACAATTCATCGGATCTCGACAAACACACCGCAAAAGAAAATTACATCGAATAGATCTCCAAGAGAATCGAGGAGAACTTTGTATTGAGATTCAAAGAGAGAGAAGAAGCCATCAAGCTACTAGCTATGGACCCGAAGGTCTGAAGTAAACTACTCACACATCATCGGAGGGGCCATGGAGTTGATGTAGAGGCCCTCCGTGATCAATGCTCCCTTCGGCGGAGCTCCGGAAAAGGCCCCAAGATGGGATCTCTTGGGTACAGAAGGTTGCGGTGGTGGAAATAGGGTTTCGTGGTGCTCCTGGATGTTCTCGGGGTATATGGATATATATAGGAAGAATAAGTAGGTCGGTGGAGCAACGAGGGGCCCACGAGGGTGGAGGGCACACCCCCTGCCTCGTGGACTCATCGATTGTTTCTTGACGTCCACTCCAAGTCTCCTGGATCGCGTTTGTTCCAAAAATAACGCCCCCGAAGGTTTCATTCCGTTTGGACTCTGTTTGATATTCCTTTTTGGCGAAACTCTAAAATAGGCAAAAAAGCAGCAATTTGGGTTGGGCCTCCGGTTAATAGGTTAGTCCCAAAAATAATATAAAAGTGTAAAAATAAGCCCATCAACATCCAAAATAGATAATATAATAGCATGGAGCAATAAAAAATTATAGATATGTTGGAGACGTATCAAGCATCCCCAAGCTTAATTCCTGCTCGTCCTCGAGTAGGTAAATGATAAAAGCAGAATTTTTGATGTGGAATGCTTCCTAACATATTTCTCAATGTAATTTTTCTTTATTGTGGCATGAATGTTGAGATCCGACAGATTCAAGATAAAAGTTTAATATTGACATAGAAATAATAATACTTCAAGCGTACTAACTAAGCAATCATGTCTTCTCAAAATAACATGGCCAAAGAAAGTTATCCCTACAAAATCATATAGTCTGGCTATGCTCTATCTTCATCACACAAAATATTAAATCATGCACAACCCCGATGACAAGCCAAACAATTGTTTCATACTTTTGATGTTCTCAAAAAATTTCAATCTTCACGCAATATATGAGCGTGAGCCATGGATATAGCACTATGGTGGAATAGAATGGTGGTTGTGGAGAAGACAAAAAGGAGAAGATAGTCTCACATCAACTAGGCGTATCAACGGGCTATGGAGATGCCCATCAATAGATATCAATGTGAGTGAGTAGGGATTGCCATGCAACGGATGCACTAGAGCTATAAGTGTATGAAAGCTCAACAAAAGAAACTAAGTGGGTGTGCATCCAACTTGCTTGCTCACGAAGACCTAGGGCATTTGAGGAAGCCCATCATTGGAATATACAAGCCAAGTTCTATAATGTAAAATTCCCACTAGCTTATGAAAGTGACAACATAGGAGACTCTCTATCATGAAGATCATGGTGCTACTTTGAAGCACAAGTGTGGAAAAAGAATACTAACATTGTCCCTTCTCTCTTTTTCTCTCATTTTTTATTTGGGACTTCTCTTTTTTGGCCTCTTTTCTTTTTTCTTCTCCTTTTTTATATTTTTCTTTTTTTTCATCCGGAGTCTCATCCCGACTTGTGGGGGAATCATAGTCTCCATCATCCTTTCCTCACTGGGACAATGCTCTAAAAATGATGATCATCACACTTCTTTTTACTTACAACTCAATAATTACAACTCAATACTTAGAACAAAATATGACTCTATGTGAATACCTCCGGCGGTGTACCGGGATAATGAATCAAGAGTGACATGTATGAAAAAATTATGAACGGTGGCTTTGCCACAAATACGATGTCAACTATATGATCATGCAAATCAATATGACAATGATGAAGCGTGTCATAACAACGGAACGGCGAAAAGTTGCATGGCAATATATCTCGGAATGGCTATGGAAATGCCATAATAGGTAGGTATGGTGGCTGTTTTGAGGAAGGTATATGGTGGGTTTATGGTACCGGCGAAAGTTGCGCGGTACTAGAGAGGCTAGCAATGGTGGAAGGGTGAGGGTGCGTATAATCCATGGACTCAACATTAGTCATAGAGAACTCACATACTTATTGCAAAAATCTATTAGTTATCGAAACAAATTACTACGTTCATGCTCCTAGGGGGATAGATTGGTAGGAAAAGACCATCGCTCGTCCCCGACCGCCACTCATAAGGAAGGAAATCAATAAATAAATCATGCTCCGACTTCATCACATAACGGTTCACCATATGTGCATGCTACGGGAATCGCAAACTTCAACACAAGTATTTCTCAAATTCACAACTACTCAACTAGCATGACTCTAATATCACCATCTCCATATCTCAAAATAATCATCAAGTATCAAACTTCTCTTAGTATTCAATGCACTTGTATGAAAGTTTTTATTTTGCCTAAAAGAAAATTGCCATGTTGTTCTAAAGGACTCTCAAAATAATATAAGTGAAGCATGAGAGATCAATTATTTCTATAAAATAGAACCACCGCCGTGCTCTAAAAGATATAAGTGAAGCACTAGAGCAAAAACTATATAGCTCAAAAGATATAAGTGAAGCACATAGAGTATTCTAATAAATTACAATTCATTTATGCATCTCTCAAAAGGTGTGTACAGCAAGGATGATTGTGGTAAAATAAAAATCAAAGACTCAAATCATACAAGACGCTCCAAGAAAAACACATATCATGTGGCGAATAAAAATATAGCTCCAAGTAAAGTTACCGATGAACGAAGACAAAAGAGGGGATGCCTTCCGGGGCATCCCCAAGCTTAGGCTTTTTGGTGTCCTTGTATTTTACCTTGGGGTTCCATGGGCATACAAAAGCTTAGGATCTTGCCACTCCCTGTTCCATGATCCATCAAATCTTTACCCAAAACTTGAAAACTTCACAACACAAAACTTAAAAAGAAAATCTCGCGAGCTCCTTTAGCGAAAGAAAACAAAACACCACTTCAAGGTACTGAATTGAACTCATTCTTTATTTTTATTGGTGTTAAACCTACTGTATTTCAACTTCTCTATGGTTTATAAACTCTTTTACTAGCCCTAGATTCATCAAAATAAGCAAACAACACACGAAAAATAGAATCTGTCAAAAACAGAACAGTCTGTAGTAATCTGCAACTAACGCAAACTTCTGGAACCCCAAAAATTCTAAAATAAATTGATGGAGTGAGGAATTTATCTATTAATCATCTGAAAAAATAATTAACAAGATAGAACTCTCCAATAAAAAATGGCAGCAATTCTCGTGAGCGCTAAAGTTTCTGTTTTTTACAGCAAGATCAAAAAGACTTTCCCCAAGTCTTCCCAACGGTTCTACTTGGCACAAACACTAATTAAACACAAAAAACACGACCAAAACCGAGGCTAGATAATTTTTTTATTACTAAACAGGAGCAAAAAGCAAGAAATAAAAATAAAATTGGGTTGCCTCCCAACAAGCGCTATCGTTTAACGCCCCTAGCTAGGCATTGACAATTTCGATGATGCTCACATGAAAGACGAGAATTGAAGCACAAAGAGAGCATCATAAAACACGTGACAAACAAATCTAAGTCTAAAATACTTCCTATGCATAGGCATCTTATAGGCAAACAAATTATCAAGGCAAGCAAAAACTAGCATATGCAAGGAAGCGGAAAGAAACGATAGCAATCTCAATATAACGAGAGGTAATTTAGTAACATGAAAATTTCTACAACCATATTTTCCTCTATCATAATAATTAAATGTGGGGTCATAAGAAAATTCAACAAAATATCTATCACATAAAATATTTTCAACACGATCCACATGCATGCAAAGTTGACACTCTTCCAAAATAGTGGGATTAACATTAACTAAAGTCATAACCTCTCCAAACCCACTTTTATCAAAAATTTCATAAGATTGAACATTCTCCAAATATGTGGGATCTAAAGTTGACACTCTTCCAAACCCACTTTCAATAATATTGCAAACACTATTATCAATCTCATATTCATCATGGGGCTTAAACAAATATCAAGATCAAAAGAAGAATCACCCCAATCATGATCATTGCAACAAATAGTAGTTATAGCAAAACTAGCATCCCCAAGCTTAGGGCTTTGCATATTAATAGCACAATTGACGTTAATAGAATTTATAATAACATCATTGCAATCATGCTTTTCATCAAAGGAACTATCAGGTATGGGTGCAATTGCAATGATCTCATGTTTAACATAAGGAACTATAGCAAATTCATCTTCATAAATATTGGCATTATGGCCACAAGAATAGCAAGCATCATGTTCATCAAGGGATATTTCAATCAAATCATCGGAATCATAATTATCTATAGATTCATGCATATCCTTATTTTCTTCCGAAGCAATGGTCATTCTTTCAATAAATTCTTTGACATAGACATTATGAGCATAGTTTTCATAGCAATATTTAAGTATGTCAAAATTTCCAGATTCATAGAGAGTAACATCATACTTTTCAATCAAAGAAGCAACTTTATAAGCACCCTTAAAACAACGAATTCTTCAATTTGTTCGATATCATAGTAACTATAAACACCCTTTCCATAAGAAGATAAGATTTCATTATCATTAAACTCACATAGGTAGGGGAGGTGTTTTTAGTGTTCTTAGAGCAACAAGTAAAATCACAAATTTCACAAAGATTCCAAGCATAACACATCAATCTGTGCATTTGATCCCATAAGAGTCTCCCTTTTTCAGACAAACGGTGATGCACAAAATGAGCATGCTCATCTAAAGATTTCCGATCAACTAGGCTAGTTGGGGTTTCAGCACGAGTGCATAAGGATCGAAGATGATCCAAGTAGAATACTTTAAGTGGATCCATATCAATAGATTTTTAGCAAGCAAATATGCAAGAAAATGGAAGGCACAAAGATACATACGGGAAGAAGGCGATGAAAAGGCAAAGGTTTGAAAATTGTTTTAGAAGTGGGGGAGAGGAAAACGAGAGGCAAATGGCAAATAATGTAATGCGAGGGACAAGAGTTTGTGATAGGTACTTGGTATGTCTTGACTTGTGCGTAGATCTCCCCGGCAACGGCGCCAGATATCCTTCTTGCTACCTCTTGAGCACTGCATTGGTTTTCCCTTGAAGAGGAAAGGGTGATGCAGTAGAGCAGCGTAAGTATTTCCCTCAGTTTTTGAGAACCAAGGTATCAATCCAGTAGGAGACTACGCACGAGTCACCTCATACCTACACACACAAATAAGAACCTCGCAACCAACGCGATAAAGGGGTTGTCAATCCCTTCATGGCCACTTGCAAGAGTGAGATCTGATAGAGATGATAATAATAAGATAAATATTTTTGGTATTTTTATGATATAGATTGAAAGTAAAGATTGCAAAATAAAGTAGATGGGAAACTTATATGATGGAGAATAGACCCAGGGCCATAGGTTTCACTAGTGGCTTCTCTCAAGATAGCATAAGTATTACGGTGGGTGAACAAATTACTGTCGAGCAATTGATATAAAAGCGAATAATTATGAAAATATCTAGGCATGATCATGTATATAGGCATCACGTCCGCGACAAGTAGACTGAAATGATTCTGCATCTAATACTATTACTCCACACATCGACCGCTATCCAGCATGCATCTAGAGTATTAAGTTCATAAGAACAGAGTAACGCCTTAAGCAAGATGACATGATGTAGAGGGATAAACTCATGCAATATGAAATAAACCCCATGAAGGAGTCCTGGATTAGGGGGTGTCCGGATGGCCGGACTATACCTTCAGCCGGACTCCTGGACTATGAAGATACAAGATTGAAGACTTCGTCCCGTGTTCGGAAGGGACTTTCCTTGGCGTGGAAGGCAAGCTTGGCGATACAGATATATAGATCTCCTACCATTGTAACCAACTTTGTGTAACCCTAACCCTCTCCAGTGTCTATATAAACCGGAGGGTTTTAGTCTGTAGGACAACATACAGAACAACAATCATACCATAGGCTAGCTTCTAGGGTTTAGCCTCCCCGATCTCGTGGTAGATCTACTCTTGTACTACCCATATCATCAATATTAATCAAGCAGGACGTAGGGTTTTACCTCCATCAAGAGGGCCCGAACCTTGGTAAAACTTCGTGTCCCTTGCCTCCTGTTACCATCCGGCCTAGACGCACAGTTCAGGACCCCCTACCCAAGATCCGCCGGTTTTGACACCGACATTGGTGCTTTCATTTAGAGTTCCTCTGTGTCGTCGCCGTTAGGCTTGATGGCTCCTACGAACATCAATAGCGATGCAGTCCAGGGTGAGACCTTCCTCCCCGGACAGATCTTCGTCTTCGGCGGCTTCGCACTGCGGGCCAATTCACTTGGCCATCTGGAGCAGATCGAAAGCTATGCCCCTGGCCGTCAGGTCAGATTTGGAAGTTTAAACTACACGGCTGACATCCGCGGGGACTTGATCTTCGATTGATTCGAGCCACTGCCGAGCGCGCCGCACTGTCACGACGAGCATGATCTAGCTCTGTCGCCGAACAGTGCCCTGGAGGCCGCACCCGCATCGGCTTCGACCCTTAATTCGGAGCCAACTGCGCCGATCGAGGATGGGTGGTTGGACGCTGCCTCGGGGGCTGCGATCCCAACGGCGATCGAGCCGAACACCAGCCCCACACTTTGCGAGACTCGTGACTCCAAGGAGCCGGACTCCACTCCGAACTCCGAACCCTCCGCGCCCCTACCGATCGAATCTGATTGGGCGCCGATCATGGAGTTTACTGCCGCGGACATCTTTCAGCACTCGCCTTTCGGTGATATTCTAAAGACACTAAAGTCTCTCTCTTTATCAGGAGAGCCCTGGCCGGACTACGGTCAGCAAGTTGGGATATGGACGATGAAGAAATTCAAAGCCCACCCACCACCCACTTTGTAGCCACTGTTGACGATTTAACCGACATGCTCGACTTCGACTCCGAAGACATCAACGGTATGGACGCCGATGCAGGAGACGATGAAGAACCAGCGCCTATTGGGCCCTGGAGAGCCACCTCGTCAGATGACATATACATGGTGGACACCCCAAAAGAAGGAGATGGCGATGGAACAGCGGAGGATGACCCCTCCAAGAAACAGCCTAAGCGCCAGCGTCAGCGGCGCCGCTCAAAATGCCGCCAAAGCAAATACGGTGATTCCAGCACGGGAGATAATAATACTCCGCAGAGTGCCGAAGAAAACCCCCTCCAGCAAGATTCAGCACAGGAGGATGGAGAAGCCAGCCCTCATGAGAGAGCGGTAGACAGAGAGGTCGAGGACGATAATTGTATGCCTCCCTCCGAAGACGAGGCAAGCCTCGACGATGACAAATTCGTCGTGCCAGAGGATCCCGTCGAGCAAGAGCGTTTTCAACGCAGGCTTATGGCCACGGCAAGAAGCCTCAAGAAAAAACAGCAATAGCTTAGAGCTGATCAAGATTTGCTAGTCGACAGATGGACTGAAGTCCTTGCGTCCGAAGAGCATAAACTCGAACGCCCCTCCAAGAGCTACCCAAAGCGCAGGTTGCTACCCTGATTAGAGGAGGAAGCACTTAAACCTACATCACCAGCACTTGATACGGCTGACCGGCCACCTCGTGGCCGCGACAGAGAGGCCTCTCGGCCCTCCACTCAAGCCACACCCCGTACCAAGGCACGGGAAAATGCGCCAGACCTGCGAGATATGTTGGAGGACAAGGCAAGGCAAACAAGATCGATCTACGGATCACGTGGGCGCCCCACGACTCGAGACGATAACCATCATGCCGGACACAAATCTGGCAGGGCCGAACACAGTAGACAAAGCTCATTGGAGCTACGTCGTGATATAGCCTAGTACAGAGGCGCACACCCACTATGCTTCACAGACGAAGTAATGGATCATCAAATCCCTGAGGGTTTCAAACCCGTAAACATCGAATCATATGATGGCACAACAGATCCTGCGGTATGGATCGAGGATTATCTCCTTCATATCCACATGGCCCGCGGCGATGATCTCCACGCCATCAAATACCTCCCACTCAAGCTTAAAGGACCAGCTCGGCATTGGCTTAACAGCTTGCCAGCAGGATCAATCAGTTGTTGGGAGGACCTGGAAGCCGCATTCCTCGACGATTTCCAGGGCACTTATGTGCGACCACCAGACGCCGATGACCTAAGCCACGTAATTCAGCAGCCAGAGGAATCGGCCAGGCAATTCTGGACACGGTTCCTAACAAAGAAAAATCAAATAGTCGACTGTCCGGACACAGAGGCCCTAGCAGCCTTCAAGCACAATATCCGTGACGAGTGGCTTGCCCGGCACCTTGGACAGGAAAAGCCAAAATCTATGGCACACTCACGACACTCATGACCCGCTTTTGCGCGGGAGAAGACAGCTGGCTTGCTTGTAGCAACAATATGACCAAGAACCCTGGTAATTCGGATACCAGGGACAGTAGTGGTAGGTCGCGTCGCAACAAGCAGAAGCGCCGCATTAACGGCGACAATGCTGAGGATACGACAGTTAATGCTGGATTCAGAGGCTATAAATCCGGTCAGCAGAAAAATCCATTCAAAAGAAATCCTAGGGGCCCGTCCAGTTTGTACCGAATACTCGACTGCTTGCGCCAGATACATGGCACCCCCGAAAAGCCGGACAATCACACCAACAGGGATTGTTGCGTGTTCAAGTAGGCAGGCAAGTTAAATACCGAAAATAAAGACAAGGGGCTGCATAGCGATGACGACGAGGAGCCCCGGCCGCCGAACAACAGTGGACAGAAGGGTTTTCCCCCACAAGTGCGGACGGTGAACATGATATACGCAACCCACATCCCCAAGAGGGAGCGGAAGCGCGCGTTAAGGGACGTATACGCGGTAGAGCCAGTCGCCCCAAAGTTCAACCCATGGTCCTCCTGCTCGATCACCTTTGATCGAAGGGACCATCCCACTAGCACCCGTCATGGCGGATTCGCCGCATTGGTTTTAGACCCAATTATTGACGGATTTCATCTCACTAGAGTCCTTATGGACGGCGGCAGCAGTCTGAACCTGCTTTACCAGGATACAGTGTGGAAAATGGGCATAGATCCATCGAGGATTAAGCCCACCAAAACGACCTTTAAAGGCCTAATACCAGGTGTAGAGGCCAACTGTACAGGCTCAGTCACACTTGAAGTGGTCTTCGGATCTCCGGATAATTTCCGAAGCGAGGAGTTAATCTTCGACATAGTCCCATTCCGTAGTGGCTATCACGCACTGCTCGGGCAAACCGCATTCCCCAAGTTCAATGCGGTACCGCACTATGCATACCTTAAGCTCAAGATGCCAGGCCCTCGAGGAGTAATTACGGTCAATGGAAACACCGAACGCTCCCTCCGAACGGAGGAGCACACGGCGACCCTTGCAGCGGAAGTACAAAGCAGCCTCTCCAGGCAGTTCTCCAGTCCGGCCATTAAACGTCCGGACACCGTCAAGTGCGCCCAGAGTAACCTACAACAAGACCGCCTGGCACATTCCGAGCAGGCGTAGCAATGCGGCCCCAACCCCAGCCCTGGCAAAAATGCGACACCAGTGCTTCGCATACATAACTACGCTCTAGAAATATCATGGGTACAGGGGGAGGGGCACCAGCATGGCACGCCCGAAACACGGCTTAAACCGCACCAGGGGCTGCCGATTTTTTTAATTTTCTCTTACTTTCAGGACTCCATTCTTCGGAAGGCCTGTTCGGCAGTTTAATTGCCGCACAAACGATGCAAGAACCAGGGAAGCAGACAAGCCATGCCGCATTACGGAACTCCCTGGTGGTCTCTATCACGAGAAGTATACCTGTTTCGCATACCATTCCGCAGCCTGCCCCTGGAACGGACATGTTAAATAGTCCAACCTTTTGCTTATCGCATTATTTTGTATCGTTCTGCTTTGATCGCAGCCCTTTTTAATAAACAATGCATAGCTTTTGTCTATTTTTGCATTACTCTTTTTTTTACAAATATATGTTCCTTAACGACATGTTGCACCCGTACACTTTGGTACGGCAAAATACGCCAGGGGCTTTAGTACCCCTCAATATGGTGTGAGAAGTCCGAACACTTTAACAAGTGCGGCACCCGGAACTTATAGCATTATATGCATCGACTCCGAATCATGTCTTGGGTCAATAGTTGGGTTTGCCCGGCTCCTATGTTTTGGTGCCTTACGTTCCGCTGTGTCGGCTAAGGTAGCACTAGGAGAACTACTGCGATTGTGCCCCAGTTGAGCTGGGTCGAGCACCTCAGTAGAGAAAGCTAAAACTGACTGTCATGATGAAGTGAGAGCTGGTCGCTGTTCGAGAGGTTTTTTGAGTCCCTAAAGACTTATGCCGCTTAGAGTGAGGAGTCGGCTCTGTCCGGCCAAGGCATGGATAGAGCCCTGAACTCGGTCTTCCGAATACCAGGGGCTTCGCCGAAATTTAAAATTATAGAATTCTATGGCTAAGTGAGAGTGTTCACGCATTATAGTCCGATTGCCTTGTTCGTTGTGCTGAGCGCTGTAGCGACCAGACCTCAAACGGTCTGATCTCTGTGCTCCGGTGTCATCCCTGGATCAGTAATGCTGACACCACACAGTACTCGGAGGATTTATAGCAGAGTAGCAATCATACACTTATTACATCAAGTGTCTCAAAAGAGAACTTATTACAATACATATGGATTAAGGCCATCTAATAACAATAATAGCGGAAGGCTTGGAAGATAAGTGAGTCCATCAACTCCAACGGCATCACTGAGTATAGAACCACAACCTAAAAACTCCTTAATCGTCGTCTGAAAAGTCTGCAACATTAACGTTGCAGCCCGAAAACGGGTCAGCACATGGAATATGCTGGCAAGGTAACACATAGAGAGTAATGGAATGTAACAGCTATACTATATGCATATTTGGCTGGTGGAAAGCTCTATGGTTAAATTTTTGCGGAAAGCCAATTTTTCCCTACTTCAAAGGAATAAAATTTAATTACTATCATGGTGGTTGTTAAACATTGAGAATGGTTGACAACATTCTCAATCCCAATTAAGCATCATCATTAAACATAACCCAACAAAATTAATTTAGGGTAACATGTTGAGATTCACATGAAAATCCAAGTACTAGATACTCAAGATGTCCATAACCGGGGACACAGCTAACCATGATTAGTTTATTACACTCTGCAGAGGTTTGCGCACTTTTCCCCACAAGAATCGATCGCCTCCGTTTGGTTTCTCGCACTACATGGTGTTTGAGAAGACGGATGACCGAGACATAGTCTTTCAGAAGCGCTAGCACCTTACGATCGGGTAGACCGTACCACCTACATCCCCTACATCTGCTAGTCTACCACTGTAAGAGTTCGCACAACTTAGTCAACTATGCTAGAGCCCATAATAACTTGTGGCTGCACACGGAAGTTTCTAGTATGAATAGTCTCATGATCCCTTTGAGCCTGGGTGGCGCTCCAAAAGAAAACAGGCAAGTCCTGGAATACCCAGGTGCCTCAATCCACCCAGATGTGTGTTTAAGTTGCCACCTTAGATAAACCATTAATTAACAATCTCACATCTATCATGGATATCACTCACCCAATCCATGTCTACTAGCATAGCATGGCATAATAAGCAAACGTAGAAGTAACTCCCAAAGGTTTGATAATAAACAGGTAATAGGTACTACCTCATCTACTTTCCATCCCACAATTTACTTAGATCCTAATCATGCAATGTGTGAGGATTGATCTAATGCAAGAAAACTGGGTAGTAGGAAAGGTATGATCAAAGTGTTACTTGCCTTGCTGATGATCCGCGAAACCTAACGATTCGAAGTAACATGCGGCGCACTCCGGGTACTCTATCACAGACAAACAAACAAGCATAAAATAAGCACTCATCTAATGCACAGGTAAA
Organism: Triticum urartu; assembly: GCF_003073215.2. Classification (NCBI taxonomy): domain Eukaryota; kingdom Viridiplantae; phylum Streptophyta; class Magnoliopsida; order Poales; family Poaceae; genus Triticum; species Triticum urartu. The sequence continues at coordinate 430,766,095 of NC_053023.1, read as the reverse complement.
ACTCAAATAAAAGATCTAACCAGAAGATTCAACTTAAGAACTCCGGTTTGCAAAAAGAATCAAATCGAACGAAGCAACGAAAGTCAAACGACGAAAGAAAACAACTTCGTTCTAGTAATCTGGATCTAGGGCAAATTTTACAGTAGAAAAATCTTGTTTAAGTTGGTTAAACGGATAGAGGGGTTCGAGATGAATCCCTAGGCACTTGAATCGCGTGATTCCGATAAACGAGTGAAAAGTTATACTAAAACCAAAATCGGATCAGGAATCGCGATCAGAAAAATCGCGGATTTAATCTGAGAAAAAAAAAACGACGAACGCCAATTTTTTTTCTCTTTTTTTTTCAGCACGGAAAATGAGGCGCGACGAACCTCGGCGGCGAGATCCGGCGACGGCGGCGGCGGACGTCGACGGCGGCGGTGGCGACGGCTTCTTAGGGCGGCGGCGGCTTAGGGCGCTTTAGGGTTTCCCCCGGGGCTGGGCCTCGGCTTATAAAGGCCTCCCGGTCGGTGTCCAGGTCGGACACGGCCCGTTAAGTCGGTTCGTTTTTTTAAATTATTCCGCTCGGAAGAAAATTAAAAAGAAATACTAAACGGACTCCGAAAATTCCGAAATAAATTTTCACGGGCTTCTAAAATCAAGCCGCACAAGGTGAACATTTATTTGGGGCCTAAATGCAAGTTGGAAAAACACACTTTCTTCCTAAATTCAAATAGAACACCGAAAAACTCCGAAATAAAATCTTATTTGATTTTATTATTAAATCCTCAATATTTCTTTATTTTGGGAAAGTCATTTTATTCCCTCTCTCATATTTTTGTAATAGAAATAATTGATGATAAAATAAATAAAATCAAATGATCCTATTCTCAAAATCTGAGAAAACTCAAATATGAAAATAACGAAATCCCCAACTCTCTCCGTGGGTCATTGAGTTGCGTAGAATTTCTAGGATCAACCAAAAAGCAAAATAAAATATGATATGCATGATGATCTAGTGTATAACATTCCAAATTGAAAATTTGGGATGTTACAAACCTACCCCCCTTAAGATGAATCTCGCCCTCGAGATTCGGGTTGGCTAGAAAATAGGTGAGGGTGGTCCTTGAGAAAATCTTCCTCTCGCTCCCAGGTGGCTTCATCCTCCATGTGGTGGCTCCACTGAACTTTGCAAAACTTAATAACCTTGCTGCGAGTAACTCGGTCGGCAAATTCGAGGATCTTAATTGGTTTCTCCTCGTAGGTCAAATTGTTATCCAACTGAATAGTTTCCAAAGGCACTGTGTCTCTCAACGGTATGTCAGCCATCTCCGCATGACATTTCTTTAACTGAGAAACGTGGAACACATCATGAACTCCTGACAATCCTTCGGGCAATTCCAACTTGTAGGACAGTTCTCCCATATGCTCCAAAACTCGATATGGTCCTACAAATCGTGGTGCTAACTTCCCTTTAACTCCAAAACGCTTTGTTCCCCGAAGTGGAGATACTCGAAGATAAGCTCTATCTCCAACTTCGTAAACTGTCTCCTTGTGTTTAGAATCCGCATAACTCTTCTGTCTGGACTGGGCTACCTTGAGCCTATCGCGAATCAACTTCACCTTCTGTTCAGACTCTTTAATCAAGTCGGGTCCAAACAACTGGCGGTCTTCAACTTCGTCCCATGACAGCGGTGTCCTGCACCTCCTTCCGTACAAAGCTTCGAAAGGGGCCATCTTCAAACTGGTTTGGTAACTGTTGTTGTAAGAGAACTCTGCATATGGCAAATTATGTCCCAACTAGATCCGTAATCTAGCGCACAAGCTCTCAGCATATCCTCCAAAATCTGATTGACTCTCTCGGTCTGTCCATCTGTCTGTGGATGAAAAGCTGTACTGAATTCTAGCCCGGTACCCAAAGTTTCGTGCAACTGCTTCCAGAACTTTGAGGTAAACTGGGTTCCTCTATCTGATACGATACTCCTTGGAACTCCATGCAGACATACAATCCTGGTCATGTATATCTTTGCCAACTTAGCACTGGTGTAAGTGGTCTTTACTAGGATGAAATGAGCTACTTTCGTCAATCGATCAACTACAACCCAAATCGAGTCATAGCTTGAACGAGTCCTGGGCAATCCCGTGATAAAATCCATGCCTAGCTTATCCCACTTCCATTCGGGTATCGGCAATGGTTGTAACAATCCTGCTGGCTTCTGATGCTTTGCCTTTACTCTCTGACATACATCACAAACTGCTACATACTCCGCAATATCCTTCTTCATTCCGGTCCACCGGAAAATATCCTTCAAATCCAAATACATCTTGGTGTTTCCTGGGTGAATCGAATATGGTGAGTCGTGTGCCTCTTGTAGTATCAACTTCCTGATCTCCGGGTCATTGGGCACGTAAACACGGTCTTCAAACCATAGGGTGTCGTGCTCATCCCCACGAAATCCTTTAGCTTTTCCTTTTCTCAGTTTCTCCTTTATAGTGGCAATCTCTTTGTCAGCTTTCTGAGCTTCTCTGATTCTATCCATGAAAGTTGACTGAATCTCCAATGCTGCTACATAGCCTCTCGGAACTATTTCCAAACATAGTTCACGAAGATTTTCTGCTAACTCCCTTGGTATTTCTCCCGTCATTAACGTATTGACATGGCTCTTGCGGCTTAATGCGTCTGCTACTACATTAGCCTTTCCGGGGTGATAATGCAATTTCATATCATAATCCTTGATAAGCTCCAACCATCTCCTTTGTCTGAGATTTAACTCCTTCTGGGTGAAAATGTACTTCAAACTCTTATGATCCGTGTACACCTTACAATGATTTCCAATGAGAAAATGTCTCCATGTCTTCAATGCATGCCCTACGGCTGCTAACTCCAAATCATGCATGGCATAATTCAACTCATGAGGTTTCAGTTGTCTTGAGGCATATGAAACAACTCTCCTTTCTTGCATAAGCACTGCTCCAAGTCCTCGACGTGAAGCGTCGCAATACACCTCATAATCCTTGGTCTGGTCTGGCAAGATCAATACTAGTGAGGTAACTAAGCGTTTCTTCAACTCCTGGAAACTAGCCTCACACTCCTCTGTCCATATGAACTTGGTATCCTTCTTCAACAACTCAGTCATAGGCTTCGCAATCTTTGAGAAATTCTCAGTAAATCTCCTGTAGTATCCTGCGAGTCCAAGAAAACTCCGGATCTCTCCAACTGTTGTTGGGGCTTCCCACTTGGTCACAGTTTCAACTTTAGCGGGATCTACTGCTATACCTTCTCCAGATATAACATGTCCGAGGAATCCTACTTCCTTCAACCAAAACTCACATTTGCTGAACTTGGCATATAATTGATGTTCTCTAAGCTTTCCAAGTACCAAACGCAAATGCTCCTTATGTTCCTCTTCATTCTTCGAATAAACCAGGATATCATCAATGAACACTACGATGAACTTATCCAAGAACTCCATAAACACTTTGTTCATCATGTTCATAAACTAGGCAGGTGCGTTAGTCAGACCAAATGACATAACGGTATACTCATACAGCCCATACCTGGTAGTAAAAGCTGTCTTCGGAATATCCTGTTCTCGAATCTTCAACTGGTGGTGTCCTGATCGCAGATCGATCTTGGAAAATACCTTAGCTCCTTGCAATCAATCAAACAGATCGTTGATCATTGGTAGTGGGTACTTTTTCTTGATCGTTACTTCATTCAATCCTCGATAATCAACAACCATCCTTAACGATCCATCCTTCTTCTCCACTAGTAGTACTGGCGATCCCCAAGGCGAAGAACTTGGGCGAATATATCCCTTATCCAGTAACTCCTTAATCTGCTTCTTAATTTCCACCAAATCCTTTGCTGACATCCTATATGGTCTCTTTGATATTGGCCCTGTGCCTGGCAATAGCTCAATCAAACACTCAATATCTCTATCCGGTGGCATGCCTGGCAACTCCTCTGGAAATACATCAGGGAAATCCCTTACCACTGGTACTTCCTCCTGCACAACTCCTGTTAGGCAATTTACTTGAGTCCTCTTTGGCTCATGCCGGGATACATACTTGATCCTTCTCCCTTCTGGTGTGGTAAGCAAAATTGACTTACTAGCACATTCAATATTCCCTTCATACTTTGATAACCAATCCATGCCTAATATCACATCCAATCCTTGAGATTCCAATACTATTAGGTCTAAGGGAAAAACATAGTTACCAATCCTTAATGGTAACCGATCACACCGTAGACTAGCCACATACTCTGCTCCGGGCGAGGTTACTAACATGGGTGACCTAAGGGCTTGGATTGATAGGTTATACTTATCCACCAATCCCCTTGAGATGTATGAATGCGATGCGCTAGTATCAAAAAGAACGAGTGCAGTAAATGACTTAACCAAAAACTTACCTATTACTGCATCGGGCTGAGCTTCAACCTCCTCCACGCTAACGTGGTTCACCTGTCCCCTGTTGAAAGGGTTCGGCTTCTTCCCAGAACTTCCATTGCCATTTCCATTTTGCAATTCAGGACATTCATTTGCATAATGTCCTGTCTTCGAACACTTAAAACAAGTGACTTGGCTTAAGTCCTTCTTGGCTGGGGTTGATGGGTTGGTGCGATTCTGGCCGTTGCTTCCTCCATTGCCATTACCATTCTTGGTGCCATTGTGATTGTGCGAGCTACCTCCTCCATGGGTATGCTGAAAATGTCCTCCCGGTCTAGGGGTAAAACATGGCTTCTACTGACCTCCTGAATTGTATTTTCCTTGTCCATACTTCCTCTTACGATTCTCAATCTGCTGCTGGTTCCCTTCAATCATAAGAGCACGACCTACCAACTCCTGGTAGTTGTTGAAGGTTGCTACCATCAACTGCATGCTCAACTCATCATTCAGTCCTTCTAGAAACTTCTCCTGCTTAGCTGCATCCGTAGCGACGTCATCTGGGGCATAACGTGCTAGCTTACTAAATTCCTCCACATACTGGCCAACTGTCCTTCCTCCTTGGCGCAAGTTGAGAAACTCACGCTTCTTCATGGCCATAGCTCCTGCTGAAACATGTGCAGTACGAAAAGCCTGCTGAAACTGATCCCATGTGACAATGTCTACTGGGAAGGTGGCTATGAAACTCTCCCACCATGATGCTGCGGTTCCTTCTAACTGATGTGCGGCAAACTTCACCTTCTCCGCATCTGTGCATCCTGCTGTGGTCAACTCCCTAGCTGTCTTGCGGAGCCAATCATCCGCTACTATCGGCTCGGTGCTACTGGAAAACACCGGCGGATTCAGCCTAAGAAAACGGGCTAAGTGGTCAACAGGTGGTGGTGGTGGTGGGTTGTTGTTGTTGTTCCCCTGATTCTGATTCTGGACTAGCAACTGCATCAATGTGTTCTGCTGCTGGATCAACTGGGTGAGCTCCGGTGGAAAGGCAAATCCGGGTTCACGTCTCGGAGGCATCTGAGGGTTTTAGAAAAGATGAGATATAAGAATAGAGGGGGTCTAAAGAGAAAACACTACTCGTATGCACATGAGGCAAAACAAACAATTCACTTCAATCAGACAAACAAGGGCATACAATCGATCTAACTATCGCAAAAGTGCTCGGACTACTATATTTACATGGTGGACTACTACTACTAATGAGGTGGTCTACTAGAAATATTCTACGGTCGTTGACTCCATAATATCTGCTCCAGCTTCATCAACATAGTCATCATCGCTACTATCTGGTTCCGAGTCGGTGCCGTCGATGATGATGTAGTCTTTCGGGCTAATCTCCTGGGGTTCTTCGTCTTCATCTACTGGCGTAGGGCCTCCCAAAAATATTCCAATCTTGTTGATCAGGTCGTCATTCTTCTCCACCAATACTTCAATTTCCTCTTCATAATCTTCACGTGTAGCCTTGAGTTCTTCCTCCAATTCCTTGATTCTTGTCTTAGCCTTCTTCAGATCTATCATGTCGGCGCACATCTGGTTCTCCTGTCATCGAATGTGCTGGTTTAGCTCCTGGATAAAAGCTGCAATTGATCTATCCTTCCTGGTGCTGATCATCTCCCAGTGTTCATCTCGGCGCACACAAATCTGGTAGATAGTATCCTTGAGATCCTTGCGGTAGACTTCTCCAATGCGTCCCATGGCGATGTGAGCTGCCATGCTCTTTCCTAGACTCCAAGTTGGTGCATCAAAAGAAAACTCTATGGGCTCAGTGACTAGCATGAACGTCCTTCCTGGAACTTGAACTTGAATCATCCAGCGCTCTTCTTCAGGTAAAGTAGCGTTGTAGGTTCCGGTGAAACTTGGTACGCCTATGTTCAGGTATCTAGTGACTTCCTTCAAGTGACGTCCAAAGGGTGTATCTTCATCCGGTTGTGTGAACTTGTTCCTTGCATCCGCCATCCTAAAGAGTAGAAAAGATGAGAGGTCACAAGAGAAGAGAGTGAATAGTGATCTAGGTCTTGTGCTTAGTGGTCGTGTCCTACAGTCAGCGTGTGCTCTGATACCATCTCTGTAGCGACCAGACCTCAAACGGTCTGATCTCTATGCTCCGGTGTCCTCCCTGGATCAGTAATGCTGACACCACATAGTACTCGGAGGATTTATAGCATAGTAGCAATCACACACTTATTACATCGAGTGTCTCAAAAGAGAACTTATTACAATAAATATGGCTTAAGTCCATCTAATAACGATAACAACGGAAGGCTTGGAAGATAAGTGAGTCCATCAACTCCAACGACATCACTGAGTATAGAACCATGACCTAAAAACTCCTTAATCATCGTCTGAAAAGTCTGCAACATTAACGTTGCAGCCCGAAAACGGGTCAGCACATGGCATATGCTGGCAAGGTAACACATAGAGAGTAATGGAATGTAACAGCTATACTATATGCATATTTGGCTGGTGGAAAGCTCTATGGTTACAGTTTTGCGGAAAGCCAATTTTTCCCTACTTCAAAGGAATAAAATTTAATTACTATCATGGTGGTTGTTAAACATTGAGAATGGTTGACAGCATTCTCAATCCCAATTAAGCATCATCATTAAACATAACCCAACAAAATTAATTTAGGGTAACATGTTGAGATTCACATGAAAATCCAAGTACTAGATACTCAAGATGTCCATAACCGGGGACACGGCTAACCATGATTATTTTATTACACTCTGCAGAGGTTTGCGCACTTTTCCCCACAAGACTCGATCTCCTCTGTTTGGTTTCTTGCACTACATGGTGTTTGAGAAGACGGATGACCGAGACATAGTCTTTCAAAAGCGCTAGCAACTTACGATCGGGTAGACCATACCACCTACATCCCCTACATCTGCTAGTCTACCACTGTAAGAGTTCGCACAAGTTAGTCAACTATGCTAGAGCCCATAATAGCTTGTGGCTGCACACGGAAGTTTCTAGTATGAATAGTCTCATGCAATGTGTGAGGATTGATCTAATGCAAGAAAAATGGGTAGTAGGAAAGGTATGATCAAAGTGTTACTTGCCTTGCTGATGATCTGCGAAACCTAACGATTCGAAGTAACAGGCGGCGCACTCCGGGTACTCTATCGCAGACAAACAAACAAGCATACAATAAGCACTCATCTAATGCACAGGTAAAACTCAAATAAAAGATCTAACCAGAAGATTCAACTTAAGAACTCCGGTTTGCAAAAAGAATCAAATCGAACGAAGCAACGAAAGTCAAACGGCGAAAGAAAACAACTTCGTTCTAGTAATCTGGATCTAGGGAAAATTTTACAGTAGCAAAATCATGTTTAAGTTGGTTAAACGGATAGAGGGTTTCGAGATGAATCCCTAGGCGCTTGAATCGCTTGATTCCGATAAACGAGCGAAAAGTTATACTAAAACAAAAATCGGATCAGGAATCGCGATCAGAAAAATCGCGGATTTAATCCGAGAAAAAGAAAAACGACGAACGCCGAATTTTTTTCTCTTTTTTTTCGGCACGGAAAACGAGGCGCGACGAACCTCGGCGGCGAGATCCGGCGACGGCGGCGGCGGACGTCGTCGGCGGCGGCGACTTCTTAGGGCGGCGGCGGCTTAGGGCGCTTTAGGGTTTCCCCCGGGGCTGGGCCTTGGCTTATAAAGGCCTCCCGGTCGGTGTCCAGGTCGGACACGGCCCGTTAAGTCGTTTCGTTTTTTTAAATTATTCTGCTCGGTAGAAAAAGAAAAAGAAATACTGAACGGACTCCAAAAATTCCGAAATAAATTTTCACGGGCTTCTAAAATCAAGCCGCACAAGGTGAACATTTATTTGGGCCCTAAATGCAATTTTGAAAAACGTACTTTTTTCCTAAATTCAAATAAAACACCAAAAAACTCCGAATTAAAATCTTATTTGATTTTATTATTAAATCCTCAATATTTCTTTATTTTGGGAAAGTCATTTTATTCCCTCTCTCATATTTTTGTAATAGAAATAATTGATGATAAAATAAATAAAATCAAGTGATCCTATTCTCAAAATTTGAGAAAACTCAAATATCAAAATAACGAAATCCCCAACTCTCTCCGTGGGTCATTGAGTTGCGTAGAATTTCTAGGATCAACCAAAAAGCAAAATAAAATATGATATGCATGATGATCTAGTGTATAACATTCGAAATTGAAAATTTGGGATGTTACAAGCGCCTCCCTCGAAGGACCCAAACATGGGAAAAAGAGCGCTCAGGTTTATCCCCGAACACCCTAGCACTAGCGGCACGGGGGCAGAAGCCGACGACTCGCCAACTCTCAGAATTGATAAACAGCCGCACAGAAGGTAATATTTTGAATTCCAACAGCATTGCTTAGCGCATATGAACAAGTTTTCAGCGCACAGGACAAAACGAGTGAGTTCTACTCAAAAATTACATCCCTGGAACATTCATCCGCCACAAGGCCACCCTTCAGAACATCCGTATAATAATTCTCGGGTTTGCGACGCTCTTTCCCCGGCGGTGGCCCGTCCTTCACAAGATTCTCAGCATCCAACTTGCCCCAGTGCACCTTAGCACGGGCAAGGGCCCTACGGGCACCTTCAATACGGACGGAGCGCTTGATGACTTCGAGCCTTGGACAGGCCCCCACCAGCCGCCGCACCAGCCCGAAATAGCTCCCAGACAGAGCCTCTCCAGGCCACAGCCGAACTATGAGGCCCTTCATGGCCTGTTCAGCCGCCTTGTGGAGCTCGACCAGTTGCTTCAGCTAGTCGCTCAGGGGCACGGGGTGTCCGGCCTCAGCATACTGAGACCATAACACCTTTTCTGTTGAGCTGCCCTCCTCAGCTCGATAGAATGCGGCGGCATCGGACACGCTACGAGGAAGATCTGCGAATGCTCCTGGAGAGCTCCGAATTCGGGTAAGTAACAAGTAACTCACGTTTATGTGTTTGCTTTGCATAAAGAATGCCTTACCCGCCGCTATCTTTTTCACCGCATCCAACTCCTGGAGGGTCTTCTGGGATTCGGCCTTGGCAGACTTGGCATTTTTAATAGCCACCGCGAGCTCGGACGCTCGCGTCTTTGAGTCAAGCTCCAAACTCTCATGTTTTTTCATGAGAGCTTGGAGCTCTTGCCGCACCTTGCCAACCTGGGCCTCATACTTCTCCCGCTCGGTGCGCTCCGTGGCTGCCCTCTTCTCGGCCTCGAGCAGCGCTTGCTTAAGGTTCACCACCACAGACGTGGCCCCTACAATAGCCACGATAATCCTGTCATTTTTTGCAATTGCACCTTTTTTGTATATATATATTTAAACAAGGTATTTCTTACCTTCCTTGTCCTCGAGCTGCTTCTTGGCACGCCCGAGCTCTTGCTCGGACTGCTCGAGGTTCTGCTTTAGCGTGTCCACTTCCGCAGTCAGTGTGGCGGAAGCTAGCAGAGAAGCCTGCATACACATATTGACTCCTTTTTGTTAGACTCCTGCGAATTTTATTTGATCCTCTATTCGGCTTTTCTTCCCGAACGCCAAACAGAGCGTCAGGGGCTACTGTCTATGCGGTAATATTATTTACACATTCTTTACTTACCTCAAAGCCTGTTAAAAGGCTAGCACAAGCTTCAGTCAGTCCACTCTTGGCGGACTGAACCTTCTGGACCACCGCACTCATAATGGTGCGGTGCTCCTCGTCGATGGCGGCGCCTTTGAGCACCTCCAACAGATTGTCCGGCACCTCCGGTTGGATGGGGGTCACCGGCACGGTGGGCTTGCTCCTCTTGGAAGGAGGTCGCCCACCGGACTCTGGAACCTTTGAAGGTTCCGGAGCGGTGTCCGGCCTAGAGCCGGACTTGGAGCCCTGGGGGGTTTTATCCCCTTTACTCCTGGAGTCCGGGAGGTTGCCTTGTGGCGCCTCCAGGACCACCTCCTCCTGGCTTGGAACCTGTTGGGACAACACTTCGATGTCGTCCGTAGGGCGGGGGAAGGTAGCCGTCGGAAGCGAATTCACATCCGACGAGTCCAGTGAACCGCTCGACGACGCGTCGAGCCGGTCTTTGGGTGGGCTGCATAATCATATTCGACATAAGGGAAAGCTGTGCAATAAAGGAATACTATGAATTACTCTGGTATCCGGATACTTACGATTTCGCCAGGGGCTTGGCCCTGAGCGGCCACTCCTCTCCGCCGTCGTCGGCGTCGGCGGAGTAGTCTGGAGGAAGGGTTTTTTTTCCCCTTCTTGGACCCTTCGGCCTCCCCAATGAGGGCAGCCTTCCTTTTCTTCTCTCCCCCCGCTGGAGGGGGAGAGTTCTCTTCTTCCTCCTCCTCGTCTCCACGGGAGGAATGCGCCTTGGAGCCGTCGGATGAACCCGACACCTCCTAGCGTCGGGGACTTTTTCGGGTCCCCGTGGCCTTCTTCGTGGCCTTCTTCTCCGGCACCACATGGGGTGCCGGAACCAGCAGCTTCGCCAAGCGGGCATCGACTGGGTCTTCGGCAAAGGAGCTGGACAGTCGATCTGTCCGAACTTCGCCTGCCAAACCTGTCAAAGGTAAGGGAGCTTAGATCCCGCATGGAGTTAAACTATGAAAAACTAATACCCTGTAAAAGGTACAAACAACTTACCGTGCTAGCGTGATGCTGCGCGCTGAATCCGCGATCCTCGGTAGCGGATGCGGGAGCCTCGACGCCCTCGAAAAGAACCTTCCAGGCATCTTCGTACGTCGTGTCGAAGATCCTGCTCAGAGTTCGATGCTGCACCGGGTTGAACTCCCACAGGTTGAAAGCCCATTGTTGACACGGGAGGATCCGGCAGATGATGAGCATAACCTGGACTACGTTGACAAGCTTGAGCTGCTTGTCCACCAGGGTTTGGATGCATGTTTGCAGTCCAGTCACCTCTCCTTTGCTGCCCCACGACAGGCCCGTCTCTTTCCAGGACATGAGCCGCGTTGGGGGTCCGGACCGGAACTCGGGGGCTGCGACCCACTCAGGGTCGCGCGGCTCGGTGATGTAAAACCACCCCGATTGCCACCCCTTCAGGGTCTCCACAAAGGAGCCCTCGAGCCATAAGACGTTGGGCATCTTGCCCACCATGGCGCCTCCGCACTCCGCTTGGTTGCCGCACACCACCTTCGGCTTGACATTGAAAGTCTTGAGCCATAGGCCGAAATGGGGGCGGATGCAGAGGAAAGCCTCGCACACGACGATAAATGCCGAGATGTTGAGGATGAAGTTCGGGGACAGATCATGGAAATCCAGGCCGTAGTAGAACATGAGTCCTTGGACGAATGGGTGGATAGGAAAGCCCAGTCCGTGGAGGAAGTGGGGAAGGAACACTACCCTCTCATGGGGCCTTGGGGTGGGGAGGAGCTGCCCCTCTTCGGGAAGCCGGTACGTGAAGTCGTTAGACAAGTATCCGGCCTTCCTCAATTTTTTGATGTGTCCCTCCGTGATGGAGGAGACCATCCACTTGCCCTCCGCTCCGGACATGGCTGGAGAAGGTTGAGGTGGGGAGTGCGGACTTGGGCGCTGGAGCTCGAGTGCGCGAAAATGGATAGGCAAAGGAGGAAGAAGGCGTAGGTGAAAAGGTGGATCCTTATCCCCTTATATGGGTGGACGCAACTACGTGTCCCCACCAGCCTGGTAAAACTCGCTTATCTCCAAGCACCGTAATCAATGGTGCGGTTGGGTTACCCACACCCGTATTGATGAGAATCCCAGAATAAGGGGACACGATCTCTGCTTTAACAAGACGTGCCAAGGAAACCGCCTCGCGTGACACGCTAAGGTGGGATAATAAAACGATTCGAATAAAGGCTTGGCCGTGGTGCGTCACACTATGGAATACGTGAGCAGATTAGATTTGTGTAAATATTATTCTCTCTATGGCAATATGTGGAATCTTATTTTGCAGAGCCGGACACTATCTTTGTGTTCAAAATCTTCTATGAAGTACTTGGAGGAGGAACCCGCCTTGCAATGCCGAAGACAATCTGTGCGCCGGACTCGTCGTCATTGAAGCCTGGTTCAGGGGCTACAGAGGGAGTCCTGGATTAGGGGGTGTCTGGATGGCTGGACTATACCTTCGGCCGGACTCCTCGACTATGAAGATACAAGATTGAAGACTTCGTCCCGTGTCCGTAAGGGACTTTCCTTGGCGTGGAAGGCAAGCTTGGCGATACGGATATATAGATCTCCTACCATTGTAACCGACTTTGTGTAACCCTAACCCTCTCCGGTGTCTATATGAACCGGAGGGTTTTAGTCCGTAGGACAACATACAGAATAACAATCATACCATAGGCTAGCTTCTAGGTTTAGCCTCCCCGATCTCGTGGTAGATCTACTCTTGTACTACCCATATCATCAATATTTATCAAGCAGGACGTAGGGTTTTACCTCCATCAAGAGGGCCCGAACCTGGGTAAAACTTCGTGTCCCTTGCCTCCTGTTACCATCCGGCCTAGACGCACAGTTCGGGACCCCCTACCCGAGATCCGCCGGTTTTGACACCGACACCCCATCTTTTTATCCTCGATGGCAACAATACAATACGTGTCGGTTCCCTTCCTGTCACTGGGATCGAGCACCGCAAGATTGAACCCAAAGCTAAGCACTTCTCCCATTGCAAGAAAGATCAATCTAGTAGGCCAAACCAAACTGATAATTCAAAGAGACTTGCAAATATAAACCAATCATACATAAAAGAATTCAGAGAAGATTCAAATATTGTTCATAGATAGACTTGATCATAAACCCACAATTCATCGGATCTCGACAAACACACCGCAAAAGAAGATTATATCGAATAGATCTCCAAGAGAATCAAGGAGAACTTTGTATTGAGATCCAAAGAGAGAGAAGAAGCCATCTAGCTACTAGCTATGGACCCGAAGGTCTAAAGTAAACTACTCACACATCATCAGAGGGGCCATGGAGTTGATGTAGAGGCCCTCCGTGATCAATGCCCCCTCCGGCGGAGCTCCGGAAAAGGCCCCAAGATGGGATCTCTTGGGTACAGAAGGTTGCGGCAGTGGAAATAGGGTTTCGTGGTGCTCCTGGATGTTCTCGGGGTATATGGATATATATAGGAGGAAGAAGTAGGTCGGTGGAGCAACCAGGGGCCCACGAGGGTGGAGGGCGCGCCCAGGGGGTGGGCGCGCCCCCTGCCTCGTGGCCTCCTCGATTGTTTCTTGACGTCCACTCCAAGTCTCCTAGATCACGTTTGTTCCAAAAATAACGCTCCCGAAGGTTTCACCGTTTGGACTCCTTTTGATATTCCTTTTCGGCGAAACTCTAAGCAAAAAACATCAATTTGGGCCGGGCCTCCGGTTAATAGGTTAGTCCCAAAAATAATATAAAAGTGCAAAAATAAGCCCATTAACATCCAAAATAGATAATATAATAGCATGGAGCAATCAAAGATTATAGATACGTTGGAGACGTATCACACACCTCTAATATTACCACCTTTATATCTCAAAACAACTATCAAGTATCCAACTTCTCTTAGTATTTAATGCACCTTAAGGTTTTTATCTTGGATGCCTATCATATTAGGACTAATTTTATAACCAAAGCAAATTACCATGCTATTCTAAAGGACTCTCAAAATAATATAAGTGAAGCATGAGAGATCAATAATTTCTATAAAATAAAACCACCACCGTGTTCTAAAGGATATAAGCGAAGCAGTTGAGAAAAATTATCTAACTCAAAAGATATAGGTGAAGCACATAGAGTATTCTAATAAATTATATTCATGTGTGTATCTCTCAAAAGTTGTGTACAGCCAGGATGATTGTGAGGTGAAAGTTGCGCGGTACTAGAGAGGCTAGCAATGGCGGAAAGGTGAGAGTGCATATAATCCATGGACTCAACATTAGTCATAAAGAACTCACATACTTATTGCAAAATTCTATTAGTCATCGAAACAAAGTACTACGTGCATGCTCCTAGGTGGAAAAAATGGTAGGAAAAGACCATCGCTCGTCCCCGATCGCCACTCATAAGGAAGACAATCAAAAAATAAATCATGCTCCGACTTCATCACATAACGGTTCACCATACGTGCATGCTATGGGACTCACAAGTATTTCTCAAATTCACAACTACTTACTAGCATGATTCTAATATCACCATCTTCATATCTCAAAACAATCGTAAGGAATCAAACTTCTCATAGTATTCAATGAACTTTATATAAAAGTTTTTATTATACCCATCCCGGATGTCTATCATATTAGGACTAATTTCATAACCAAAGCAAATTACCATGATGTTCTAAAACACTCTCAAAATAATATAAGTGAAGCATGAGAGATCAATAATTTCTATAAAATAAAACCACCAGTGTGCTCTAAAAAGATATAAGTGAAGCACTATAGCAAAATTATCTAGCTCAAAAGACATAAGTGAAGAACATAGAGTATTCTAATAAATTCCTATTCATGTGTGTCTCTCCCAAAAGGTGTGTACAGGAAGGATGATTGTGTAAAACTAAAAAGCAAAGACTCAAATCATACAAGACGCTCCAAGCAAAACACATATCATGTGGTGAATAAAAATATAGCTCCAAGTAAAGTTACCGATGGACGAAGACGAAAGAGGGATGCCTTCCGAGGAATCCCCAAGCTTAGGCTTTTGGTTATCCTTGGATTTTACCTTGGGGTGCATTGGGAATCCCCAAGCTTAGGCTCTTGCCACTCCTTGTTCCATAAGCCATCAAATCTTTACCCAAAACTTGAAAACTTCACAACACAAAACTTAAACAGAAAATCTCATGAGCTCCGTTAGTAAAAGAAAACAAAACACCACTTCAAGGTACTATAATGAACTCATTCTTTATTTATATTGGTGTTAAACCTACTGTATTCCAACTTCTCTATGGTTCATATACTCAAATACTAGCCATATATTCATCAAAATAAGTAAACAACACAAAGAAAAAACAGAATCTGTCAAAAAATGAACAGTCTATAGTAATCTGTAGGTTGTTTATTTCGAATACTTATGGAACCCCAAAAATTATAAAATAAATTTCTGGACATGAGGAATTTATCTATTAATCATCTGCAAAAATAATTAACTAAATATCACTCTCCAATAAAAAATGGCAGCAAATCTCGTGAGCGCTAAAGTTTCTGTTTTTTACAGCATGATCGCAAAGACTTTCCCCAAGCCTTCCCAAAGGATCTACTTGGCACAAACACTAATTAAAAGCATAAAACCACATCTAAACAGATGATATATGAATTATTTATTACTAAAAATAATCAAAAAGCAAGGAACAAAAATAAAATTGGGTTGCATCCCAACAAGCGCTATTAACGCCCGTAGCTAGGCATAAAAGCAAGGATAGATCTAGGTATTATCATCTTTGGTATGCAATCCATAAGTGGCTCTCATAATAGATTCATAGGTAATTTAATTTTCTTTCTAGGAAAGTGTTCCATGCCTTTCCTTAATGGAAATTGGAATCTAATATTCCCTTCTTTCATATCAATAATTGCACCAATCGTTCTAAGGAAAGGTCTACCAAGAATAATAGGAAATGAAGGATTGCAATCAATATAAAGAACAATGAAATCTACGGGCACATAATTCCTATTTGCAACAATAAGAACATCATTAATTCTTCCCATAGTTTTCTTAATGATGGAATCCGCAAGATGCAAGTTTAAAGAACAATCATCAAATTCACGGAAACCTAGCAAATCACACAAGGTTTTAGGAATCGTGGAAACACTAGCACCCAAATCACATAAGGAATAGCATTCATGATCTTTAATTTTAATTTTAATAGTAGGTTCCCACTCATCATAAAGTTTTCTAGGGATAGAAACTTCCAATCCAAGTTTTTCTTCATAAGATTGAATTAAAGCATCAACAATATGTTTAGTAAAAGCCTTATTTTGACTATAAGCATGCGGAGAATTTAACACGGATTGCAACAAGTAAACACAATCTATTAAAGAAAAATTATCATAATTAAATTCCTTAAATCCAAGATAGTGGGTTCATTGCTATGTAAAGTTTTGACCTCTTCCATCCCACTTTTATCAATTTTTGCATCAAGATCTAAAAACTTCGAATCATTGGGACGCCTTTTAACTAAAGTTGACTCATCTCCAGTCCCATCATTATCAAGATTCATATTGCAAAACAAAGATTTAATAGGAGACACATCAATCACTTTTAGATCTTCATCCTTATTATCATGGAAACTAGAAGAACACGCTTTCACAAAGCAATCTTTTTTAGCACGCATCCTAGCGGTTCTCTCTTTGTACTCATCAATGGAAATTCTCATAGCTTTGAGAGACTCATTGATATCATGCTTAGGTGGAATAGATCTAAGTTTCAAAGAATCAACATCAAGAGAAATTCTATCCACATTCCTAGCCAACTCATCAATCTTAGACAAATCTTCTTCAATCAAGGTATTGAAACTCTTTTGCGAACTAATAAATTCTTTAATATTAGATTCAAAATCAGAGGGAATCTTATTTTAATTTCCATAAGAATTGTTGTAGGAGTTACCATAATTATTAGAGGAATTACTAGGAAACGGCCTAGGATTAAAATTACCTCTATACGCATTATTACCAAAATTGTTCCTACCAACAAAATTCACATCCATAAATTCATTATTATTATCAATCAAAGTAGACAAAGGCATATCATTAGGATCAGAAGAAACACTCTTATTAGCAAACAATTTCATAAGTTCATCCATCTTTCCACTCAAAACATTGATTTCTTCTATAACATGCACCTTTTTACTAGTAGATCTTTCAGTGTGCCATTGAGAATAATTAACCATAATATTATCTAGGAGTTGAGTGGATTCTCCTAAAGTGATTTCCAGAAAAGTGCCTCCCGTGGCCAAATCTAAAAGATTTCTAGAAGCAAAATTCAATCCGGCATAATTTTTTTGTATAATCATCCAAAGATTCAAACCATGTGTAGGGCAATTACGTATCATTAATTTCATTCTCTCCCAAGATTGTGCAACATGCTCATGATAAAGTTGCTTAAAATTCATAATATCATTTCTAAGAGTTATGATCTTAGCGGGAGGAAAATACTTAGAGATAAAAGCATCTTTGCACTTATTCCAAGAATCAATACTATTTTTAGGCAAAGACGAAAACCAAGTTTTAGCACGATCTCTAAGCGAAAACGGGAATAGATTCAGTTTAACAATATCATTATCCACATCTTTGTTCTTTTGCATATCACACAAATCAACAAAGTTGTTTAGATGGGTAGCGACATCTTCACTAGGAAGGCTGGAAAACATATCTTTCATGACAAGATTCAGCAGAGCAGCATTAATTTCACAAGATTCAACATCGGTAAGAGGGGAAATCGGAGTGCTAATAAAATCATTATTGTTGGTATTGGCAAATTCACACAATTTAGTATTATCTTGAGCCATCGTGACAAGCAAGCAATCTGACACACAAGCAAACAAGAAGCAAGCAAAAAGAGACGAACTGGAAAAGAGAAGGGGAACGGAACAAGAGGGCGAATAAAACGGCAAGGGTGAAGTGGGAGAGAGGAAAACTAGAGGCAAATGGCAAATAATGTAATGCGAGGGATAAGAGTTTGTGATGGGTACTTGGTATGTCTTGACTTGTGCGTAGACTCCCCAGCAACGGCGCCAGAAATCCTTCTTGCTACCTCTTGAGCAGTCCGTTGGTTTTCCCTTGAAGAGGAAAGGGTGATGCAGCAAAGTAGCGTAAGTATTTCCCTCAGTTTTTGAGAACCAAGGTATCAATCCAATAGGAGGCCACACGCAAGTCCCTCGTACCTACACAAACAAATAAGAACCTCACAACCAACGCGATAAAGGGGTTGTCAATCCCTTCACGGTCACTTACAAG
Organism: Triticum urartu; assembly: GCF_003073215.2. Taxonomy (NCBI): domain Eukaryota; kingdom Viridiplantae; phylum Streptophyta; class Magnoliopsida; order Poales; family Poaceae; genus Triticum; species Triticum urartu. The sequence continues at coordinate 430,747,790 of NC_053023.1, read as the reverse complement.
AGTGAGATCTGATCGAGATGATAAGATAATATTTTTGGTATTTTTATGATAAAGATAAAAAGTAAAGATTGCAAAATAATAGGTAATAGAAACAACTTGTTGACGGAAGATTAATATAATGGAGAATAGACCCAGGGGCCATAGGTTTCACTAGTGGCTTCTCTCAAGATAGCATAAGTATTACGGTGGGTGAACAAATTACTGTCGAGAAATTGATAGAAAAGTGAATAATTATGAGAATATCTAGGCATGATCATGTATATAGGCATCACGTCCGTGACAAGTAGACCGACTCCTGCCTGCATCTACTACTATTACTCCACACATCGACCGCTATCCAGCATGCATCTAGAGTATTAAGTTCATAAGAACAGAGTAACGCATTAGGTAAGATGAGATGATGTAGAGGGATAAACTCAAGCAATATGATATAAACCCCATCTTTTTATCCTCGATGGCAATAATACAATACATGCCTTTCTGCCCCTGCTGTCAATGGGAAAGGACACCGCAAGATTGAACCCAAAGCTAAGCACTTCTCCCATTGCAAGAAAGATCAATCTAGTAGGTCAAACCAAACTGATAATTTGAAGAGACTTGCAAAGATAACCAATCATACATAAAAGATTTCAGAGAAGAATCAAATATTGTTCAAAGATAGACTTGATCATAAACCCACAATTTATCGGATCTCGACAAACACACATCAAAAAGAGTTACATCGAATAGATCTCCAAGAAGATGGAGGAGAACTTTGTATTGAGATCAAAAGAGAGATAAGAAGCCATCTAGCTAATAGCTATGGACCCGAAGGACTGAAGTAAACTACTCACACATCATCGGAGGGGCCATGGAGTTAATGTAAAGGCCTTCCGTGATCGATGCCCCCTCCGGCAGAGCTTCAGAAAAGGCCCCAAGATGGGATCTCTTGGGTACAGAAGGTTGCGGCAGTGGAAATAGGGTTTCGTGATGCTCCTGGATGTTTTCAGGGTATATGAGTATATATAGGAGGAAGAAGTAGGTCGATGGAGCCACGAGGGGACCACGAGGGGGAGGGTGCGCCCAGCGGGGTAGGCGCCCCCTGCCTTGTGGCCTCCTCGGTTGTTTCAAGATGTCCACTCCAAGTTCTCTGGATCACGTTTGTTCCAAAAATCACGCTCCCGAAGGTTTCATTCTGTTTGGACTCCGTTTGATATTCCTTTTCTGCGAAACACTGAAATAAGCAAAAAACAACAATTTACACTAGGCCTTGGGTTAATAGGTTAGTCCCAAAAATAATATAAAAGTGTATAATAAATCCCATTAAACATCCAAAACAGAATATATAATAGCATGGAACAATAAAAAATTATAGATACGTTGGAGACGTATCAGACCCCCTACCCGAGATCCACCAGTTTTGGCACCGACAGTGACGCCTTGCCCAGGAGTGCGGTGGTCACGTCAACCGTGGGGAGTCGCGCGCTGAGTTTCAGCATGCCGCCCCCCGGTCCCTGCGCTGCCAGGAGGAGGAGAAGGCTTGAGGGCCATGCCGGCCCTACCCCGCGAGCCCTGAAGAAGAGGAGATGGTTCGCCACAGATGAGTAAGTGTCTCACTTTCTTTGATTTCCGCAAGATGTGCTCCTCTAAGCATTCTCTCCTCAGGCCCCCCTCCCCCCGACGGAGGCACGGGGGCACCCCCAGCGCTGCCTCCTGAGGTCACTGGCCTCGTAGTGGCACTCCGCATCGTGGATCACACGGCGGGGCATCCTGGAGCCGCCATGCGCCAGCCGAAGCAGCCCCTGGAGGGCCTCAACCCCTCATTCCCAGTTCTCTTCTTCGGGCACGACATCAGGCTCCCGGGGACAGTGCCGAGGTTCCCTCCGCTGACCTCTACCAGCGTCTGGTTCCCTAGTGAGCCGACGTCTCCCTTGGGCGGAGTGTCGCGCTCGTGCAGGGACCTACCCCGGGCTGTAGAGCCAGGCGAGGGGACCACATCCCCATGGTCTCCATTGAGCGAGGCCGGGACCTCCTGCGCTGCCACCGTTGACAGGGGTACGGAGCGAAGCCCCGGCCAGGCGCTGGAGCTCGCCCGTGGTCCTGGTGCTGTCTGGCATGGCCTCCTTCAAGACGCAATGAGCACACTGGACCGGCTTGGGGCGGAGCTTCGTGATGTTGACTTGCACCTCGAGGTCGAGCACTCGCATCTCGCGTGCGAGTGGCGTTGGCTCAAGGTCGCCATCAATCTTAGCCACTTGCAGCGCGAGTCTGCTTGCTCGAAGGATGAAAAGTCTTCAGCCACGACGAAGGCAGCCCGCGACCGTGCCTTCAAGGAGGCTGAGGCCGCGGACCACCGGCGCGAGGCTGCGGAAGATCGTGAGCGGGAGCTCCTTGCTTCGAATGCTGCCCTCAGCGTCGAATCAAGGCATGCAAGGGCGCCCTAGCCGCCTTAGCGGGAGAGCCCTTGGCGCATGAGGCGAGGCTCCGCGCGCTCGAGGACGCGCCGACACTGGAGGCACTGGGTCAAAGCCTAGAGCGTGAATGGCTGGATGTGATGGAAGACCAAGTGACGGCCGCTCAGGCCTCCCTGGCCTCTCAGGAGGCGAGGGTCCAGGCAGAGGTCGACGAGGGGTCGCGGGGGTCCACAGGGCCCTTGCCAAGGAGCACCTACCACAAGTTGAAGCTCCAAGAATCCCGCTTCTGTGAACGGCGCGACAAGCTGAAGGGTGAAATTGATGACCTCAAGGGGAAGTTGGCCGAGGCGGAGAGGCGCCAAAAGTCCGCGCTGGATGCCGAGGCCGCAGCTGAGGCTGAGCTATCCTTCCTCTAACAGCAGGTGGGAGATGTTACTTACCTTGCAGAGCGGGTGGTGGATGAGGCGAACCGACCTCGGGTGCTGCAGCACATGTGCTCCAAGATGTTCCATGATTCTTGAGCGAAGAGCTCTCTACGCCCTGAACTGTTTTTGCAATGAGAGTGTCTCCAGCCCGCTCGTGTCTGACGACGCTGGCTACCTCGCCTTCTTCACCAGGATCGTGGAGTGTCTTGAGGGAGGCGCGGAGAGGTTGCACCAGCTTGTCGACGAGAAAAGTCATAACCTTCTTGCGCAGGCGTCGACGCATGTCTTCAGTCATCTCCTTCTCTTTGACCCCGACTTCAACTTTGAGTCCATGACAGCCCCCGTGCCCAAGGAGATTTAGGGTGCCTTGGGGGACTGGGTGGAGGATTACGTGGATGACCTGATCGTGGAGTTCACCCCTGATGGCCGCGAAGACCAACTTAAAGTTGAGGAGCATGAGGTTGATAGCAGTGACGATGACAACGCGTCTCCTTAGGTTGTCTATCTCCTGTTTGCCTATCAATGTTTTGAACATGGCCCCGTGGGGATGTAAAAAGTACTTGGTGGAGGATTCCTTAATGATATGTCGAACCATAATGATGCCTTCCCATGCCACCTTTCCTTATTGCTTATTCTGCGCTGGAGCCCCCGGGCGAGGGTCGACTGTCGCTGGTTTGCTAGGTCGTGGTGCCCGGGCAAGGCCGGGAGGCAAGATCTCCCGAGCCAGGGACGGAAGGCCACACGTGCTTGTTGGCTCGCTCGAGAGCGTTGCGCGAGGACTTAGACACCAGAGTCTTGGCTAGGTGTGCGCACGGGCAGACCCGCGGCTGTTGCGGCCTGGGCCCTCAACACCGCTGGGGCTGGCCCAAGCGTAAACACCATGCCTAGTCCTCGCCCGTGGGGCGCATGAGAGGGAGTAATAAACATGCACTAACGCCTTAGAAAACAAGATTGAAGAAAGGAAACACCACACGGAGAAAATCTCGACCCTTTCGAACAAAGATGAAGAAACCTCAAGCTTCATTCCAAGAAGTTACAAATTTGGTTACAAGAAAGGATGAAAAACGGCCGCGTCCAACGCTCATACTAGTCTTCCCACCAGCGTGGAGCATGGGGCCTCCACTTAGGCGTGGGCATAGTCGTTGTTTGACCATTTCCGCCAGTGTGGAGCATGGGGCTTCCACTGGGGAGTGGGCGGGAGCTCCCGTGAGGGCGCGAAATGGCGCACCAGGAGACTCCGGGGCGTGTACAACCCACTCATTATTACATGAGAGTGCCATGGGTAGAACTTGTGGAGGTGCTGAATGTTCCAGGCATTCTAGATGGGGACCCCGTCCTCCGTCTCCAGTCCTAGAGACACGGGCGACCCTGAACGGGCCCTCCCACATGGGCGAGAGCTTATGGAGGCCTTCCCTGGAGAGGAGCCGCCTCAGGACGAGGTCTCCGACTTCGTGCGTCCGAGGGCGGATGTTGCAACAGTGGTAGCGCAGCAGCGCCTGCTGGTACCTTGCGGCGCGTAGGGAGGTTTGGCGACGGGCCTCCTCTTCGAGCACAAGATCAGTTCCCCATGAGACATCCTGATGCGCCTCGTCAAACACCAAGACCCGCGGGGAATGATGTTTGATCTCGAGCGGGAGGACCGCCTCAGCCCCATAGTCGAGGAAGAATGGGGTCTCGCCGGTGGGCTTAGTCGCGGTGGTGCGAACGGACCACACCACGGATGGCAGCTGATACGTCTCCAACGTATCTATACTTTTTGATTGTTCCATGCTATTATATTATCATTCTTGGATGTTTTACAATCATTTCATAATCATTTTATATCATTTTTTGTACTAACCTATTGACATAGTGCCCAGTGCATGTTGATATTTTCTGCTTTTTTTACATCGCGGGAAATTAATATCAAACGGAGTCCAAATACAACGAAACTTTTTGTGGATTTTTTATGGACCAGAAGACACCCAATGGGTCGGAGAAGCACCTGGGGGTGCCCCGAGGGGGGCACAACCCACCTGGGCATGCCTGGGCCCCCAAGCGCGCCCTGGTGGGTTATGCCCACCTCGATGGGCTCCCGCATCGCCTCTTTGCTCTATAAATACCCCAATATTCTAGAAACCCTAGGGGAGTCGACGAAAATCAATTCTAGCCACCGCAAGTTCCAGAACCACCAGATCCAATCCAGACACCATCATGGAGGGGTTCATCATCCTCATTGGGGCCTCTCCGATGATGCGTGAGTAGTTCATTGTAGACCTACAGGTCTGTAGTTAGTAGCTAGATGGCTTCCTCTCTCTCTTTTGATTCTAAATACAATGGTCTCTTGGAGATCCATATGATGTAACTCTTTTGCGGTATGTTTGTCGAGATCCGATGAACTTTGAGTTTATGATCAGATCTATGTTTTTATCCATGAAAGTTATTTGAGTCTTCTTTGATCTCTTATGTGCATGATTGCTTATAGCCTCATATTTCTTCTTCGATATTTGGGTTTTGTTTGGCCAACTTGATCTACTTATCTTGCAATGGGAAGAGGTGCTTTGTGATGGGTTCGATGTTACGGTGCTTGATCCTAGTGATAGAAGGGGAACCGGCATGTATGTATCGTTGCTATTAAGGATAACAAGATGGGGTCTATTTCTACATAAATAGATCTTGTCTACTGTTGGGGAACATAGCATGTAATTTCAAAAAACATTCCTACGCTCATGCAAGATCTATCTAGGAGATACATAGCAACAAGAGGGGGAGAGTGTGTCCACATATCCTCGTAGACCAAAAGTGGAAGCGTTTGACAACGCGGTTGATGTAGTCGAACTTCTTCTCATTCCGACCGATCAAGCACCGAACGTACGGCACATCCGAGTTCTGCACACGTTTAGCTCAATGACGCCCCTCAAACTCTTGATCTAGCAAAGTATTGAGGGAGAGTTTTGATGACCCACAAGTATAGGGGATCTATTGTAGTCCTTTTGATAAGTAAGAGTGTCGAACCCAATGTGGAGAAGAAGGAAACGATAAGCAATTTTCAGTAAGGTATTCTCTGCAAGCACTGAAATTATCGATAACAGATAGTTTTGTGATAAGGTAATTCGTAACAGGCAACAAGTAATAAAAGTAAACAAGGTGCAACAAGGTGGCCCAATCCTTTTTGTAGAAAAGGACAAGCTTGGACAAACTCTTATATAAAGGAAAGCGCTCCCGAGGACACATGGGAATTATCGTCAAGCTAGTTTTCATCACGCTCATATGGTTTGCGTTCGGTACTTTGATAATTTGATATGTGGGTGGACCGGTGCTTGGTTACTGCCCTTACTTGGAGAAGCATCCCACTTATGATTAACCCCTCTTGCAAGCATCTACGAAGATTCGCTGTCCTGCTCCACGACTACTGCAATCTGGTGGGTGACCGGCAGGGTCTCGATTTCTCCTTAATCGGTTTTAGGACCGATCCGATCGTAGTCAGTGGCTATTCCCAAAGCAGAGATGCGATCTAGGAGTTCGTTCAAAGATAAAAACTCTGTCGGATCAATCTGCTTGGAGTGCTCGGAGTTGATGCGAAGGGGGTTCACTACAAAAAAATACACTTCCGTGATGATATGTGTTTGTCACAGTAGGTCACGTTTTCTGTCATGCATGTACATCCATGACAAATTTATGACAGAATCAAGATAGTCATACATGTGCTGTCGTAGAAGTATTCCATGACATTGCCAAAATTATCATCATGGAAGTGTCCACTTCCATGACGATAAATCGCGCGTCACAGAAGTGCTTTCGTCAAGGGTGACCGACATGTGGCATCCACCGTAACGGAACGCCATTAAGCTATCGGGTCGGGTTTTGGATCTGATAACCCGTTAACAACCCCGACCAATGGGGATTTTCCACGTGTAAAATCATCATTGGCTGGAGGAAACACGTGTCGGCTCATCGTTGGGACAGATGTCAACCACTCATTGGACGGAAGGTGCCTATGATACGTCGACACATGGCACGGCCCAACAGTGGCCCATTCCTGTGAAAAGGCCGGCCCGTTTGACTTGGTCAAAAGCTGGCGGGCCGGCCCATGGAAAGCCTGTTAACGGCCTGTTCGAATATAGCCCATTTACAGCCCGCTAACCCAAGGCCCGTTACACCCTATCCGAATTAGGCCCAGTAGCGTCATCTGGGCCATCCAATATGATTCCAGCCCGTTTTCACTTCTAGCCCTTGTATGGCCCATGACGTCTTTCGGCCCATATGAGGCCCTAGGTAACTCTTGGCCTACTAACGGCCCGTGGTGAAACTGGGCTGTAATGAACAGTGTATCACTTTACACCCATTAACGGCCCTAGTGAAACTGGCCCGTAATGAACAGTGTATCACTTTATACCCATTAATGACCCGTTATTCCGTTGGGCCGTTTCCAGCCGATGTTATCTTTCGGCCTTCTCAAAGCCCATTTATTCTTGGGCTCATTTCCAACACTCATTTACTTCTGGCCCATTACTGTCTTTTTCTGCTTGTGGGCCAAATTCAGCCCATGGTTACAGTCAGCCCGTTTGTGGTCCGTTAATACGTTGGGACGATTTCATAGCATCATCAAATACGGCCTATTAACGATGGCCCGTTATGGTTGGCCCATGAACAGACGATTCCAACTCTAGACCGTTTACGGCCATAATGCGGTCGGTTTGGCCCATGTTTGGCCAATCGATTATACGGCCCATATAAGGCCCATTGATAATACGGCCCGCAGAAGGCCCATTGTTTCTACGGCCCATAGAAGGCCCACTATTTCTACGGCCAGTAGGAGGCCCAGTGTCACTACAGTAAATATTAGCCCATGGTTATTGTGGCCTAGTTTTAAAAAATAGGTTATTGCAGCCACTAGCTAACCGCGGAAAAAGAACTGCAATGACTACAAGCAAACAAATAAACAAGACAACAAGGAAATAAATAAGCAAGCAACTAACGCTAGGCTATCACGGCTATTACACATATTACATCCACTGGGCATCAAAGTTCGCCACCAGTGCAAATATAGGGAACAAAGCAGCATATCATATACACTGGATGTCAAAGTTGGCGACCAGCGCAAATAAATGCCGCAGCAAAACAAATCCAGAACTGAAACCACTTCAGAAGATCTCAAGAAACAATATCCTAGGTACCCATAATGCTGGCAATATGCTTAGCAAGCTTATTAACTTTCTCTTGTTTGGCGCTTAAATCCTCCAACGCTTGCTGTTGCACCAGAAAATACGCATCTGAATTCTGTAGGGACTTCCTCAGTCCTTCAGCTTCCTATCGCAACACATCTGATCGATGTCTTTCAACTTGAAGTTGAGACTCAAGAAGACGAACTGATTCAGGCAGCGAGTTCGAAGAGCTTGTGCCAGCAGTAGTGGCCAGTAACTCGAACACTACATCAATACAGGACTTTTGGGTTCCCTCACTATCGTCAAGATAGTTTTTATCAGCTTTCTTGGAGACCAATAGGGATGTCTCACTATGTTGAACCTTATCTGCATTACTTCCTTTACCATTGGATAACTGTAGCGACCAGACCTCAAACGGTCCAATCTCTGTGCTCCAGTGTCATCACACAGTACTTGAAGGATTTATAACAGAGTAGCAATCACACACTTATTACATCGAGTGCCTCAATAGAGAACTTATTACAATAAATATGGCTTAAGGCCATCTAATAATGATAACAGCGGAAGGCTTGGAAGATAAGTGAGTCCATCAACTCCAACGGCATCACTGAGTATAGAACCACGACCTAAAACTCCTTAATCATTGTTTGAAAAGTCTGCAACATTAACGTTGCAGCCCGAAACGGGTCTGCACATGGAATATGCTGGCAATGTAACACATAGAGAGTAATGGAATGAAACAGCTATTCTAGATGCATATTTTGCTGGTGGAAAGCTCTATGGTTACAGTTTTGCGTAAAGCCAATTTTTCCCTACTGCAAAGGAATAAATTTTATTTAACTATCATGGTAGTTGTTAAACATTGAGAATGGTTGACAGCATTCTCAATCCCAATTAAGCATCATCATTAATCAAAACCCAACAAAATTAATTTTAGAGTAACATGTTGAGATTCACATGATAATCCAGGTACTAGATACTCAAGATGTCCATAACCGGGGACACAGCTAACCATGATTAGTTTATACACTCTGCAGAGGTTTGCGCACTTTTCCCCACGAGACTCGATCTCCTCCGTTGAATTTCTCGCACTACATGGTGTTTGAGAAGACGGATGACCGAGACATAGTCTTTCAGAAGCGCTAGCACCTTACGATTGGGTAGACCGTTACACCTACTTTCCCCTACATCTGCTAGTCTACCACTATAAGAGTTCGCACAACTTAATCAACTATACTAGAGCCCATAATAGCTTGTGGCTGCACATGGAAGTTTCTAGCATGAATAATATCATGATCCTTTTGAGCCTGGGTGGCGGTCCAAAAGAAAAATAGGCAATCGCTGGAATACCCACGTGCCTCAATCCACCCAGATGTGTGTTTAAGTTGCCACCTTAAATAAACCATTAATTAACAATCTCACATCTGTCATGGATACACTCACCCAATCCACGTCTACTAGCATAGCATGGCATAATAAGCAAACGTAGAAGTAACTCCCAAAGGTTTGATAATAAACAGGTAATAGGTACTACCTCAACTACTTCCCAAACCCACAATTTAATTAGATCCTAATCATGCAATGTGTGAGGATTGATCTAATGCAATAAAACTGGGTAGTGGGAAAGCATGATCAAAGTGTTACTTGCCTTGCTGATGATCTGGGAAACCTAGCGATTCGAAGTAGCAAGCGGCGCACTCCGGGTACTCTATCGCAAACAAACAAGCATACAATAAGTACTCAACTAATGCACGGGTAAAACTCAAATAAGAGATCTAACCAGAAAATTCAACTTAAGAACTCTGGTTGGCAAAAAGAATCAAATCGAACGAAGCAACGAAAGACAAACGGCAAAAGAAACAGGCTTCGTTTACTATTCTGGATCTAAGGCAATTTTTACAGTGGCAAAAACATGTTTGAGTTGGTTAAACGGAAAGAGGGTTTCGAGACGAAACTCCATGCGCTTGAATCGCCTGATTCCGATAAACGAGCGAAAAATTAGACTAAAACGAAAATCGGATCAGAAATCGCGATGAGAAAAATCGCGGATTTAATCCGAGAAAAAGAAAAACGATGAACAGTTTAATGAACGAACGTTCGTTAACTGAATCTAAACGAAGAACGCGTTCGTTAAAACGAATGAACGAGCGAACGCTCGCTAATTAGCCTAAACTGGAAAAAATCAATCTAAAGAGAAAAACAAAACTAAAAAAACCGACGAAAACCGACGGAAAAACCTAGGGCGGCGGCGGGCGGCGGTGCGGGCGGCGGTGGCGCGGATCGGGCATGGCTAGGGTTTGGGGCGCGGGCTGGGCTGGCTCGGGCCCCGGGGCGGCGGCTTATAAAGCCCCGGCCAGGCGGAGTCCTGGCCGGTTACGGCCCAGGGTCGGTTCGGACTTTTTTTTAAATACTTCCGCTCGAAAAAAACAAAAAGACTACTAAACAGACTCCAAAAATCCCGAAATAAATTTTCCCCGGCTTCTAAAATCAAGCCGCACAGGATGAACATTTATTTGGGGCCTAAATGCAATTTTGAAAAACGCGCATTTTTCCTAAATTCAAATAAAATAGCAAATAAAACCAAATAAAATCTTATTTGATTTTTTATTAAATCCTCAATATTTCTTTATTTTGGGAAAGTCATCTTATTCCCTCTCTCATATTTTTGTAATAGAAATAATTGAAGATAAAATAAATAATATCAAATGATCCTATTTTCAAAAATTTGAGACAACTCAAATATGAAAATAACGAAATCCCCAACTCTCTCCGAGGGTCCTTGAGTTGCGTGAAATTTCTAGGATCAACCAAAATGCAATAAATATGATATGAAATGATGATCTAGTGTATAACATTCCAAATTGAAAATTTGGGATGTTACAAACCTACCCCCTTAAGACGAATCTCGCCCTCGAGATTTGGGTTGGCTAGAAAATAGGTGAGGGTGGTCTTTCAACAATTCTTCCTCTCGTTCCCAGGTGGCTTCATCCTCCGTGTGGTGGCTCCACTGAACCTTGCAAAACATGATAACCTTGTTGCGGGTGACTCGACTGGCATACTCTAGAATCTTAACTGGTTTCTCCTCATAGGTCAAATCACTGTCCAACTGAATCGCTTCCATTGGTACCGTATCTCTCAGCGATATGTCAGCCATCTCTGCGTGGCACTTCTTCAACTGGGATACATGGAACACGTCGTGTACTCCTGACAATCCTTCGGGCAATTCCAACTTATAGGCAACTTCTCCCATACGCTCCAAAACTTTGTATGGGCCTACAAAACGTGGCGCTAACTTTCCCTTAACTCCAAAGCGCTTAACTCCTCGAAGTGGTGATACTCGAAGATAAACTCGGTCTCTGACTTCGCAAACTGTCTCCTTGCATTTAGAATCTGCATAACTCTTCTGCCTGGATTGAGCTACCTTCAGCCTGTCGCGAATTAATTTCACTTTCTGTTCAGACTCCTTTATCAGATCCGGTCCAAACAACTGGCGATCTCCAACTTCATCCCATGACAATGGGGTCCTGCACCTCCTTCCGTACAAGGCTTCGAAAGGGGCCATCTTCAAACTGGATTGATAGCTGTTGTTGTAAGAGAACTCTGCATACGGCAAATTCTCGTCCCAACTAGATCCGTAATCTAGCGCACAAGCTCTTAGCATATCCTCCAAAATCTGATTGACTCTCTCAGTCTGTCCATCTGTCTGCGGGTGGAAAGCTGTGCTAAACTCCAGTCTGGTACCCAAAGTCTCATGCAATTGATTCCAGAACTTTGAGGTAAATTGGGTTCCTCTATCTGATACAATGCTCGTTGGAACTCCATGCAGACAAACGATTCTAGTCATGTATATCTTTGCCAACTTTGCACTAGTATAGGTAGTCTTCACTGGAATGAAATGAGCTACCTTTGTCAAATGATCGACTACAACCCATATCGAGTCATAGCCTGAACGTGTTCTGGGCAATCCTGTAATAAAATCCATGCCTAACTTATCCCACTTCCATTCAGGTATCGGCAATGGTTGTAGCAATCCTGCTGGCTTCTGATGCTCTGCCTTTACTCTCTGACATACATCACAAACTGCTACATACTCCCCAATATCCTTCTTCATTCCGGTCCACCAGAAAATATTCTTCAAATCCAAATACATCTTGGTATTTCCTGGGTGAATCGAATATGGTGAATCATGGGCCTCTTGTAAAATTAACTTCCTGATCTCCGGATCATTTGGTACATAGACACGGTCTTCAAACCATAAGGTATCGTGCTCATCCTCATGAAATCCCTTAGCTTTTCCTTTGCTCATTTTCTCCTTAATAGAGGCAATCTCCTTGTCAGTCCTTTGAGCTTCTCTGATCTTATCTATCAAGGTAGACTGAATCTCCAATGCTGCTACATAGCCTCTCGGGACTATTTCCAAACATAGCTCTCGAAGATTTTCGGCTAACTCCCTTGGTAAATCTCCCGTCATTAGGGTGTTGACATGGCTCTTACGGCTTAACGCGTCAGCTACTATGTTAGCCTTTCCAGGGTGATAATGCAATTTCATATCATAATCCTTGATGAGCTCCAACCATCTCCTTTGTCTGAGATTCAACTCCTTCTGTGTGAAAATATACTTCAAACTCTTATGATCCGTGTACACCTCGCAATGGTTTTCAATCAGAAAATGTCTCCAAGTCTTCAGTGCATGCACTACGGCTGCTAACTCCAAATCATGAGTAGCATAATTCAACTCATGAGGCTTAAGCTGTCGTGAGGCATATGAAACAACTCTTCCTTCCTGCATAAGCACTGCTCCAAGTCCTCGACGTGAAGCGTCACAATACACCTCATAATCCTTGGTCTGATCCGGTAAAATCAACACTGGTGAGGTAACCAAACGTTTCTTCAACTCCTGGAAACTAGCCTCACATTCCTCAGTCCATATGAACTTAGTATCCTTCTTCAACAACTCCGTCATAGGCTTCGCAATCTTTGAGAAATTCTCAATAAACCTCCTGTAGTATCCTGCGAGTCCAAGAAAACTCCGGATCTCTCCAACTATGGTTGGCGCTTCCCACTTGGTCACAGTATCAACTTTAGTGGGATCTACTGCTATACCTTCTCCGGATATAACGTGTCCGAGAAATCCAACTTCTTTCAACCAAAACTCACATTTGCTAAACTTGGCGTATAACTGATGTTCTCTGAGCTTTCCAAGAACCAAACGCAAATGCTCCTTATGCTCCTCTTCATTCTTCGAGTAAACCAGGATATCATCAATGAACACTACGACGAACTTATCCAAGAACTCCATAAACACTTTGTTCATCATGTTCATAAAATATGCAGGTGCGTTAGTCAGACCAAATGACATAATGGTATACTCGTACAACCCATACCTGGTGGTAAAAGCCGTCTTGGGTATATCCTGTTCCCGAATCTTCAACTGGTGGTATCCTGATCGCAGATCGATCTTGGAAAATACCTTAGCTCCTTGCAATCGATCAAACAGATCATTGATCATCGGTAGTGGGTACTTGTTCTTGATGGTTACTTCATTCAAACCTCGATAATCAACAACCATCCTTAACGATCCATCCTTCTTCTCCACTAGAAGTACTGGTGATCGCCAAGGCGATGAACTTGGGCGAATATATCCTTTATTCAGTAACTCCTTAATCTGCTTCTTAATTTCCACCAAATCCTTTGCAGGCATCCTATATGGTCTCTTTGATATTGGCCCTGTGCCTAGCAAAAGCTCAATCAGAAACTCAATATCTCTATCCGGTGGCATGCCTGGCAATTCTTCTGGAAATATATGAGGGAAATCCTTCACTACTGGTACTTCCTCCTACACAACTCCTGTTAAACAATTTGCTTGAGTCCTCATTGGCACATGTCAGGATACATACTTGATCCTTCTCCCTTCTGGGGTGGTAAGCAAAATTGACTTACTGGCACATTCAATATTCCCTTCATACTTTGACAACCAATCCATGCCTAATATCATATCCAATCCTTGTGATTCCAATACTATTAGGTCTAATGGAAATACGTAGTTACCAATCCTTAATGGTAACCGATCACACCATAGACTAGCCATATATTCTGCTCCAGGTGAGGTTACTAACATGGGTGACCTAAGGGCTTGGGTTGGCAGTTTATACTTATCCACAAATCCCCTTGATATGTATGAATGCGATGCACCAGTATCGAAAAGAACGAGTGCAGTAAATGACTTAACCAAAAATTTACCGATTACTGCATCCGGCTGCTCTTCAACCTCCTCCACATTAACGTGGTTCACTTGTCCCCTGTTGAAAGGGTTCGCTTCTTCCCAGAGCTTCCATTGCCATTTCCATTCTGTGATTCAGGACATTCGTTGGCATAATGTCCGGTCTTCTGGCACTTAAAGAAAGTGACTTGGCTCAGGTCTTTCTTGGCTGGGGTTGATGGGTTGGTGCGGTTCTGGCCATTGCTTCCTCCATTCCCATTACCAGTCTTGGGGCCATTGTGATTGTGCGAGCTACCTCCTCCACGGGTATGCTGGAAATGTCCTCCCGGTCTAGGGGTAAAACGTGGCTTCTGCTGAGCTCCAGAATTGTACTTTCCTTGTCCATACTTCCTCTTGCGATTCTCAATTTGCTGCTGCTTCCCTTCAATCATGAGAGCACGATCTACCAACTCCTGGTAGGTGTTGAAGGTTGCTACCATCAACTGCATGCTCAACTCATCATTTAGTCCTTCCAGAAACTTCTCCTACTTTGCTGCATCCGTAGCAACGTCATCTGGGGCATAATGTGCTAATTTACTAAAGTCCTCCAAATACTGGCCAACCGTCCGTCCTCCTTGGCGCAAGTTGCGAAACTCTCGCTTCTTCATGGCCATAGCTCCTGCTGAAACATGGGCAGTTCGAAAAGCCTGCTGAAACTGGTCCCACGTGATAGTGTCGACAGGGAAAGTGGCTGTGAAATTCTCCCACCATGATGCTACGGGTCCTTCAAGCTGATGTGCAGCAAACTTCACCTTTTCCGCATCCGTGCATCCTGCTGTGGTCAACTCTCTAGCTGTCTTGCGGAGCCAATCATCTGCTACTATTGGCTCGGTGCTACTGGAAAACACGGGCGGATTCAGCCTAAGAAAACGGGCTAAGTGATCAACATGTGGTGGTGGTGGTGGGTTGTTGTTGTTGTTCCCTTGATTCTGATTCTGGACTAGCAACTTCATCATTGTGTTCTGCTGCTGGATCAACTGGGTGAGCTCCGGTTGGAAGGTAAATCCGGGGTCACGTCTCGGAGGCATCTGAGGGTTTTTAGAAAAGATGAGATTTAAGAATAGAGGGGGTCTAAAGAGAAAACACTACCCATATGCACATGAGGCAAAAGCAAACAATTCACTTCATTCAATCAATCAAACAAGGGCATACAATTGATCTAACTATCGCAAAAGTGCTCGGACTACTATATTTACATGGTGGACTACTACTACTACTACTGATGAGGTGGTCTACTAGAAATATTCTTCGGTTGCAGACTCCATTATATCTGCTCCAGCTTCATCAACATAGTCATCATCGCGATCGTCTGGATCTGAGTCAGTGTTGTCGATGATGATGTAGTCTTCCGGGCGAATCTCCGTGGGTTCTTCGTCTTCTTCTACTGGTGTAGGGCCTCCCATAAATATTCCGATCTTCTTGATCAGATCGTCATTCTTCTCCACTAATACTTCAATTTATTCTTCATAATCTTCACGTGTAGCCTTGAGTTCTTCCTCCAGCTCCTTGATTCTTGTCTTTGCCTTCTTTAGGTCTATCATGTCGGCGCACATTTGGTTCTCCTGACGTCGAATGTGCTGGTTTAACTCCTGGATAAAAGCTGTGACTGATCTATCCTTTCTGGTGCTGATCATCTCCCAGTGCTCATCTCGGTGCCCACAAATCTAGTAGATAGTATCCATGAGATCATTGCGGTAGACTTCTCCAATGCGTCCCATGGCGATGTGAGTTGCCATGCTCTTTCCTAGACTCCAAGTTGGTGCATCAAAAGAAAACTCTATGGGCTCAGTGACTGGCATGAACGTCCTTCCTGGAACTTGAACTTGAATCATCCAGCGCTCTTCTTCAGGTAAAGTGGCGTTGTAGGTGCCGGTGAAGCTTGGTACTCCTATGTTTTAGGTATCTAGTGACTTACTTCAAGTGACGTCCAAAGGGTGTATCTTCATCCGGTTGCGTGAACTTGTTCCTTGCATCCGCCATCCTAAAAGAGTAGAAAAGATGAGAAGTCAGAAGGAGAAGAGAGTGAGTAGTGATCTAGGTCTTTAGCTTAGTGGTCGTGTCCTACAGTCAGCGCGTGCTCTGATACCATCTTGTAAGGACCAGACCTCAAACGGTCCAATCTCTGTGCTCAGGTGTCATCCCTGGATCAGTAATGCTGAGACCACACAGTACTTGGAGGATTTATAATAGAGTAGCAATCACACACTTATTACATCGAAAGTCTCAAAAGAGAACTTATTACAATAAATATGGCTTAAGGCCATCTAATAACGATAACAGCGGAAGGCTTGGAAGATAAGTGAGTCCATCAACTCCAACGGCATCACTGAGTATAGAACCACGACCTAAAAACTCCTTAATCATCGTCTGAAAAGTCTGCAACATTAACGTTGCAGCCCGAAACGGGTCAGCACATGGAGTATGCTGGCAAAGTAACACATAGAGAGTAATGGAATGAAACAGGCTATTCTACATGCATATTTGGCTGGTGGAAAGCTCTATGGTTACAATTTTGCGTAAAGCCAATTTTTCCCTACTGCAAAGGAATAAATTTTATTTAACTATCATGGTAGTTGTTAAACATTGAGAATGGTTGACAGCATTCTCAATCCCAATTAAGCATCATCATTAATCAAAACCCAACGAAATTAATTTTAGAGTAACATGTTGAGATTCACATGATAATCCAGGTACTAGATACTCAAGATGTCCATAACCGGGGACACGGCTAATCATGATTAGTTTATACACTCTGCAGAGGTTTGCGCACTTTTCCCCACAAGACTCGATCGCCTCCGTTTGGTTTCTCGCACTGCATGGTGTTTGAGAAGACGGATGACCGAGACATAGTCTTTCAGAAGCGCTAGCACCTTACGATTGGGTAGACCGTTACACCTACTTTCCCCTACATCTGCTAGTCTACCACTGTAAGAGTCCGCACAACTTAATCAACTATACTAGAGCCCATAATAGCTTGTGGCTGCACACGGAAGTTTCTAGCATGAATAATATCATGATCCTTTTGAGCCTGGGTGGCGGTCCAAAAGAAAAATAGGCAATCGCTAGAATACCCAGGCGCCTCAATCCACCCATATGTGTGTTTAAGTTGCCACCTTAAATAAACCATTAATTAACAATCTCACATCTGTCATGGATACACTCACCTAATCCACGTCTACTAGCATAGCATGGCATAATAAGCAAACGTAGAAGTAACTCCCAAAGGTTTGATAATAAGCAGGTAATAGGTTCTACCTCATCTACTTCCCAAACCCACAATTTAATTGGATCCTAATCATGCAATGTGTGAGGATTGATCTAATGCAATAAAACTGGGTAGTGGGAAAGCATGATCAAAGTGTTACTTGCCTTGCTGATGATCCGAGAAACCTAGCGATTCGAAGTAGCAAGCGGCGCACTCCGGGTACTCTATCGCAAACAAACAAGCATACAATAATTACTCAACTAATGCATAGGTAAAACTCAAATAAGAGGTCTAACCAGAAGGTTCAACTTAAGAACTCCGGTTGGCAAAATGAATCAAACCGAACGAAGCAACGGAAGACAAACGGCAAAAGAAACAGGCTTCGTTTACTATTCTAGATCTAGGGTAATTTTTACAGTGGCAAAAACTTGTTTGAGTTGGTTAAACGGAAAGAGGGTTTCGAGACGAAACTCCAGGCGCTTGAATCGCCTGATTCCGATAAACGAGCGAAAAGTTAGACTAAAACGAAAATCGGATCAGAAATCGCAATCAGAAAAATTGCGGATTTAATCAAAGAAAAAGAAAAACGATGAGCAGTTTAACGAATGAACGTTTGTTAAATGAATCTAACCAAAGAACGCTTTCGTTAAAATGAACGAACGAGCGAACGCTCGCTAATTAGCCTAAACTGGAAAAAACCGATCTAAAGAGAAAAACGAAACTAAAAAAATCGACGAAAACCGACGGAAAAACCGAACGGTTTTTCTAATAAAAACGGCGACGGGATCGAGGTAAACCTCGGGCGGCGGCAGCGGGCGGCTGCGGCAGCGGCGGCGGGCGGCGGCATGGCGCGGATCGGGCGGCGGCGGCGCGGATCGGGCGTGACTAGGGTTTGGGGCGCGGGTTGGGCTGGCTCGGGCGCCGGGGCGGCGGCTTATAAAGCCCCGGCCAGGCAGAGTCCTGTCCAGTTACGGCCCAGGGTCGGTTCGTACTTTTTTTAAATACTTACGCTCGAAAAAAACAAAAAGACTACTAAACGGACTCCAAAAATCCCGAATTAAATTTTCCCCGGCTTCTAAAGTCAAACCGCACAGGATGAACATTTATTTGGGGCCTAAATGCAATTTTGAAAAATGCGCATTTTTCCTAAATTCAAATAAAATAGCAAATAAAACCAAATAAATTCTTATTTGATTTTTTATTAAATCCTCAATATTTCTTTATTTTGGGAAAGTCATTTTATTCCCTCTCTCATATTTTTGTAATAGAAATAATTGAAGATAAAATAAATAAAATCAAATGATCATATTTTCAAAATTTGAGACAACTCAAATATGAAAATAACGAAATCCCCAACTCTCTCCGAGGGTCCTTAAGTTGCGTGAAATTTCTAGGATCAACCAAAATGCAATAAATATGATATGAAATGATGATCTAGTGTATAACATTCCAAATTGAAAATTTGGGATGTTACAATAACGCGGTACTGTTCTCCAATATTTTGTCCGCATTCTAAAAGAGAAACAAGCAGACACATCACATGTTTACCATGTTGTATATGAAACTCATTTTGGTAAATGAGTTCAGTAGTAAAGTGGATAGGATAACAGCATGAAAAAAACATATATCTATGTACCATGGTCACTTTATGGTCTATACCATTCTAGTTTTTGTTGCCAAATCAAGATAGAGACACAATTCAAATAATATGTGTTCAAGACAAAGCAGAATAGACAGAATATAAGTGTGGGTAACTATAGAGCAATAACAACACTTGTAATGTGCATGACATGAGAACATAACTGTTTATTCAATTGAAACTGAAATCAACATAGAGCAGGTTACAACAGCAAACCAGTTAAAGAAACAGGTTTAAAACATACCTGTTGCGCCATTGGAGTTTCAATTCCATCCTTCAAATTTGAAAATAGTTGGTATGAGTAAATACAGTCATGCAAGAGCAAAGGAGTATGAACCATAGCTACAGAACCTGACCTGAGAACAAATCTTCTTCTCCTTTAAGCGTTGAGTTGGGATTCGGAGTGGTGGTCCTCGTGCTTTGGGCACTGCAGTTCCCTTACTAACTGCTCGTGTTTGGGTGCTCTGTGGTGGAGATGGTGCTGTGTCAACTGGAACTGGGTTACTATTTGCCGGGGTTGGGGTTAGAAGGGGTGTAGCTGGTTCTCTGTCCAACTGGGTAGGGGTACAATCTGCGAGAGTCTGGGTTATGTGTGGTGGATCTGGTCCTTGGGCAAGTACAACCGTGGTTCTATCTGCATCAACTGGTAGCACTATCTTTTCTGAAGACCGTGTTGTTACTCCCTTAGATACTGCCATCACGCTCTCCAATTCAAATGGCTGATAAACAAGAAAAGTAATTGAAAGTATAGACATTGTATGATAGACATGTGCAATGGATAGTGGGGAATAAAAGAGGGCATGAAATAATTCATATTTATGTTGTCTAACCAAATAGGATAACATGACACAATTTCACATATATGATGGCTAACTAAACAGGATAGCATGACACAATTTCACATTATGATGGCTAACTAAAAAAGATGGAAAGACATAGTTCAAAATATGAGATTATGTAAACAGGATGACATGACATAACTATATAATGTGTTTATTAAATAGGTTGGCATGCCATAATTCACATACATTCACGGATAGAATGCCATAATTCAAAATATGATGACTGTAAACACTAAACAGGATGAGATGATATAACTATATGATGTCTTTATTAAATGGGTTGCCATGCCATAATTCAGATAGATGATGTGTATGTACTATGTAAACATGATGGCATGATATAATTCAAATATATGATTTATATAGTAAGCAAGTAAGCAGATGGCAATCCATATATGATGTAAAAACTAAGCAATGCAAGACAACATGCATGACATGGGTAATATAACCCTGCCAAGTTTGAGCATAGACCTCAGGGGGAAAATAGGACTGGTCATCAGTCTCTGAATCCTCCTCTGAGGAGCTCTCTGTAACCAGCAAGTTGTCTGCTTCAGCAGGTAGCATTGTCTGCTCTGAATACCTTGTTTTCATTCCAGATACTTCCATCACCGCTTCAAATGGCTGATGCACAGGAAGAGTAGTTGAATATACAAACGTTGTCGCCAAATGGAACACGTAATACAAAAAAATGATAGCATGATATAATTCACATACATGATGATTGGCTAAACAGCATGGCATTGCATAATTCACATATATGATGTCTTGCAACAGGATGGCAATGTATAATTCACATATATAATGTCTTGCAACAAGACGGCAATGCATAATTCACATATATGGTAATTAGACACTGAACAAGTGGCATTCACACAAAGCATGTCTAAACTAATCAAATGACATAGCAATGCGAGACACCATACGCACGATATGAGCAACATAACCCTGCCAAGTTAGAGCATACACCTCGGGGGGGGGGGATAGGACTGGTCATCTGTCTCTGAATCCTCCTCTTAGGAGCTATCCGTAACCAGCGAGATATGCGCTTCGTCAGATAGCATAGTCTACTTTGAAGACCTTGTTTTCACTCCAGAATTTGCCGTCACTGTGTCAAATGGCTGATGCACATGAAGAGCAGTTGAATGTAATAACATTGTTGAGAAATGTAATATGTAACAAAAAAAGGATGGCCTGATATAATTTACATATAAGATGACTGGCTAAGCAGGATGGCATTGCAAAATTCACATATATGATGCCTGGCTAAACAAGATGGCATTGCATAATTCACATAAACAATGAATAAACTAAACAGATGGCATTCGCACAAAGGATGTCTAAACTAAGCAGATGACATATTTGATGTATAAAGTAACAATGCAAGACACCATATGCATGATATAACCAACATCAGCATGCCAAGTTAGAGCGAAGACCTCAGGGGGTAAATACGAGTTGTCTTCTCCTTTTGAATCCCCCTCAGAACATATATCTTCCTCTCGATTACAATCCGAAATGCGTGGAGGGGGGCTGCCTTTGCGCCTACCATGGAGCGACGTCTACATGAAATTTTATTGCCACACAAGGCTCGTCTCTTTTGCTCTACATGTTCAGTTCCATTGTTTACAATAACTGTCATGCATAGGAATAAAACATAGTGAGATTATGTAAGGAGTGCATGCAGAAATCCAGAGTGATTTTAGCAACCTGTGGATAGACCCAAAACCAATAATAGCAGGCAGATAATGGCTTCAGTTAAAAATACAGATAATGGCTTCTTTACTGTTTGTTTCCCACCCAACATGAAACTCATAGTAGACACCGGAGATTAACCAGATAGTAGATAGATACTATTGATAGCGGCCCTGATATGTACCCCACAACCATTTAAAAACTCAAGTTTGACCATTAGTTTGGAGCTAACTCAGAGTCTAATCGGTGAACAGGACGATAAAGTAGCATGTAATATTAAGCGATGCATAACGTAAGCAGACACGAAAGAGTGCGACCTCTCTTGCGGACCCGTGTAGTCCTCGAGGTCATCTGCTCGGTTGATGATGGTAGTGCAGTTTTAATGGCTGCCAGCGGCGGGGAAGAAGATCTGAGGCGGCGAAAGACAGTCTGGAGGCCGGATCCCTGCTGTGCTGGACCCTTCTGTCGTTGGAGCAGCTGAGCTGGGGTGGACGGTGGCGCAGCAGGAGCGGGACAAACCACACAAGGTTTTCTTTGACAACTATTTGTAAGAGAAGTAATTCTGTAAGGGCTCATTTGAATTGGAGGATTACAACAATGCAGTGATAGGAAATAGACATGAATAGGATAGGAATGCACGTGCAAAACAGAGAATTTAAAAATACAGGATTTCTGCCAATCTGGGTGTTTGATTCACAACAATTGGAAGATCACATGATGCAAAGAAGCATGGTGAGATTAAGTCAAACCACAAGAAAATGTACGGTTATAATGCTATTATGCTACTATCTCTTAGTCTTGTGCTTCATGAATAGGAATTTGAAAAGGAGGACAAGTGAAAATTAAAATTCCTACATTTTTTCTTTCAAGGAGACACTAAAGGAACAAATCCGTGTGCTCAGTGGACAATAGATATAACATGTAGAGTAAAAAAGAGATGCAACAAGTGTACAACCTCTTTGGCGAAGCCATGTCGATCTCAGCATGATTGGGTTGGCCGGTGAGGATGCTCTGGCTGACTTGGCTGTCGGAGGAGGGGAAGAAGATCTTAGGCGTCTGGAGATGGAGCCCGAGGTACTGCTCCGCTGTGATGGAGGGTTTCGTCGTTGGAGCAGCTTCGGTGAGTTGTACGACGCCGAGGCTGAAGCAGGACAAGAGAGACAACGAACAACGTTAACCTGAGTGGAATTCTAATAGCATCTCCAATACATGACGTAAAATTGTCACAGCCCCAGTCCAGCCCTTGCTTGACTTTGCTTGTTCATCATGCCATCACGTTTAAATTCCAAAGAAATTTGAAATGGGGATTGCCTAAACCCCTAACATCAAAGGAATTCACTAGGTTCACCTAAAATATTTTCAGTAAATCCAAATGGTTTTCAAAAATGTTCATCATTTATGGAAAATGCTGTAAACAGTACCAGAGGTGATGCACATTTTTCCATGACATATTTGGGCTCTAAATTAAATCATACCTTATTTGCATTTGGGCATTTAAATATTATATATTATTCTAAATGTCCAAATATTCATGAACTGAAATGTTTGCTGTTGGAAATAATCCAAACAGTGGCCATAAGAAGTATCATGATTTTTGAAAATGCTCTGGCATTTTTAATAAAGTCAAAACAAACAGACAGAAAATAGAAAACAGAAATAAAAGAGAGAGAGACTTACCTGGGCACTTACCTGGCAGCCCAGCTAGCCCAGCTCGCTGGCCCAGCCCACCAGGCCCGTCGCCAGTCGTCTCCTTCCTTTGCCAGGAGGACGACGGCGTGGCGCACGCACAGGTGGCGAAGCCACCTCCTGCTTCCACCTCCTGCTTCCTCCCCACTCCGATCCGTCGCGCTTGGAAATGCCCGAGCCCCCCTGGTCCTTCCCCTCTCTCGCAGCTCACTCTCCCTCGCTCTCTCCCACGATGGCCGACACGGCCATGGAAGCGCCGCCGTGAACCACCGCGCTCCCCGACCCCCTCTCGCCTTCCCGTGTTGCGTGGAAGCTCCGCCACTATCGCCTACGCCTTCTGCACCGAGCCAAGCGAGCCGGGAAGCCCTGCTTCGTCCTCGGCGTCGTCTTCTTCAACCCCGGCCACCGGAGATCGCCACCGTCGTTCGCCGCCGTCCACGCTTCCCCAAGGCCGCCGACCAGCTCTCTGGATCCGCCATGAGCTCCTCTACCTAGCCCCCTACTTCCCGTGCTCGATTACGCCTCGTAGCCACCGCCCCCTTCGAGCCCGAGCGCTCCTCGCCGCCGGCCATGTCGCCGTCGTGGCTACGGCCGTGCAAGCACGCGTCCGAGCGCACCACCGCATTCAGTGCGTCCCCAGGAGCCTAACGCACGCACTCCCTCACCCTGCCGTGCACCGTAGCCCTCTTTCCCTCTCCATCCGAACTCCGGCGCCGCCGCGAGCTCAGTTCCGACGAGCTCCGGCCACCCTGTGACCCGCTGTTGCCTCTGCTCAATGCAGCCGAGCGAGGGCTCCCCTCTGGTGCCCTCAGCACACCCAGCCACCGCCCCTAGCGCCATTCCGGCGAACTTCCGCCGCATTCCTGGTCGCCGCCGACGTAACTCCGGTGAGCTGATGTGGCTTCATTAGTTTAGCGCTAACCCCTGCCAATTAGGCCTCAACAAACGCTGACAGTAGGCCCCATGGTGGGTCAAAGCCCAGTTAGCGTCGGGTTTGACCCGAGGTTGACCTCTGTTTGACCCTTGAGTCACTGACATGCGGGCCTCGCCCGGCTAGCCCAGTTAGTTAGAGCTAAACTTAATTAAGTTAGTTTAGTTAGTCACTGACCAGTGGGCCCAGTGTTGTTTAGTTAGTCTAGTTAACCCAAATAGTTAACTGTGAGACTGACTAGTGGGGCCCAGCCATCAGGTTTGACCTGGGTTAGGCGCTGTTGACCAGCTGACGTCACAGTGAAGCAGTGCTGACGCAATAACTCATTTTCTGGATTTATTCTTTTTCAAAAAATTCTAGAAAATAGTATAAACTTCTAAAAATCATAGAAATTCAACCGTAACTCCAAATGAAATAAGCTATATATGAAAAATTATTAGAAAAATTCAAGGAATCTGTTTATGGCATTTTCATACATATTTGAGCAAGTTAACATTTCTGTTTAGGACAAACTAATTAAATGGCATTTAAGAAAGCACATATGGAGTTTGAATTTGAACGTAGTGTTCAAACCAACTCCATTTAACTTGTTGCTAGTTGCATTAGGCCAATCAACAGCATATTGCCATGTCACATTCATGCATCATATTGTTGTATTGCATTGATTGCGTCCTTCCCTATTTGCCGGTAACCGTCCCCTCTCAGACGATGATGTTTCCGACGACGTGATCGATGACACCGATGAAGAACTATATTACCTTCAGAAGTGCCAGGCAAGCAAAAACCCCTTGTTCATCCCAATACAATCCCACTCTCTCGCTCCTGATCTCTTTTACTGCATTAGGACAACAACGATTCATCTGTTACTTGCTGCGGTAGTTGAACCCCTTATCCTCTGCATGACCTGTCATTGCCACAGTAAATAGATGAAACCCACTAGCATGAGTAGGAGTTGTTTGAGCCCTGATGTGCCTACTCATTCATGCTTGTTTGTCATGCCTGCTATTGCATAGAGTCGTGTCAGGTCTGGTTCATCGGGGATGAAACGGAGGTGTGTGAACCTGTCCTACTGTGTGTGAGCTAAGTGTGTGAACACGATTTGGTAAAGGTAGCGGTGAGAGGCCATGTAGGAGTACATGGTGGGTTGTCTCATTGAAACCGTCCTCAGGAACTGAGTTTTGTGTTTGTGATCCATGAAACAGCTACTACCACACGTTGGGCCCTGAAATATGACCCCGCTCGACTTACTGACCCCTCTCGTCCTCTGTCCAGGAGTTGCAACTAGTTTCTGGTGTTTATAGGATATGTGTTGGCGGCCGTGCGTAGCGCTGACCCTAGGGGTGGGCTATGATGCGGTAGATACACCATGGCACGGTGTACCGAGCGCCCGTTTGGTGTCTCGGGAACCCTGCACACATCGTTTGGGGCTGTGAGCGAAACTCCGGCCGGATCTCCTCGCGGATGGAACCCGAATAGGCGATAAACCTGGACTAGAGACTTGTGCGGTTAGTCAGGTCGTGGTCTACACCCATGTCGGCTTTCGCTTGAAGTCTGCCGAGCACATGTCGTGTGCAGACGCTAAGTGGTGGAAACATGTGTGACGAAGTACACCCCTGCAGGGTATAAAACTATTTGAATAGCCGCATCCGCGGTAAAGGACTTCTGGGTTGCCTATAACAGTTCATAGACAAGTGAAAGTGGATACTCTAAAACTCGCAAGATAAGTGTGAGTGCTATGGATGGCCTTCTCGTAGGGAGACGGGAGCGGATCCATAGTAGTGTATTGAATGGTGAATATGTGGACTCGTGTGCGCCACCTCAAAAGAGTTGCTTGCAGTCGTAGTTCAGGTTAGCCACTGAGTCAAAGCTGGCTTGCTGTAGTCAAACTCCACCACCCCCCTTGTTGATACCGATGCATACGTAGCTAGTTCTGATGTAAGTCTTGCTGAGTACCTTTGTACTCACGTTTGCTTAATTTATGTTTTGCAGAGAGACTCCAGTCTCGCTAGTAGTTCCGCGTGGACTTTGACGTTTAGCTTGATACCTCAGCTACGATCTTGTGCCCTCGGCAGGATCTGGTAGATAGTCAGGCTTCTTAGCCTTTTTCCATTTGTATATGTCTGTACTCAGACATGTTAAGCTTCCGCATGTGCTTGATTTGTATGCTATGATTTTTGGGTCATGAGACCCATGTTTGTAATATCTCGCTCCTCGGAGCCTAATGAATAAATACTTGAGTTGTAGAGTTATGTTGTGATGCCATGTTGTATTTACACATATCGAGCATATTGTGTATATGATTGAAATGCTTGGTATGTGTGGGATCCGACAATCTAGTTGTTTATCCTTGGCAGCCTCTCTTATGGGGAAATGTAGTCTAGTGCTTCCATGAGCCATAGTAGTCCGCTACAGCCCGGTTCACCGGAGTCCTGCTAGCCCAGCACTACTGCTCAGGACACTTGACTGGCCGGCATGTGTTTCACTTCATTCCTATGTCTGTACCTTCGGGGAAATGTCACGCGGTGAGATCCGGAGTCCTGCCTAGCCTGCTACTGCCCAGATTCCCGGAGTCCTGTTAGCCCAGTGCTACAGCCCGGATTCACATGCTGCTGACCGACATGCCCGATGTGATTCATGTATGCCTGTCCCCATAGGTTAGTGCCGCTTTGGGTCCATGACTAGCCATGTCGGCTCGGGTTCTCTGTCATATGGATGCTAGAGACAATATCATATACGTGAGCCAAAAGGCGCAAACGGTCCCGGGCCATGGTAAGGCGACACCCGTGGGAATACCGTGCGTGAGGCCGCAAAGTGATATGAGGTGTTACCGGCTAGATCGATGTGACTTGGAATCGGGGTCCTGACAAAAATACATAACCACAAAGTGCTAGATGTAAAATACATCAGCCGCTCATCTATGAACTTAACTGTTGAAACTGAATTTAACTGTCGAAACTGAACTTAACTGTCGAAACTGAACTTAACTGTTGAAACTGAATTTTGCTGTCGAAACTGAATTTTTCTGTCGAAACTGGACGCACTAGCAAGGTGAGGCTACACGTCGGTCGACTGACTTTTTCATCTCTGGTCAGTCGATTTTGCGTCGATTTTGCACCCGTTGGATATGAAATCAAGGGCCTGCGGTTCATCTTCAACCTCCACCCCCCTGAGCCGGCCAAATAGCAGCCCCCCGCGGCCGGCGGTGCGCCGCCCGCCCGCCCAGAAACCACTCCCCACCATCGGTCCGCCACCGCCCCGGCCATCCCTCTATGCCCCCCGTGCTGAGCTTTTTCTCCGGCAATCCCCACGCCACGGCCCCGCCACCGCCGACGACCACCGCCCCCATCATGAACCCTAACATAGATAGTGGGGTACCTCTCCGACGAGCCCCCCTCCCCGCTGCGGTTAGTTCTTCCTGGTTCTTCCTTCACCCCGGTGGCATCGGAGTGAAGTGTAGCTAAATCGGAGCAGCATCGCAAGCAAGAGCAAGAGCGAGAGCAGCAGCGTGAGCAAGAGCAATAGCAAGAGCAGACCAGACAGGGGACCGAGAGCAAGAGCAGAGCAACAGCGCGAGCGAGAGCTTAAGCAGCAGCAGGTCCTACTGATGTGGACGTCGCCGCCGAGGGAGCGATGCCGTGGAGGAAGTGGCCGGTGACGCCGCCGTGGATGGAGCCGCGCCGTGTAGGCTCGGGACCGAGCGCCGGCAGCACCATGAGATCGAATCAAGAAGAAAATGCGGCGATTAGTGTACAACATCTTTGGTGGCGCCGATTAGGCCGCAACTTCATCCGAGGAAACGGTGATGATGATGCTCTTCCGGTGGTGCAGGTGAAGACGGCGGTGTGGGAATGGAGGTGGCGTGAAAGACGAGGGGAACGTCGGGGCAGCTCCTTGGAGGTGGAGGACGGTGTGGCTGAACCGGCGGGACGATGAGATCGACGACGGATCCTCATCCGGTACGGTGGATGAGGGACGTCGAGGTGTTGCTGTGGACGACGTCATCGGGGAAGAGGCTCCGGCTGGGTGGCGGACGGAGCAGGGTGTGGGGTTTCATCGCGGGTTTTCGCGGCCTAGGTGTATGAATGGGTGGGCGGATGGGATGGCAGTGGGGAACCATGGCTTAGAGACGCGCTTGTCCGAAATGTGGGGTAAGTTACGAAAGTACCGCCACCAATTTGAGGCGGTTCTTTCGGTTCAGGGGTACCACGGGCATTTCGCGTGTCGGGATTTCACAGGAGGTGGGAGTTTTCGCGCGCGTTGTAATTTCGGAATAGCAAGGCGCGGGTTGAGATGGAGGGAGTTGTCGGAGCACAACGAGACAGAGATATATCTTAAATATTTCAGGCTAACAAGGCGCAGGTTGAAATTTCCGGACAAGCCTAACATGTACTGTACCAAATCAATGCGACCTACAAATGTCATTCAAAACTTTGAATTCATGTTATGTTCAATTAAAATATTTCGCTTCGTGTATAATGCATGCAACCTACTACTCAAATGAACGTTTTAGTGCATTCCAAACGTATATACTACCGCTTCAATATGAACTAAATTTGAATTCGTTTCTCTATTTGAATAAGATCTACAGTAATGATTATTGTGAAGTCAAAGCATTTGAATTCGTTTCTCTGTTTTAATAAGATCTACAATCATCATTATTGTCAAGTTAGACCATCCTTTGTGTATTATCTTCACAGCACACCACATGATTAGTCTCGAGTTACATATGAACTATGTGTACTATATGAACTCGAACTAGATTTTTTGAATCCACTTTATTTTGATTTCAAATCACATTACATTTCTAGCTCTAGCTAGATCTTCATAATCTAAACCATGTCTCATATGTATAATGTGTTTATCACATTATGTATGGTGCCCCGCCCCATACGCCTACAAGTATTTAGATGTGAGTTGCAAACACCACACATTACTACAAATTCAAATAAAATGTGAGAATGTTCGATATATAGTATTGTTTAGATTGTTCGATATTTAGTTGTATGCTGCAAACGCCACACATTATCAGAAATTCAAATAAAATGTGAGATTGTTTGATGTATAGTATGGTTTAGATTGTTCGGCATTTAGCTGTGAGTTGCAAACACCATGCATTATCACATTATGGTATAACATGTGCACAGCACGTGTATCACCGCTATATTCATGCATGCAATGTTTAAAACACTATGATCTCCTATTCAAATATATGAATCGGCTTTCATACCAAATTATGATCTTTGTTAGTCTCTTACACCCACATAATCCTCTAACCTTTGTAGCTACCACTAACTTTCTCTCGTGCATGCACACGCCCTCCTCGCCCTCCCCCTCCCTCGGCATTCTATCCACCAGGCACATTCATTTTTTCTTTAGGTCGTTCTCCCAGAGTCTCCACAACTCCTTTCCGACACACACCGATCGATAAACCTCTCCAGCGATGTCTGCCTACAACATACAAACACACCTTCAATCTCCTCCTTTATGTGTCCTTGCCTCATGTCTCTCATACGGTCAGACACACGTGTAAACTCTCGCCCCTCTTTTCATCGCTCTCTCACAACCGCACACTCCTCCCCCTATCTAGCTAGTAGTTGGGCCTCTTGCACCACCTCCTAGCTCCATTCTCTCTATCTATCCGTCTCGCTGGGCCTTATTAGCCTCTAACAAATGGACGTACACCGACCGATCTCTCGCTATACATATAGCTAGCTAGGTCCTTATAACTCGTTTTTACCCACACGTCAATCGATCTACCTCATTAGTTGTGTCTCTCCCTTCCTCCGACAAATAACAATTGATCTACCGATCTAGTTAGGTTTGCTTACCAAACACATGGTTCCCCTTCATCATCCATGGATGCGTCCCGACAGATCTATCACGCACAGGCACACACAGAAACACACCCCCACTCTTATTGATAACATTGCAGTTCCACCCTCAGTTTGTCTAGTAGGCCTCTCCCACCATCTTCGAGAAGCAACTCCATCACCCATCCAACACTCTACCCCTCTCCCTCCCTCTCCCTCCCTCTCTCTCTCCTCTATCTCTCTCCCATCATATTTCCCGTCCTTCAGTTATGTATGGATGTCGACCGATCTCCCTCAAGACATAGCTGGGTCTCTCCTTCTCAACACATATACGAGTCGTTCTACCTCTATAGTTAGGCCTCTGCCTACCCCTCCCACCACCCCCTCCCCCCACACACACCGATACATCGAGCGCTCTAGTCATGTCTCCCTGCCACACACAAACTTGACATGTGCCCTCTAACGTTCCAGTAGGCCAGTCGCCCTATATCTTTGACTTGTACACACACACACAATTTCGATGGCTCTCTTCATCGATCTCGCACCCACCCACTTGATCCTCTCTTCGACTCTATCGATAGCTATGACCCCTCCCTCTCTTCTCGTGGATTGCTCGACCCTCTATGTATGATATGGATAGGCCTCCATTTCACACACATTGCATGCAAAATTTTGTTTGAGATGTCATCGACACATATTCCCACAAATAATTCACGAAATCAACCCCCACCCCACCCCCACCCCAAAACAAAAAACACTCACGAACGCGGTTTGTATCTCTCACACACACCCATGTAGGTGGGGAACGTGCATGAAGAGAAGAGGTGCATGCACGACACACGTACTCCCGTCTCTTTCCCAACCACACCTGCGCGGGTACACAGTGGAGCTCATTTCTGTATGAAAAAGGCAGCCCACGTGGTAATTTGGCACGTGTACTGGTTGTCCACTTGGTGGAGGGAGGATCGTCTACAACGGGTGAACAAACAAATTGCGACTTGACGCGTTATGTTAAATTAAAAAAAGAGGCAAACCATGTGGGGCCTACCTTAGAGGCAAGGCTCTATACACTGGAGTACTTTTGATGTGTCCCGTCAACTCGTAGAACGAGGAGAAGCTTGCTTAGTATGCCATCTCCCCCGCCCACGGGCGCGGTGGCTCGCAGGATGAGGTGAAGCTTGCTTACTACGCCTTACGCCCGCTCCCTCGCCCATGCGCGCGGTGGCTCGCAGGAGGAGAAAAATTTACTACTCCCTACGTTTACTCCTCGTCCGTACTACCTTGGTTATAGAGATTATATCATATTGTTTGGAATATATATGTCCTTTAGTAGATTTCAATATGAACTACTAGTACATACTCCAAACACTGATGTATATAGACATATTTTAGAGTGTAGATTCACTCATTTTGCTCCGTATGTAGCACTCTCCCTCGCCCCTCGACCCTCGCCTACATGGTGGACGTGCAGCAATTCATTCGGTCTCATATAGCTAGAACGATATATACTGCACTACCATTATTGCTCGACTTCCTAAAGAGGCAAAGAGCCAATCGCAAGGTCAATATTTTGGAGATGCCAAGCGCAAGGTTATAGGAGAACGAGTAGTAGGTGCCGCGTCATTTATAAATAAAGTTTTTTTCTTCAGTGGCACGTACGCAATATGATAGGTTCATATGGAGAGAAAAGGAGTACATACTCAGGATGGGCCAGCCTACACGGTTGCTTGCTGGGGTTGCGCTCTTCACACTCTCTCGCACAAAACGACTGTGGCCACATCTCTAACATCTCGGCGGATCATGTCCGCTTGGGGAAGAGGTGGATGCTTAGTGTAGATGCGGTGGCCGTCGCCGACGGTGAAAACCCACTGTCGGCACGTCCCGATCAGGGGTCCCCGCCGTTCTCTCTCACAAAGCCGGTGAGGTTGCCTTCATCCCTTGCTCATTGCCGCGACGTGGGCAGTTGCCGCCTCCCGCCGCCCTCCTCAAGGTTGAGCTACGTCCCTCAGGTACAACTCCCTTTACAGCCGGCTTGCACCACTGCTCCAGCTGCCCACATCACTCCCTGTGGATATTTCTCTACTTCTTTTCCCCGCACATACCTCCACTGGCTTCTACGTACTGTATTTGTGATGAGTTTATGTCTCATCAACTAGTCCCAGTAATCTTATTTTAATCACGCTTGTTCAATTTCTTTGCCACAGGGATGCTCATCTCGATTTTGGTGAAACTGCACAAAATGATCCGATGGTCAAAAGGTTGCAAACTTCATTTATTAGGAAGCTCGAACGTTGCCAGCAAATTGAAGCCTGGTCAGGGTTCACGGTTCAAGGGCTAGGGACTACATGGATCGTTTTTTCTTTAGCTGCCTCTGTTGCAAAATAAGTGTCAACTTTAGTAGTAGTACAACTTTGTACTAAAGTTTGCACAAAGTTGAGAAACTTATTTTGGAACGGAGGGAGTACATATTTGCTATGATCTGTCAATCATTGAGATGCAATAGCATGCATGTTAGTCTCCTTTGTATTTGATGAAATGTTGCAACGGGCAACCTTGGACGCAAGATACATGTAACAGAACCTGGAAGCTTCATAGCATTGTACAAATTTATCTCGCTGATAAATTACAGTATGTACTATACTAGTACTTCCTCCGTTCCTAAATATAAGTCTTTGTAGAGATTTCACCAAGAACCACATGCGGATGTATATAGATGCATTATAAGTGTAGATTCATTCATTTTGTTCCGTATGTAGTGGAATCTCTACAAAGACTTATATCTACTAGTAATAGCTAGCCCGCACTACTAGGAATTCGCCCTATAGTGAGTCGTATTACAATTCACTGGCCGTCGTTTTACAACGTCGTGACTGGGAAAACCCTGGCGTTACCCAACTTAATCGCCTTGCAGCACATCCCCCTTTCGCCAGCTGGCGTAATAGCATGCCACATGCATGTGAGTGGGTTTTAAATCACATCAACATGTCTGCTTGCAAGCATGCACCGGTAGCATGCATGTAAGTGAGTTTTTAAGTCCCATTAACATGTCAAAAAGAAAAATATAGTCCCATTATGCAGTAGGAGTTCAGGAGTTGGCTGATCTTTTTTCCTTACGTGGGATGATCTAAATGATGATGGGAGTTTATTTAGTTTGGCTACCACATTTGTCATGCGGTTATAGAGTTTTTTTTGTTCTATGAAATCGATAATTTTGCGCAGAGAGATATACCGCTGTTCCGCGCCAACGCGCGGGGACTCATCTAGTAATATTTAGGAACGGAGGGAGTACTATGTAAAGAGTTAGGTGTCGCACGGTGATAGTAGTGTGAGGTGGGCCATGTAATCACTGAGCCTGCGTGTTTTCACTGCTCTTGCACGCCTCCGCTGTAAGAATGGATAAAATTGTAATCTAGTAGTAGTAGTATACCTCCTTTCACCAAAAGCGTGGGACATCCAGCAGTCCTACCACCTCAGTAATAAAGACCAATGAGCCGTCAAATCACATAGACCCAGCAGTAAGTTTGACGGACGAAGCAACCATCACTCTTGCGCCAGTGAGAGGTCGCGTCCGCTCTGCCCGGGCATGAATGTGACACCGATTCTTTGGAGCGGCGCTGACCGTTTCGGGCGGGAAGCGCGCGCGGGCGATGGAGGGGCTTTGGGTGGGCCAGGCTGGTTAGGAGCGGGTGTGGCAGCTGTCCCCATGTCCCTACCGGACACGCCCGGAAACGAGAGGATGCACCGACTCTCGCGGCTAAAATCGTACACTACACAACATCTCTCTGTAGGAGTAGGTCGATCTGTCGCTCTCTCTAACATACACATGGTGTTAAACACACACACACACACACACGCACACGCACGCACCTTGGTCCCATTGCACCTTCTAACGTGACTTATTACACCTAGACGGAGGGAGTAGTAAGTATATGAGATACGGTGGCACACTGACTTAAGTCGAATACAAGTGGCCAAAATTTGTGTGCATGTTATAATAAGGATTCACTTAAAATAGTACATGAGCGAATAGAGGGATCAATTGGACAGTGTTCCTGAGCAGTAGCGAGATGTGTGAGGTAAGATACACCACTGGCCCTTTTAATTTTTCTTATTAATTTGTTTGTTTCACCCACTGACTGGTGGGATCCAACGTACAACGTGGAGAGAGGTAAGGTGACTAAGGTTGCATTATTTCTGCACCACTTTGGATAGTCTTACCACCAAAGCCACATGACATGATTATGATTGAAATCCCAATGACTCCCACACACACACAAAAAAAACACGGCATGCTTGTCACATGAATGCAGGAATGTATAAAAGGTTATTTCCCTCTCGTTGAATATAACGGGAGGGTTGTGTAGCTGGTTAGCCTGTTCGCTCACTCTCTCGCCCTCTCCCGCTGGAGCCTCAGCGCTTGTAGTTGCTCTCTTCACACTCTCTCGCCCTCTCTAGATCTAAACAAGACTTCGTTGGCCTCGCTCTCCCCTCACTGCTGCTCAAAGAGCTGGCAGGATCCGTCCGCCGGGAAGGGAAGGAGGCTTAACGTTGTCGCCGTCAGCGAGGGACTACCGGCGCAGCTGTTCACTTTCCACCCAGCGGCGGCGCGGGAGGGCCTCCGACCCCTTCTTCTTCGTCGCCGTCCCGTTGCCCACCGAACCACACCCCAAGAACCTTAAGGTATAATTTAGTTACTCCACATGCATTGCTCTAGCTGCATGTATACCATGAATCTAGGACGTGGTTCAAAGAGGAAAGGAGTGGGGGAAAGTAGTGGGAAAAGTTGTATATAGCATGAATCTAGGACGTGGTTCAAAGAGGAAATGAAGGGGGAAAGTTTTATAGCATTAATCTAGGACGTGGTTCAAAGAGGAAAGGAATGGGGGAAAGTAGTGGGGAAAGTTGTATCGCATAAATCTAGGACGTGGTTCAAAGAGGAAAGGAAGGGGCGAAAGTACTAGTTCAAAAAGGAAAGGAAGGGACAAGGCTGTAGAGTTTGAGCAGGACTAGATTTGCTGCGCTCACATAGGGAAAGGCGTCTAAAGATAACAAAACTGGGACCAACACGAATATGCTCCTTGGTTGCTTGTTCTTTGTTGCAACAGACTGTGCATGACCACAGTACATCGGTAGATGCACATGGTGCTGGTGCGTCCACTGTCCCGTGCAACTCATTAGCTGTTGTTAATCTAAGGCCCTGTTTGGTTAAAAACTCCCTAGTCCCTACCTGCTGGGTTCCAGGGACTAAACATGGACTAGAGGTTATTAAATGACATGCTAAAAGACCATGTTACCCCTAGTAATGAACTAATAGAGACAAGGTGCGGCGCGTGGTAGGGGCAACTGTTGGAAAAAGTCCCAAAAAGACTCCCTCGGGGTCTTCTTTCTTTAGTCCCAAATGCCCACTTTTAGTCCCTAAAAGTCCCCCCTCTTTGGTTTAGATGGGACTAACACGGAGTTTTTTTAGTCCCTACACCAAAATGTCCCTGTAAACAAACACCCTCGAATAATGCCGCTGGAAAATTGATGCAATGCCACAGTTAAAAGCAAATTACATGTTTAACGAATTTTATTGCTAATATAATCTCTATGTTAATATTAATCAATGCCACCGTTTGAGAAATGCTACTGTCTTGCTTTCTTTCCCATTTAGATAAGGTAGATGCTTCTTTTTGTTGGCTTCTATGTCATCCACCGTTATTGACCACTAATTGTTTCCTTTGCACCTCTGTGTAAACAGGGTTATCTGCTTCACCTCGTTGCCATTGTGACCTCTTGTTGCACTGCACAAAACACTTTTGTTTTAAGAGTGTTTTGTGCAGTTCAACCAAAATGTCACACCGACAACATTGCTTGATTGCTTGATCTTAGTGGAACTGCACAAGAGGAGATCTTACTTCCTATCCGTTAAGGCGAATTTGGTTCAGATCTTCTTCTTGTGAGTTGTTTGAATTCCGCATCATGAGAGGTCAGTACTAGCCTTCTTTCACATGATTCTGCAGCGTGCATTCATATGTTGTGCTACTTGTACGATAATGTTGCTTGATTTTAGTGAACTGCACAAATGGAGACAAGACTTCCAATCTGTATGTGCACCGTAATATCCCATTGAGGTAAGATAAGGATATTTCACAACTGCTGGCATGTATTTTGCCACTTTCATCAGAAAATTAAGTTTAGTACTATACTTGTGCTCCCTAATTGACATGCCAAATCTTACATTGAAGGTGAAGCTTGTTTGTTATTGAACCAAGTGATGAAGGGGAAGAACAAGGGGAAGAAAAACAAAAATCAACTCCCGGTGCTTTCATGAAAAAGTGGTATTGTCCTTGATAAGTGCTTCATCTGTGCTGTTTTAAATAATTCCTTTCCTTTTTTTCGAGCAAACAGTGATGCTAGCATTTAGTAGTCCTCTTGTCTTTGCACAACAGGATCATCTTCCTCTGAAGAAGAATATGGAGTACGTGAAGTGACTAGTTCCGATAATGCAAGGATGAAGAAGCCATGTCTATCTTATCATCAGAAGGAGCAGTTGAAGGATGGTTACATTACTCCCCGCAAGACCAAACTAACTTCAGCTCAGAAGGACTGACAAAATCTCCATTTTTTTGCTGTGATGCGCGAGTACAATGTTGTTCTAGGATTCTTTCTGGTGAGTTCCATTTTTCTAGAAGTGTGCTCTACATGGACCATGTATGTGCCTGTTGAAACTGTCAATTCATAGTACAGTTTGCTCTATACTAATCACTTTTTTGTATTTGTGCAAACAGGGGTGCTCAGCTTGATTTCAATGGGAACTGCACAAAATGTTCATGAATACATCAAATCATTCATTTCCACCACAAGAAAGGAGGTGCCGATAAGTTCAAGGCGTTGCAACATATAAGGGCGAAATCATACAAGCTACGCGCGAATTTGGTTGATTTTGGGGGAACTGCACAAAAAGAACAGCTGGTTTATTTAGCACGAGGTGCCATGTCAATGTCCGAACTGATGGCAAACCCTGCCCATTCCACAATCGTAGGTATTTGATATTTTGGAATGGGACAACCTTGTCAAATTTTGCTCATTGATTTTAGCAAGACATGCGTTTGATATTTTCGAATGGGATGCCCTTGCTGTCAGCAGCGTCGATCAATTTTTTCTTTAGTTGTGAAGTAAATATTGCCTCTGACATGTGAGTCGCTGAGATGCATAATCATCGATTGTTTTGAATGTTCTCTATGAATTGCCAGGCCTGTGTGTTTTATTGCAATGTACATAAATGCTAAAAACCTGCTCAAACTCTTTGTACTCCTTCTGTTCCTTTTTACTTCGCACATTGTGAAAGTGCATACTTTTTTGTATAAGATTGGTCAAAGTAGAGATACTTTAACTGCAGACAAAACTTGTATGCAGACTAGAAAGGACCGGAGGGAGTACATGTGAAACTGCTGCAAACGAGGTGATCACCCTGGGAATAATGCTAGTACATATTGTTTTGCATGTTCATCCAATGCCAGTGATACAGGAATTCAAACTAATCGAAATAAATTCCTTCATACACGGTCGGATTTCATATAAACATGCCAGATTTCATTACATTTCATACATTCTTCAACTAAAAAGGGGTGCGCTGGAGGTATAATTAATTAACCGAAGCTACCCACCAGTGTCCCGCTGAGCCGAACAGAAGCTTCAGTGACTTAACTGCAGGTGCACTTGCGTAACTGATATGTGGCCTGTTGGGCCCATGTGTCAGTCAGCCAACTGCACCAGCAGTTAAGTAGAAGCAGCGTTACTCTCCAGCAGAACTCCCCGACTCCACGTCGCCGTCAAGAAGCTAACCGGCCGTCAATGGTCAACCTGCCTAGCTTGGCTTCAATAGGAGGGTAGCAGTGGTGGCCTTACTTGGACCCGAGCGGTGGCGACCTACCGTGTTCTACTCTTCCTCATTTTTTGTGTGGCGCGGCCTCGTTGGCAGCGGGGCGGGGCCTCGGCGGAGCCAGCGATGTCCTCTGTCTCGTTGCCGGCGGGCGGCGCCTCAGCGGAGCGGTGGAAATCCTCCCCCACGTTGCCGGCAGGGTGGGGCCTCGGCTGAGCCGGTGATGTCCTCTGCCTCGTTGTTGGCGGGGCGGGGCCTCGGCGGAGCTGGCGGTGTCCTTTGCCTCGTTGTTGGAGCCGCGGGGCCTTGGTAGAGCAGGGCCTCATCGATGCCAGCGGAGCGGGGACTCGTCGGAGCCGGCATTGTCCTCTGCCTCATCCTCGGTCTCGCCAAACAGCGCCTCACCCACTTCATCGCCCTCTTTGCTAGCCTCTTTGTAGGCGGCCACAGCCTCTGCCACCCGCATGCGCTCCCGCCAGTGCTCGAGGCGGCCCTTGCGGGCGGAGCGCTACGAGTCGAGCAGCGCCTCCTGCCCCGCCCGCTCCGCGGCGATCTGCTCCTCCGCCTGCAGATGCTCCTGGAGGAGATGGTGGTTGTAGGCGGCGTCGGCCTGCGCCTCCCGGAACTGCTCCTGACGCATCTGCCTCACACTGTCCATATATTGGACACGGGCCTCGCCGATGGTCATGGTGCAATGCACCGGCGAGGATGGCTCCCCTCCTCGACTACCATGTTCTCCATTGGGACGTCGTCGTCCTCTGGCTGCCTGCCGGCCAGCCGGTCGGCAGCAATGGCTGCCATCTCCTTGTGGTCTGTCGTCCGCCCGTCCCGAAGAGCGCTAGAGCGCGAGGAAGCCATGGTGGGCAGTAGTGGTGTGGACAGGAGAAAGGGAACAGATGCGGATGACTGCGGCTATGGCCGGCGCAACAGTTTATATAGCAATGGTGGGCGGGCGGAGGGACGGACGTGTGGCGCCGGAGTAGCCACCTCGGCAACCGCGTATCATTAATGTGGGCGGCAGATGGACAAACGGACGGCACTTGTGTCATTTGAAGGCGGAGCAATCGCCTGCACCGGGAAGCGGGGCGGGCGGCGCTGACTGTTTCAGGCAGAAAGCCCGCGCGGGCAAGGAGATGACTTTACTTGGAGAGGATGACAATGGGGACCCACCAGGTCCATAGCCTCACGTACGCAAGTGCCTCCTTATTATATATATATGTATAAAACTATACCCCCTCCGTCTAGGTGATTAAGTCGTATTAGAAGGTGCATCACGACCTAGGTGCAAGAAGATTGGTGGAAAAGAAGAATATTTCTCTCTTCTAAACACAACATTTAATCACAGCAGTTAAGAGGATGCCTTATTAGCTACCCATGCAGGCCATCGTAATTCATAGCATGCAAAGCGCTTTTATTTCTTGCCTAATAACCGCATGGACGTGCTGCATGCATTGGTCCTTGCCCGAGCAAAAAAGGGAGGAAAGGGGTTTCCACAGGAGACAACGAGGCAGAGGTGGAAGCGCTCGCTGGAGTTATTTATTTTGCTTCCCCCTGGTTTCCTGACATCACGGTCCCACACCATTGTCAACCCATGTAGTACTAGTCAATAAACGAGAGAATTGCACAAGAAGCGGCCGACAGCTGGGACCAAGCAGCTCGAGCAGTATTTGTGTTTTTGAGGTGTGAGCACTGCAGAGTTTTTCGATGTTTAGCCCAGATATTAATTTTTCTCCTCAGAACAACAACGAAAACATTGCTGCAGGTATTAACTGGGCGGGTTGTGGCCCGTCTAGCCCAGGCCAGATATCCAGCCTAGATATTAATTTTTTTCAAGCTGAAAATGGCTAGACCAGCTATACTTTTTTTAGGAATACCCAGACAAGGTCAAGTTGTTATTCTCCGCCCCGCTGGGCTGCAAATCTTTCCTAGGAGGGATGCATTAGGCTTAACAAGAAAATGGGCTTTAAGAAATAATAAATGGGATGTAATTATAAAAACTGGGCAGTAATTATAAAAAATGCACCAAACACGTGATTATTTTATAAAATATTATTTTTGGATATTGAAAATTTTAATTTAATTAATTGTTGTGAGCACAATGTTTCGTTGGATTTTTACGTAATATAAATTTATATTGAAATTTTATTTAATCTGACTAGAAATTTCGGGATAAAAATATTTCGGATCCCATCAAAATGTGAGAAATTTTATTGAATTCTGTTTTGAACGGTTGGTTGAAATGGGCTGTACTTTTAACAAACTGTAAATGGGCTGTAGTAAATTCCATTAGAATTCAAAAATGGGCTACACATTCTTACAAATCTCAAATGGGCTATAAGTTCTCTGCCACACACTTCTGGCCTTACTAAGTTGACGCGTCCCCTAAAAAACAGAGTTGACACGTATGCAAGGCTTTGTCAACTTATAGTCAACACACGGTTCTAGCAGCAGTGGCCGTTGGATGTCCATCCAATGTATGCCGTGCTTCTTCTTCAATCTCGGATATTCTAGCTTCACCCTCCCAAAAAATGATTCCTCCCCCTGACATCTGGGGTGCACCGTTTCGGAAGCAGACCTGTGGGCCTACTAAGTTGACGTACCAAGGGCTTTGTCAACTTAGTTAATATAAATGATTCTAGCTGCAGTGACTGTACGATGTCCATCCAATGGCAGTAGTGCTTCTTCAACCTCTGGTCTTCTTGCTCCAGCCGCCCAAAGTAGCGCCGGTCGTGCCGCCTGCTCCTGCCTCCCGTGGCCGGCTGTGCTGCCGTGGAGGCCTCGCCGCCCCTACTATTCCCACCGCTGGCCAGGCCCTGCAGTGATGGCAGCCTCACACCGCAGCCGAACGAGTGAACCCTCATACTCCTCTCCGCGTGGGCATCCACTGCCGCGTCTTCACCGGCTCCGCATCGTCCCCTTCCTAGGCCTCGCCGTTGTCCACCGCCCTGGTGCTCTCGGCGCGGAGTGGTCAACGTGGAAGGAACGACTTCCATCGGACGTGGACTGTACGTGGAGAGGCTGACAGCTGGGTCCACGACGGCAGCAAGGAAGTGCCTCCTTATTACGCGGAAACTAATGATTCCTCCACCTGACAGCAGGGACCCACCGGATGGGCCACCAGTATTTTGCGAATAAAATCGTTTCCCCCTGACTGCTGGGACCCACCAGACGGGCCACCGTATTTCGCAAAAAAAACATGTTCCCCCCGCTGTCAGCTCGGACCCACTGGAAGTGCCTCCTTATTACGCACAAAAACTTGAATACTCCCCTGGCTAGCTGGGACCCACCTTGCTGGGAGGCTGACTTGTGGGCCTACTAAGTTGACAGGGACGAAGGGCTTTGTCAACTTAGTCAATATGAACGATTCGTATGATGTCCATCCAACGGCCGTAGTGCTTCTTCAACCTCTGGTCTTCTTGCTCCAGCCGCCCAAAGCAGCGCCGGTCGTGCTGCATGCTCCTGCCTCCCG
Source organism: Triticum urartu (assembly GCF_003073215.2). Lineage (NCBI taxonomy): Eukaryota > Viridiplantae > Streptophyta > Magnoliopsida > Poales > Poaceae > Triticum > Triticum urartu. The sequence goes on along the minus strand of NC_053023.1, from coordinate 430,706,431 downwards.
TGGCCGGTTGTGCTGCCGCAGAGGCCTCACCGCCCCCTACTATTCCCACCGCTGGCCAGGCCCTGCGGCGACGGCAGCCTCACACCGTAGCCGAACCAGTGAACCCTCGTAGTCCTCTCCACGCGGGCTTCCACTGCCGCGTCATCCCGTTCCTAGGCCTCTCCGTTGTCCACCGCCGTGGTTCTCTCCGCGCGGCGTGGTCAACGTGGTCAAGGAACGACTTCCATCGGAAGAGTACTGTACGTGGAGAGGCTGACAACTGGGTCCACGGCCACAACACAATTTTTTTGTGATTTGCCAAGTAAGTCGCTTTGTCAGGCCTGTTGGGCTGCAAATCTTTCAAGACAAGGAGAGCTTTCATTCGGCTGGCCGAGAAAATGGCCCATCAGTAATGAGAAATGGGCTGTACATTTTTAAAACACATCAAACCGGCAATTAGTTTCAAATATCTTTTTTTGTCATTTCAAGATTTTAAATTACATTAATTTTTATGCGTGGAGAATTTGTTGGATTTTATATTGATATACATTTATTTTTAAGATCAGTTTGAATGTGAGTCGAAATTTCGGGATTAAAAACAGTTCGGACCACACCGAAATATGAAAAATTTCATATAATTTTTTAACCGTTGCCACAATATGGGCTGTAATGCTAACAAAAAGAATATGGGCTACAAAAAAAACCTTAAGAACTAGCAAATGGGCTGTAAATTATTAGAAATAATGGCAGATGGGCTGTATGCTATTTTCCACAGATTTGAGGCTTTCCTAAAAAAAGGTTGACGCACAAGCAGTGACTGTTGGATGTCCATCCAACGGCCATCGTGCTTCTTCAATCTCTGCTCTTCCTGCTCCAGCCGCTCAAACAAGCGCCAACGGGACTACCTGCTCCCTCCTCCTCGCGGCCGGCTGTGCTGCCGCGCAGGCCTCACCGCCTGACCATACTCCCGTCGCTGGCCTAGCCATCTCTCTACTCACCCACAGCTGTAGTTATTCTCCGGTGACGGCAAACGAACCAGTAAACCCTCGTACAGTCGTACTCCCCTCCGCGTGGGAAACAACTGCCGAGTCTTCCCTACCTCCGTGTCGTCCCCTTCCTAGGCCTCGCCGTCATCCACCGCCCTGGTGCTCTCGGCGCGACATGGTCAACGTGGTCAAGGAACGACTTCGATCGGACGTGGACTGTACGTGGAGAGGCTGACAGCTGGGTCCACGGCGGCAGCAAGGAAGTGCCTCCTTATTACGCGGAAAATAATAATTCCTCCACCTAACAGCAGGGACCCACCGGACGGGCCACCAGTATTTTGCGAAATAAACCGTTTCCCCCTAACTGTTGGGACCCACCATATTTCGTGAAAAAACGTTCCCCCCGATGTCAGCTCGGACCCAACGGAAGTGCCTCCTTATTACGCACAAAAAAATGAATACTCCCCCGGCTAGCTGGGACCCACCTTGCTGGGAGGCTGACTTGTGGGCCTACTAAGTTGACGGGGACGAAGGGCTTTGTCAACTTAGTCAATCTAAACGATTCTAGATCCAGTGACCGTACGATGTCCATCCAACTGCCGTAGTGCTTCTTCAACCTCTGGTCTTCTTGCTCCAGCAGCCCAAAGCAGCGCCGGTCCTGCCGCATGCTCCTGCCTCCCGTGGCCGGCTGTGCTGCCGCAGAGGCCTCACCGCCCCCTACTATTCCCACCGTTGGCCAGGCCCTGCGGCGACGGCAGCCTCACACCGCAGCCGAACCAGTGAACCCTCATAGTCCTGTCCGTGCGGGCTTCCACTGCCGCGTTGTCCCCTTCCTAGGCCTCGCCGTCGTCCACCGCCGTGGTGCTCTCCGCGCGGCGTGGTCAACGTGGTCAAGGAACGACTTCCATCGGAAGAGTACTGTACATGGAGAGGCTGACAGCTGGGTCCACGGCCACAACACAGTTTTTTTGTGATTTGCCAAGTAAGTCACTTTGTCAGGCCTGTTGGGCTGCAAATCTTTCAAGACAAGGAGAGATTTCATTCGGCTGGCCGAGAAAATGGCCCATCAGTAATGAGAAATGGGATGTACATTTTTAAAACACATCAAACTGGCAATTAGTTTCAAATATCTTTTTTTTTCATTTCAAGATTTTAAATTACATTAATTTTTATGAGTGGAGAATTTGTTGGATTTTATATTGATATACATTTATTTTTAAAATCAGTTTGAATGTGAGTCAAAATTTCGGGATTAAAAATAGTTTGGACCGTGCCGAAATATGCAAAATTTCATATAATTTTTTAAACGTTGCCACAATATGGGCTGTAATGCTAACAAAAAGAATATGGGCTCCAAAAAAAACCTTAAGAATTAGCAAATGGGCTGTAAATTATTAGAAATAATGGCAGATGGCTTGTATGCTGTTTTCCACAGATTCGAGGCTTTCCTAAAAAAGGTTGACGCACAAGCACTGACTGTTGGATGTCCATCCAACGGCCGTCATGCTTCTTAAATCTCTGCTCTTCCTGCTCCAGCCGCTCAAACAAGCGCCGGCGGGACTGCCTGCTCCCTCCTCCTCGCGGCCGGCTGTGCTGCCGCGCAGGCCTCACCGCCCGACCGTACTCCCATCGCTGGCCTAGCCATCCCTCTACTCACCCACACCTGTTGTTATTCTCCGGCGACGGCAGACGAACCAGTAAACCCTCGTACAGTCGTACTCCCCTCCGCGTGGGAAACCACTGCCGAGTCTTCCCTGCCTTCGTGTCGTCCCCTTTCTAGGCCTCGCCGTCGTCCACCGCTCTGGTGCTCTCGGCGCGGCGTGGTCAACATGGTCAAGGAACGACTTCGATCGGACGTGGACTGTACGTGGAGAGGCTGACAGCTGGGTCCACGGCCGCAGCAAGGAAGTGCCTCCTTATTACGCGGAAAATAATGATTCCTCCACCTAACAGCTGGGACCCACCGGACGGGCCACTGTATTTTGCGAAAAAAACATTTCCCCCTGACTGCTGGGACCCACCAGCTACATCTTCGCACGCAAGGAAGTGTGTCCGGGCAAAAAAACGATTCGCCCCCTGACTGCTGGGACCCACCAGCTACATCTTCATAGGCAAGGAAGTGCTTGACAGTCGGGACCCACCTGGTCGAAGTGTACGTAGCATTGTCATTCTGGTCGCGAACGTGTACGTACATACTGGTCGATGTAGAGGCGCGCACGTGTCGTAGTAGAGGCGCACACGTGTCGTAGTAGAGGCGCGCACGTAGCATGTACACATACGTACAGCGGCCAGGGTGCAAGAAAGAAAATATGGCCACGTATGTGTACATACGGGCGAGGTCTCGAACGCCTACTCGCGCATACGTACGACCAGGGATCGTGTACATGGATGGCTCGGAACAGAGAAACAGTGTCGTCGTCGTGTTCATGGGGAGGCAACGGAATGCGTCGTGTTCATGGGGAGGCAACAGAATGCGTCGTGTTCATTGAGAGGGCTTGGACAGAACAGGCGATGGAAACAAGGGATAGCGTACCGCAGAACGGAGGAAACGTCCTTGTGTTCGACCAGCCACGTTCGAAATGGGATCCTGTTCATCGGGAGGGGTCTGGCGTACCGCAAAACAGAGGAAACAGACCTCCTGCGGTCGAAACGGGGGTCCTGTTGATTGGGAGGGGTGTGGCGTACCGCAAAACGGATGAAACGGACTTGTGTTGGAGCGCTACAGTCGAAACGGGGGTCCTGTTCATCGGGAGGGGTGTGGCGTACCGCAAAACGGGACTCCACGAGATACTGTTCATCTCCACCGTCGACCCCCTCTAGCCTCCACGAGCTACTGTTCATCCACCGTCGACCTCCTCCAGCCTCCACCTGCGACTGTTCATCCACGGGCTCCTGTTCATCCAGCCTCCACCGCGCGCTACTCCACCGGCTACTGTTCAACCAGCCCTCTCCACGGGCTCCTGTTCAACCACCCCTCCACGGGCTACTGTTCATCCTGCCCTCCACCATCTACTGTTCATCCTGCCCTCCATGGGGTGGTCATGTTCATCCAGCCCTCGACGGGGTCCTATTCATCCAGCCCCAACCGGCTCGATTGATTGGGGTCCTATTCATCTAGAGGCAACACCACGGGGTCCTGTTCATCCACCCCCACTGGGAACTGTTCATCCAACCCCCCCTCCCGCAACGCTCACTGTTCATCCAGAGGCAGCATCGATCGGCTTCAGTTAGTAGCAGTAGCGAACGAATCGCTCGATCGGGTTCAGTTAACAGCCATCGGTCGATCGCTCGGGTTCAGTAACGCGTAGCCTGCAGTGCAATCGCTCGGGTTCAGTTAGAGCCCAACACCTCGCTCGGGTTCAGTTAGAGCCAACGTCTCGCACACACGCGCATACGTGTACGAGAGAAACGTGCATCGCTCGGCCCCCGACCTCCCACCATAACCGGGAACTCCCCGAAATTTTCCTCCCCCTTGCTTCTACCATGGTTTTTTCCGTCATGGACGGCCCAAAGAATGTCATGCAGCTTCGTCTCCGGCCCGCCCAGGACGAAAAGCCCATTTTCTGTCATGATTTTTTGTCATAGAAGTAGGAGCCCACCACATCTATGATGATACCGGGTTTTGTCACAATTATCTTCATAGAAGTGTCATATGTATGATAGAAAAAAAATTCGTTCGGCCCAAAATGTCACGGATGTGTCTTTTTTTGTAGTGGTATGAAGTTTTAACCGGACACAGAGAAAGATAGGGGCTTATAGTTTTGCCTCCCAACCTTTTACCTCAAGGGTAATGTCAACAATAATAGTTCATGAAAACTCACATCCAATTAGCTATATATATCAGGATCTTTCCAACACATAGTGCTTGCCAAAGGATAAAATGTAAAAAGGAAAGGTGAAGATCACCATGACTCTTATATGAAGTTAAAGACATGAATAAAAGATAGGCCCTTCGCAGAGCGAAGTAGAGGTTGTCATGTGTTTTTATGGTTAGATGCACGAAATCTTAATGCAAAAGAACGTCACTTTATATTGCCACTTGAGATATGGACCTTTATTATGCAGTCCGTCGCTTTTATTTCTTCCACATCACAAGATCGTATAAAGCTTATTTTCTCCACACTAATAAATCATGCATATTTAGAGAGAAATTTGTATTGCTTGCAACAATGACAACTTACTTGAAGGATCTTACTCAACCCATAGGTAGATATGGTGGACTCTCATGGCCAACCTGGGTTTAAGTATATTTGGAAGCACAAGTAGTATCTCTACTTGGTGCAAAGAATTTGGCTAGCATGAGGGGGAAAGGCAAGCTCAACATGTTGGATGATCCATGACAATATAATTTATTTCAGATGCAAGAAAACAAAACCCATTACGTTGTCTTCCTTGTCCAACGTCAACTTTTTAGCATGTCATATTTTAATGAGTGCTCACCATCATAAAAGATGTCCAAGATAGTATATTTATATGTGAAAACCTCTCTCTCTTTATTACTTACTATTAATTGCAACGATGACCAAAACTATGTTTGTCAACTCTCAACAACTTTTATTCATCATACTCTTTATATGTGAAGTCATTACTCTCCATAAGATCCATATGATATCTTTATTTCTTTTTATTCTTACTTTTATTCCCCCAAGATCATAGCAAGATAACCAAGCCCTTGAATCACAACTAATCTTTATTATATATAGCTCACATACTCGATTACATAGAAGGATCATAAAGCAAAACTTAAAACTAAATCATACTAAAACTTTATTCTACTAGATCAAGATATTACCAAAAGGATCGAACTAAGAAAAATGGTAAAGATAAAAGTGTGATGGTGATACGATACCGGGGCACTCCCCCAAGCTTGGCAGTTGCCAAGGGGTGTGCCCACACCCAATACTTAATTCTCCTTTGGTGGTAGTGATGATGGAGTTGTTGATGATGTAGGCTTTTCGTCCATCTTCCAAGGCATAGGCTCACCATCATAGAAGGATGAGCGAGTCTCCGAGATCCTCGAATCTGCAGCAAAACTCATCCTCTTGAATCTATATTCATACTCACATTTTTGGTGTTGCAGGTCATAGATCTGGGCTTGGAGGTGCTTGATTTTCTCGTGAAGCTTGAAGATGGTCTCCCCAATGTCCTTGGCATCCAACTTGTGCTTGTTGGTTAACTCCAGGATCATCACGTGGTTGGCGTCGAGTCCGCCTTCCACCATCCCCTGGCACTTGAAAACTTGTTGCTCCATTGCATTGAGTCTTGTCTCCACGCTTCTGGCCCTCCTTGGTCCCTCAACATCGCAGATGTGCAGCACCCCCTCACGCGACTCAATGGTTTGAGGGTGTTGCAGCACCTCCGTGAGGTAGGGGTTGATGACCCTCTCGAAAAACTTGTCCTTGGGGGCGCTTGAAGACGTCATGGTGATCTAGATCTGTCAGAAAAATAGCTCGAAACAAAGACAGGAGGTATTTGCGTGGTATGGTGGTCAAAACCTTCGGGAGATTATATAATGAATTTTTACCGACCAAAAGAAGTATCATGCAAGAAAACGGAGTCCGGAGGGCACACGAGGTGCCCACGAGGCAGGCTGGCGCGCCCAGGGGGGTAGAGCGCGCCCTCCACCCTCGTGGACGCCTCGTGTCCTTTCCATACTGCTTCTTATTTTCCTATTTTCTTAAATATTCCAAAACAGAGAAAAATTGCTATTAGAACTGTTTTGGAGTCAGTGTACTTACCGTACCACATACCTCTTCCTTTTCGTAGGTTGAAGCATTCTGGAAGGTGTCCCTTATATACTCCTCTAAGGTTACGATTTCAATAGCACTAGTTTCAACATTCATAGGATTACCTGAGATATAATGTTTGATTCTTTCACCGTTCACCACTCTCGGATTTGTGCCTTCGAAGTTGTTGATTTTTATGGCACCGGAACAATAGACCTCCTCGATAACATAAGGACCTTCCCATTTAGAGAGGAGTTTTCCTGCAAAAAATCTTAAACGAGAGTTGTATAACAATACATAATCTCCTACATTAAACTCACGTTTTTGTATCCTTTTTTCATGCCATCTTTTTACGTTTTCTTTAAACAGTTTGGCATTCTCATAAGCCTGGGTTCTCCACTCATCAAGTGAGCTAATGTCAAATAGTCTCTTCTCATCGGCAAGTTTGAAATCATAATTGATCTCTTTAATAGCCCAATATGCCTTATGTTCTAGTTCGGGAGGTAAGTGACATGCTTTAACATAAACCATCTTATATGGAGACATACCCATAGGATTTTTATATGCAGTTCTATAGGCCCATAATGCATCATGAAGTTTCTTGGACCAATTCTTTCTAGATCTATTAACCGTTTTTGAAAAATTAATTTAAGCTGTCTATTACTCAGTTCTACTTGACCACTAGACTATGGGTGATATGGAGATGCTATTCTTTGATTAACATCATGCTTAGCAAGCATTTTACGAAAAGCACCATGAATAAAATGTGAACCACCATCAGTCATTAAGTATCTAGGGACTCCAAACCTCAGAAAAGTAACTTCTTTAAGCATCTTAATAGAGGTGTTATGACCAGCACTACTAGTTGGAATGGCTTCTACCCACTTAGTAACGTAATCAACAACAACTAAAATATGCGTGTACCCATTAGAGGAAGGAAACGGTCCCATGTAATCAAAGCCCCAAACATCAAATGGTTCAATAACAAGTGAATAATTCATAGCCATTTCTTGACGTCTACTAATATTACCAATTCTTTGACATTCATCACAAGACAAGACAAACTTACGGGCATCCTTGAAGAGAGTAGGCCAATAAAAACCAGATTGCAATACCTTATGTGCAGTTCTATCTCAAACATCGTGTCCTCCATAAGCCTCGGAGTCACACTTGCGTAGGATATGTTCCTGTTCATGCTCAGGTACACAACGTCTAATAATACCATCTAATCCTTATTTATAAATGTGTGGGTCATCCTAGAAGTAATGTCTTAAATCATAGAAAAACTTTTCCTTTTGGTGGTATGTGAAACTAGGTGGTATGAATTTAGCAACTATGTAATTAGCATAATCAGCATACCATGGAGCAGTACGAGAAGCATTTACGACAGCTAATTGTTCATCAGGAAAGCTATCATCTATAGGTAGTGGGTCATCAAGAACATTCTCTAACCTAGATAAGTTGTCTGCGACGGGGTTCTCAGCTCCCTTTCTATCAATAATATGGAAATCAAATTCTTGTAGTAGGAGAACCCATCTAATAAGTCTAGGTTTAGCATATTTCTTTTCCATAAGATATTTAATAGCAGCATGATCAGTGTGAACAGTTACTTTAGAATCAACAATATATGGTCTGAAATTATCTCAAGCAAATACAACTGCTAAGAATTCCTTTTCAGTAGTAGCATAATTTATCTGGGCACTGTCTAGAGTTTTACTAGCATATTGGATAACATTTAATTTCTTATCAACTCTTTGTCCTAGAGCACATAATTTCAAAGGGTAAATTCCAATCAGGAGGCTGAACAATAGGTGCAGAAATCAAAGCTTTCTTAAGTATTTCAAATGCTTCTACACAATCATCATCAAAGACAAAAGGAACATCTTTTTGTAAGAGATTAGTCATAGGCCTAGAAATTTTTGAGAAGTCTTTAATGAACCTCCTATAAAAACCGACATGACCAAGGAAACTTCTTATACATTTAATGTCCTTTCGACACGACATCTTTTCAATATCATCAACTTTAGCTTTGTCAACTTCAATTCCTCTTTCAGAAATTTTATGCCCCAAGACAATGCCTTCATTAACCATAAAGTGACACTTCTCCCAATTCAAGACAAGATTAGTTTCTTCACATCTCTGCAAAACTCGATCAAGGTTGCTTAAGCTATCATCAAAAGAAGTTCCATATACAGAAAAATCATCCATGAAAACCTCAACAATCTTTTCACAGAAGTCAGAGAATATAGCAGCCATGCATCTTTGAAAGGTAGCAGGTGCATTACATAAACCAAAAGGCATACGTCTATAAGCAAAGGTACCGAAAGGGCAACTAAAAGTGGTCTTTTCCTGATCTTCTTTTAACACAAGTATTTGAGAGAAACCGGAATAACTTTCCAGAAAGCAAAAATGTGTATGTTTGGATAATCTTTCTAGCATTTGATCAATAAAAGGCAAAGGGTAATGATCCTTTTTAGTAGCTTTATTTAGTTTGCGGGAATCAATTAACATTCTATAACCTATAACAATTCTTTGTGGGATCAATTCATCTTTATCATTAGGAACAACAGTAATACCTCCCTTCTTAGGGACACAATGGACATGACTTACCCACTAATTATCAGCAACAAAATAAATTATACCTGCCTCCAGAAGCTTTAGTATTTCTTTTCTTACCACTTCTTTCATCTTACGATTTAACCGTCGTTGGTGATCAACAACCGATTTAGCATCTTTTTCCAATTTTATTTTGTGCTGGCATAGAGACTAATGCCCTTAAGATCATCAAGAGTATATCCAATAGCAGCACTGTGCTTCTTTAGAGTTTTCAATAATTTCTCTTCTTCTTGATCTGAAAGGTTAGCACTAATAATAATAGGATATATCTTCTTTTCATCAAGATAAGAATATTTAAGAGTATCAGGCAATGTTTTAAGCTCAAACACGGGATCACCCTTGGGTGGAGGAGGATCCCCTAGAATTTCAACAAGCAAGTTGTGTTTCAAAATAGGTCCCTATTTAAAGAATACTTCATCTATTCCCTTCTTTCATTCATAAACATATCATTTTCATGGTCTAGCAAATATTGTTCTAAAGGATCACTAGGAGGCACGGCAACAGAAGCAAGACCAATAATTTCATCTTTACTAGGCAATTCCTTATCATGGGGTTGTCTACAAAATTTAGAAAAATTAAAATCATGAGACATATCCCCTAAACCAACAGAAACAATATCCTTTTTGTAGTCTATCTTAGCATTAACAGTATTCAAGAAGGGTCTACCAAATATAGTGGGACAAAAGTCATCTTGTGGGGAACCAAGAACAAGAAAATCAGCAGGATATTTAACTTTCGCACACAAGACTTCAACATCTCTAACAATCCCAACTGTTGAAATAGTATCTATATTGGCAAGCTTAATTGTAACATCAATACCTTCTAACTCAGTAGGTGCAATATCATGTATAATTTCTTCATATAAAGAATGAGGTATTGCACTAGCACTAGCACCCATATCACATAAGCCATGATAGCAATGATCTCCTATTTTAAAGAAATAACAGGCATGCCTACAACAGGTTGATGGAAATATGCCCTAGAGGCAATAATAAAAGTATTATTATAATATTTCTTTGTTCATGATAATTGTCTTTATTCATGCTATAACTGTATTATCCGGAAATCGTAATACACGTGTGAATACATAGACCATAATACGTCCCTAGTAAGCCTCTAGTTGACTAGCTCGTTGATCAACAGATAGTCATGGTTTCCTGGCTATGGACATTGGATGTCATTGATAACGGGATCACATCATTAGGAGAATGATGTGATGGACAAGACCTAATCCTAAGCATAGCACAAGATCGTGTAGTTCGTTTGCTAGAGCTTTTCCAATGTCAAGTATCTTTTCCTTTGACCATGAGATCGTGTAACTCCCGGATACCGTAAGAGTGCTTTGGGTGTATCAAACGTCACAACGTAACTGGGTGACTATAAAGGTGCACTACAGGTATTTCCGAAAGTGTCTGTTGGGTTGACACGGATCGAGACTGGGATTTGTCACTCCATATAACGGAGAGGTATCACTGGGCCCACTCGGTAATGCATCATCATTATGAGCTCAAGGTGACCAAGTGGTTGATCACGGGATCATGCATTACGGTACGAGTAAAGTGACTTGCCGGTAACGAGACTGAACAAGGTATTGGGATACCGACGATCGAGTCTCGGGCAAGTAACATACCGATTGACAAAGGGAATTGTATACGGGGTTGTTTAATCCTCGACATCGTGGTTCATCCGATGAGATCATCGTGGAGCATGTGGGAGCCAACATGGGTATCCAGATCCCGCTGTTGGTTATTGACCGGAGAGTCGTCCCGGTCATGTCTGCATGTCTCCCGAACCCGTAGGGTCTACACACTTAAGGTTCGGTGACGCTAGGGTTGTGAAGATATGTGTATGCAGTAACCCGAATGTTGTTCGGAGTCCCGGATGAGATCCCGGACGTCACGAGGAGTTCCGGAATGGTCCGGAGGTAAAGAATTATATATAGGAAGTGCTGTTTCGGCCATCGGGACAAGTTTCGGGGTTATCGGTATTGTATCGGGACCACCGGAGGGGTCCCGGGGGCCCACCGGGTGGGGCCACCTGTCCCGGGGGGCCACATGGGCTGTAGGGGGTGCGCCTTGGCCTAGATGGGCCAAGGGCACCAGCCCCAAAAGCCCATGCGCCTAGGGTTCCACTTAAGGGAAGAGTCCCAATGGTGGAAGGCACCTCTAGGTGCCTTGGGGGGGAGGGAAACCTCCCCTTGGCCGCCGGCCCTAGGAGATTGGATCTCCTAGGCTGGCGCACCCCCCCTTGGCCCTCCTATATATAGTTGAGGAGAGGGAGGACTTCATACCTCAGCCTTTGGTGCTTCCCTCTCCCCTGTTACATCTCTCCCTCGTAGTACACGGCGAAGCCCTGCTACTGTGACGCCCTGCATCCACCACCACGCCGTCGTGCTGCTGGATCTTCATCAACCTCTCCTTCCCCCTTGCTGGATCAAGAAAGGAGGAGACGTCATCCGCTCCATACGTGTGTTGAACGCGGAGGTACCGTCCGTTCGGTGCTAGGATCTCCGGTGATTTGAATCACGTCGTGTTCGACTACATCAACCCCGTTCTTCGAACGCTTCCGCTCGCGATCTACAAAGGTATGTAGATGCATCTAATCACTCGTTGCTAGATGAACTCCTAGATGGATCTTGGTGAAACGAGTCGGAAAAATTTTGTTTTCTGCAACGTTCCCCAACAGTGGCATCATGAGCTAGGCCTATGCGTAGTTCTCTTGCGCGAGTAGAACACAATTTGTTGTGGGCGTAGATGTTGTCAACTTTCTTGCCGCTACTAGTCTTATCTTGCTTCAACGGTATTGTGGGATGAAGCGGCCCGGACCAACCTTACACGTATGCTTACGTGAGACCGGTTCCACCGACTAACATGCACAAGTTGCATAAGGTGGCTGGCGGGTGTCTGTCTCTCCTACTTTAGTTGGAGCAGATTCGATGAACAGGGTCCTTATGAAGGGTAAATAGAAGTTGACAAATCACGTTGTGGCTTTCACGTAGGTAAGAAAACGTTCTTGTTAGAACCCTACTTCAGCCACGTAAAACCTGCAACAACAATTAGAGGACGTCTAACTTGTTTTTGCAGCAAGTGCTTTGTGATATGACATGGCCAAAGTTGTGATGAATGATCTATATGTGATGTATGAGATGTTCATGCTATTGTAAAAGGAATCACAACTTACATGTCGATGAGTATGACGGTGACAGGATGATCATGGAGCCCCAAGATGGAGATCAAAGGAGCTATGTGATATTGGCCATATCATGTCACTATTATTATTTGATTGCATGTGATGTTTATCATGTTTTGCATCTTGTTTACTTAGAACGACGGTAGTAAATAAGATGATCCCTTACAACAATTTCAAGAAGTGTTCTCCCCTAACTGTGCACCGTTGCTACAGTTCGTCGTTTCGAAGCACCACGTGTTAATCGGGTGTGATAGATCCTTACGTTCACATACAACGGGTGTAAGACAGATTTACACATGCAAACACTTAGGTTGACTTGACGAGCCTAGCATGTACAGACATGGCCTCGGAACACAGAGACCGAAAGGTCGAACACGAGTCGTATGGAAGATACGATCAACATGAAGATGTTCACCGGCGATGACTAGTCCGTCTCACGTGTTAATCGGACACGGCCTAGTCGACTCGGATCGTGTAACACTTAGATGACTAGAGGGATGTCTAATCTGAGTGGGAGTTCATTAATAATTTGATTAGATGAACTTAATTATCATGAACTTAGTCTAAAATCTTTACAATATGTCTTGTAGATCAAATGGCCAACGTCGTATTCAATTTCAACGCGTTCCTAGAGAAAACCAAGCTGAAAGATGATGGCAACAACTATACGGACTGGGTCCGGAACCTGAGGATCATCCTCATAGCTGCCAAGAAAGATTATGTCCTACAAGCACCGCTAGGTGATCCACCCGTCCCACAGAACCAAGACGCTATGAACGCTTGGCAGACACGTACCGATGACTACTCCCTCGTTCAGTGCGGCATGCTTTACAGCTTAGAGCCGGGGCTCCAAAAGCGTTTTGAGAGACATGGAGCATATGAGATGTTCGAAGAGCTAAAAATGGTTTTTCAAGCTCATGCCCGGATCGAGAGATATGAAGTCTCCGATAAGTTCTTCAGCTGGAAGATGGAGGAAAATAGTTCTGTCAGTGAGCACATACTCACTATGTCTGGGTTACATAACCGCTTGACTCAGCTGGGAGTTAATCTCCCGGATGACGCGGTCATTGACAGAAAGAATCCCTCCAGTCGCTTCCACCAAGCTACAAGAGCTTGTGATGAACTTCAATATGCAGGGATGGTAAAGACCATTCCTGAAAGTATTTGCTATGGAAATCAGCAGAGTAGAAGTCCAAGAAGGAACATCAAGTGTGATGATGAATAAAACCACTAAGTTCAGAAGGGCAAGGGTAAAAGAACTTCAGAAGGAACGGCAAGGAAGTTGCTGCGCCCGGCAAGCAAGCTGTCAGAGAAGTCAAAGAATGACCCAAGCCTGAGACAGAGTGCTTTTATTGCAAAGGGAAGGGTCCACTGGAAGCGGAACTGCCCAAATACTGGCGGACAAGAAGGCCGGCAACACCAAAGGTATATTTGATATACATGTAATTGATGTGTACCTTACCAGTGCTCGTAGTAACTCCTGGGTATTTGATACCGGTGCCGTTGCTCAAATTTGTAACTCACAACAGGAGCTGCGGAATAAACGGAGACTGGCGAAGGACGAGGTGACGATGCGCGTCGGGAATGGTTCCAAGGTCGATGTGATCGCTGTCGGCACGCTACCTCTACATTTACCTACGGGATTAGTTATAAACCTCAATAATTGTTATTTAGTGCCATGTTTGAGCATGAACATTGTATCAGGATCTCGTTTAATACGAGATGGCTACTCATTTAAATCCGAGAATAATGGTTGTTCTATTTATATGAGAGATATGTTTTATGGTCATGCTCCGATAGTCAATGGTTTATTCTTAATGAATCTCGAGCGTATTACTACACATATTCATAGTGTGAGTACCAAAAGATGTAAGGTTGATAATGATAGTCCCACATACTTGTGGCACTGCCGCCTTGGTCACATAGGTGTCAAACGCATGAAGAAGCTCCATGCATATGGACTTTTAGAGTCTCTTGATTATGAATCATTTGACACGTGCGAACCATGCCTCATGGGAAAAATGACCAAGACTCCGTTCTCAGGAACAATGGAGCGAGCAACCAACTTATTGGAAATCATACATACTGATGTGTGCGGTCCAATGAGTGTTGAGGCTCGCGGTGGCTATCGTTATGTTCTCACCCTCACTGATGACTTGAGTAGGTATGGGTATGTCTACTTAATGAAACACAAGTCTGAAACCTTTGAAAAGTTCAAGGAATTTCAGAGTGAGGTTGAGAATCAACGTGACAGGAAAATCAAGTTTCTACGATCAGATCGTGGAGGAGAATACTTGAGTCACGAATTTGGCACACACTTAAGAAAATGTGGAATAGTTTCACAACTCACGCCGCCTGGAACACCTCAGCGTAATGGTGTGTCCGAACGTCGTAATCGCACTCTATTAGATATGGTACGATCTATGATGTCTCTTACCGATTTACCGCTATCTTTTTGGGGCTATGCTTTAGAGACTGCCGCATTCACTTTAAATAGGGCTCCGTCGAAATCCGTTGAGACGACACCGTATGAATTATGGTTTGGGAAGAAACCTAAGCTGTCGTTTCTAAAAGTTTGGGGATGCGATGCTTATGTCAAGAAACTTCAACCTGAGAAGCTCGAACCCAAGTCGGAAAAATGGGTCTTCATAGGATACCCTAAAGAAACGATTGGGTATACCTTCTACCTCAGATCCGAAGGCAAGATCTTTATTGCCAGGAATGGATCCTTTCTAGAGAAAGAGTTTCTCTCGAAAGAAGTAAGTGGGAGGAAAGTAGAACTTGATGAAGTATTGCCTCTTGAACCGGTAAATGGCGCAACTCAAGAAAATGTTCCTGAGGTGCCTGCACCGACTAGAGAGGAAGTTATTCATGATGATCAAGATACTTCTGATCAAGCTCCTACTGAAATTCGAAGGTCCACAAGAACACGTTCCGCACCAGAGTGGTACGGCAACCCTGTCTTGGAAATCATGTTGTTAGACAACGGTGAACCTTCGAACTATGAAGAAGCGATGGCGGGACCGGATTCCGACAAATGGCTAGAAGCCATGAAATCCAAGATAGGATCCATGTATGAAAACGAAGTATGGACTTTGACTGACTTGCCCGTTGAACGGCGAGCCATAGAAAATAAATGGATCTTTAAGAAGAAGACAGACGCGGATGGTAATGTGACCATCTATAAAGCTCGGCTTCTCGCTAAGGGTTATCGACAAGTTCAAGGGGTTGACTACGATGAGACTTTCTCACTGGTAGCGAAGCTAAAGTCCGTCCGAATCATGTTAGCAATTGCCGCATTCTACGATTATGAAATATGGCAAATGGACGTCAAAACGGCATTCCTTAATGGTTTCCTTAAGGAAGAATTGTATATGATGCAGCCGGAAGGTTTTGTCGACCCTAAGAATGCTGACAAGGTGTGCAAGCTCCAACGCTCGATTTATGGGCTGGTGCAAGCATCTCGGAGTTGGAACATTCGCTTTGATGAGATGATCAAAGCGTTTGGGTTTACGCAGACTTATGGAGAAGCCTGCGTTTACAAGAAAGTGAGTGGGAGCTCTGTAGCATTTCTCATATTATATGTAGATGACATACTATTGATGGGAAATGATATAGAACTCTTGGACAGCATCAAGGCCTACTTGAATAAGAGTTTTTCAATGAAGGACCTTGGAGAAGCTGCTTATATATTAGGCATCAAAATCTATAGAGATAGATCGAGACGCCTCATAGGTCTTTCACAAAGCACATACCTTGATAAGATATTGAACAAGTTCAAAATGGATCAATCTAAGAAGGGGTTCTTGCCTGTGTTACAAGGTATGAAATTGAGCTCAACTCAATGTCCGACCACGGCAGAAGATATAGAAGAGATGAGCATCATCCCCTATGCATCAGCCATAGGTTCTATTATGTATGCCATGCTGTGTACCAGACCTGATGTAAACCTTGCCGTAAGTTTGGTAGGAGGGTACCAAAGTAATCCCGGCAAGGAACACTGGACAGCGGTCAAGAATATCCTGAAGTACCTGAAAAGGACTAAGGAAATGTTTCTCGTTTATGGAGGTGACGAAGAGCTCGTCGTAAAGGGTTACGTCGATGCTAGCCACATGGGCTGTAGGGGGTGCGCCTTGGCCTAGATGGGCCAAGGGCACCAGCCCCAAAAGCCCATGCGCCTAGGGTTCCACTTAAGGGAAGAGTCCCAATGGTGGAAGGCACCTCTAGGTGCCTTGGGGGGGAGGGAAACCTCCCCTTGGCCGCCGGCCCTAGGAGATTGGATCTCCTAGGCTGGCGCACCCCCCCCTTGGCCCTCCTATATATAGTTGAGGAGAGGGAGGACTTCATACCTCAGCCTTTGGTGCTTCCCTCTCCCCTGTTACATCTCTCCCTAGTAGTACACTGCGAAGCCCTGCTACTGTGACGCCCTGCATCCACCACGACGCCGTCGTGCTACTGGATCTTCATCAACCTCTCCTTCCCCCTTGCTGGATCAAGAAAGGAGGAGACGTCATCCGCTCCGTACGTGTGTTGAACGCGGAGGTACCGTCCGTTCGGTGCTAGGATCTCCGGTGATTTGAATCACGTCGTGTTCGACTACATCAACCCCATTCTTCGAACGCTTCCGCTCGCGATCTACAAAGGTATGTAGATGCATCTAATCACTCATTGCTAGATGAACTCCTAGATGGATCTTGGTGAAATGAGTAGGAAAATTTTTGTTTTCTGCAACGTTCCCCAACACAGGTCTATATTTATTTTTGATATCGGGCCTAGCAATTCTAGCAGCTTCATCACAAAAGTAAATAACATGTCCATCTATATTATTGGACAAGCGACCTTTAACCATAGCAATACTAGGTTCAACTTTAATTTGCTTAGAGGGTATGGGTGTTCTAATGTTACTTTTGTTGACCACAGTTGAAGCTTTAGCATGATCCTTTATTCTAGTAGGGAAAGGTGGTTTCTCAATATAAGCGGTAGGAGCAATAGGATCAACATTATAAATGATAGTCTTTTCTTCAACTTTAATAGGTTCAACTACTTTTACTTCAATGGGAGGGTGATATTTAAGCCACTTCTCCTTAGGGAGATAAACATGAGTAGCAAAGGATTGAAAAAAAGAAGCTACTATCTCAGAGTCAAGTCCATATTTAGTGCTAAATTCACGAAAAGCATCGGTATGCATAAAAGATTTAACACAATCAAACTTAGGTGTTACACATGACTCCTTATCTTCATCGAGTTCCCAATCTTCAGAGTTGCATTAATTCTTTCCAATAAATCCCATTTGAATTCAATAGTCTTCATCATAAAAGATCCAGTACAAGAAGTAACGAGCATGGAGCGATTATTGAGAGAAAGTCGAGCATAATTTTTTTGAATAATAATTTCTATTGAGATCTCATGACTGGGGCATGAATATAACATTGACTTAAGCCTCCCCCAAGCTTGAGCGATGCTTTCTCCTTCGCGAGGCCAAAAATTATATATATAATTACGATCACGATGAACGAGATGCATAGGATAAAACTTCTGATGAAATTCCAATTTCAGTCGGTTGTAGTTCCATGATCCAATATCATCACATAGCCTAAACCATGTCAATGCCTTTCCCTTCAAAGATAAAGGGAAGACCTTCTTCTTGATAACATCCTCGGGCATACCTGTTGTAACATCCCAAAATTTCAATTTGGAATGTTATACATAGTCATCCATGCATATCATATTTTATTGCATTTCCGTTCCGCAAATCCTCGAAAAACCTAAGCAACTCAAGGACCTTTGGAGAGAGAGTTGGGGATTTCCCGGTTTTCATATTTGTTTTTTATCAAATAATGAAACGAGGATTGTGATTTTAATTATTTTTCTCTCCGAAAAATATTTCATATTAAAATATATGAGAGGAGATAATATGACTTCTCCAAAATAATTGAAATATCGGAGGAAAAATATTAAAATCATTTATTTGATTTTTATTTGGATTTTATTTGCATTAGAAAAATTGCATGTTTTCAAAATTGCATTTTGGGGCCAAGAAAATGTTCATTTCGTTCTAAATATTTTATTTAGATGATGAAAATTTATTTTGGCATTTTTAGATTTTTATTTATTTTTCTAGGATTTTATTTTGGTCGGCAAAATTATTTTTCTTAAAAAGTTCCGCGCCCGACTGGGCCTAAGGCCCAGCCGAGCCAGCCCCGCCGCCTCCCTGCGCGCGCGCCGCTGCTGCCGACCCGGACTCCAAGTCCGAGCCGGACTCCCCGCCGCCGCTGCTGCCTTGCCCCCTCCCCCAAGCAGCCGCCGCCCACCTCCCCTTTAAATACCGCCGCCACTCCCCCCAACACCACACCACCCCACCACCGCCGCCCGCGCCGCCTGCAGCCGGCGCCGCCCCGCGCTAGCTGCCGCCGTGCCGCGCCTCGCCGCCGCCCGCGCCTGCTGCCGCCGCTGCCCGCGAGCCGCCGCCCCGCTGCCTGCACCCCGCCCCGCCGGAGCCCTCGCCGGAGGTAGCCACCGGACTCTGCCGCCATTTTTTTAAAACCGTTCGGTTTTTCTTTTAGAAACCCTAGATCCGTTTTTTTCGGATTCGCCGGTTTTTCTCGGTTCTTTTAGTTAGCGGACGTTCGTCCGAACGTTCGTTTTAACTAACGGTTTTTCACCCGTTAGTTACAGCTAACGAACGCTCGTTTGTTAGTCTGTTCATCAGTTTTCTTTTATCGGATTTATTCCGCGATTTCTCGGATCGCGATTTCCGATCCGATCTTAGTTTCTATTTTTCTTTTCACTCGTTAGTCGGAATCAGGCGATTCAAGCGCCTAGAGTTTCATCCCGAAACCCTCTTTCTGTTTAACAAACTTAAATAAGTTTTTGCTATTGTAAAATTTGACCTAAGTTCAGATTAGTAAACGAAGCTTTTCCCTTCCGCCGTTTGAGTTTCGTTGCTCCGTTTGATTTGATTCTTTTTGCGAACCGGAGTTCTTAAGTTGAACTTTCTGGTCAACCTCCCTCTTATTTGGGTTTTGCTTGTGCATCTCTTTGCTTGTTGCTTATGTATGTTATTGTTTGTTTGCGATAGAACACCCGGAGTGCGAAGCGTGCTACTACGAGTCCCTAGGTTTCGCAGACCGTCAGCAAGGCAAGTAACACATTGATCATACTCTTCTCATACCCAGTTTTTATGCATTAGTTCCAATCCTTAAACATTGCATGATTAGGATGTCATTAACATGTGGGTTGGGAAGTACTTGATGAGGTAGAACCTAATACCCTGTTACATTCAAACCTTTGGGAGTTACTTCTACGTTGCTTATATTGCTCTGCTATGCTCGTAGACGTGGTTTGGGTTTGAGTGAAATCCATGACAGATGTGAGTTGTTAATTAATGGTTCAACTTAAGGTGGCAACTTAAATTAACATCTGGGTGGATTGAGGCACCTGGAGTACCCAGTGTTGCCTGTTTTTTTGGAAATCCCGGAGTACCCGTGTGATCTTCCTATGGACCGCCACCCAGGCTCAAAGGGAACTGAGATGATTCATGCTAGAAACTTCCGTGTGCAGCCACAAGCTACTATGGGCTCTAGCATAGTTGAGTAAGTTACGTGAAGTTCTTGAAGAGGCAGATCAGGAGGTAGTGGGATGTAGGTTTGGTATGGTCTGTCCGGAGTAGAGAGTTAATGTTTCTGAAAGACTGTGTCTCGGTCATCCGTTTCTCAAACACCATGTAGTGTGAGAAATCCAACGGAGGCGATCGAGTCTTGTGGGGAAAAGTGTGCAAACCTCTGCAGAGTGTATAATCTAATCATGGTTAGCCGTGTCCCCGCTTATGGACAATTCTTGAGTATCTAGTACTTGGGTTATCACATGTATCTCATCACTCTTAATTAATACTGTTGGGTTGTTAATCACTTTAATTGGGATTGAGTTGGAGGAACCTTCTCAATGATGTTTCAACTACCATGATAGTTAAATTAAAATTTATTCCTTTGTTGTAGGGAAAATTGGCTTTTCACAAAAACTGTAACCATATAGCTTTCCACCAGCCAAATATGCATGTAGTGATAGCATTATCCTGTTCTTGCTCTACTGTGTTACTTTGCCAGCATATTCCATGTGCTGACCCGTTTTCGGGCTGCAACGTATTATGTTGCAGACTTTTCAGACGAGGAGTAAGGTTCGTTAGGTCGTTGTCGTGCAGCTCAGCTATGCCATTGGAGTTGATGGACTCACTTTATCTTCCAAGCTTTCCGCTATTATCGTATTAAATGGCCTTAAGCCATATTATGGTAATAAGTTCTCTTTTGAGACTTTCGATGTAATAAGTGTGTGATTGACACTCTGTTATAAATCCTTCGAGTACTGTGTGTGTCAGCATTACCGATCCAGGGATGACACTGAAGCACAGAGACTTGGCCATCTGAGGTCGGGTCGCTACACCTGCAAGCTTAAATAATCCACAAACTTCATCCACATAGATTAGGTGCAAATCGGGATGCAAAGTTCCATCTCCTGTAAAAGGATTAGCTAGCAGTTTCTCTATCATACCCGAAGGAATTTCAATGTAAACATTTTCAGTAGGTTCAGTAGGTTGAGGAGCAACTGTTTGCTCTACTGGTCGGGGTGAAGATACCCCGAACAAGCCCCTCAAAGGATTACTTTCCGTAGTAACAAGTGACAGTAAATTTCAGCACACTATATAAAATTTTCCTTACCAAATTCCACCTACCAAAGGAGCTTCACTCCCCGGCAACGGCGCCAGAAAAGTCTTGATGACCCACAAGTATAGGGGATCTATCGTAGTCCTTTCGATAAGTAAGAGTGTCGAACCCAACGAGGAGCAGAAGGAAAATGATAAGCAGTTTTCAGTAAGGTATTCTCTGCAAGCACTGAAATTATCGATAACATATAGTTTTGTGATAAGGTAATTCATAACGTGTAACAAGTAATAAAAGTAAACAAGGTGTAGAAAGGTGGCCCAATCCTTTTTGTAGCAAAGGACAAGCCTGGACAAACTCTTATTTAAAGGAAAGCACTCCCGAGGACACATGGGAATTATCGTCAAGCTAGTTTTCATCACGATCATAAGATTCACTTATCCTTGCACCCACACACTTCGTCTTGCTCCAGAAAAAATCACCCACCAGCTTAAACCCGAGTTCTTGCTCATCTTGCTACCATTTTCGATGTCCTTGCTCAAAGCTCCATTCACAAAACTGCTTTGGGGGATTGTTCTTCGGTATGTGACTCTTCCAATGGTCCAATTAGTTTTTGTTCTAGTGCTTTATTTATTGCAAATTTTTGTTGCTTAGGTGACCCTGTTCTTTAGCTTGCATGTCAAATTTATGTGGTCAAAAGTAGTTTTAATGCATGATATGGCCTCGAGGCACTTGTAGGAGTAGTTGCTATCAATTTTGTTAAGTTTGGTTAACTTTTATTTTAAGTTACTAAAAATTTCATAAATTTTCAGATAAAGATGAAGAGATTTTTGAGGGGCTCATCGAGCCGAAGCTCGAAGGATAAGCAAAGTGAAGAGAACAAGAAGCCCAAGTATAATCTCCCTCGTACTGCGGAGGTTCGGCAATGTGAATGGCCTTGTGATGAGTTCTTGAGAGAAGCTGAGATTTATGAAGATTTTTATTATTTGGCAGAGAATGCAGGCCTCACCGACTTCCTCCACGACCATCGTGAACAGTATCTCTTACTCACCAATATTTTTGTGCAAAATTTTGATTTCCATGCTAGAAGATCGCCACCTTCGGTGGATTTTTATTTATATGATGAGTTTAAGGAGATATCACTATTTGATTTCTGCCGGGTCTGTATGATACCCTTTGCGGGCAGCATAGAGGAACTGTATCGTAATGATGTGGAAGGGTTTATTGACACGATTGCTGTAGGGGAAACAAGAAAGGTTTCCGATGCAAGATTCACTAGCATACATTTTCCTGTTCTGCGTTACTTTGCAATATTTGCTAGTAGATGTTTAATTGGTTGTGGGAACTGTGGAAACCTTAGTGCTCCTGATATTGTTATTTTGCGCCATGCCTTGTTTCACGACACTACTTTCAGTTTAGGCGCTATTGTTGCTAAACAGTTAAATCTGAACTGTACAAAGGGCCCCGTCCTCGGAGGCATCTTTGCCTCGTGCCTTGCTGCACACTTTAACATACCTATCAGGCATTATGAGAAAGAGGAAAAGTTGTTTCCTCCTATTGTTCTAGATTATAAGAGTATGGTAGCACATGAGTTTATTGTTAAGGATAAGAAGATACTTAAGTATAAGTTAATATTTGATAAAAATTATTGTGAGAATATTACCTTTCCTGCGCCCTCTTTGTTTAACATATTTTTAGGCACGTACCTCATTTTGCCTGAGGCTATTCATGCGTACCGGGGCCAGATGTCAGCTGCAGAGCCTGATTCGGAGCCACCACTTGATCCTTACTGCCAGTCTGTTTATCAGTGGGATCCCGAGGAGATCGCCAACCAATGGCACCCAGAGGACACTCCTCCATACACCAGAGAGGTCCACTTTGATCCTTGGGCATAGACCAACTTAGGCCAAAAGGCTAAGCTTGGGGGAGTACGTATTTCTCACCGACATTACATTCATGTTCACACACTCATGCCAGTTGTTGGTGCTCATACTTTTTCATTGTATCATCCATGCTAGTTTAATTTATTTTTAAGCTTTCATCTTGTGTGTTTGGAAAACCTTATTAAAAACCAAAAAAAATTAGTTGTAACTTCTAGCTAGTTTACTTTCCATGCCTGTAGTAGTAGTAATTAAAAAGAAAACCCCAAAAGATTTCTCGTTCTTCTTTTGTTTGTTGGGAGCTTTCTCGTGTAAATAGTTTTGTTTCTTTTCTTTTCTTTGGGGGTCGAGAGGAGAAGACCATGATGAAAATGTTGAAGTGGCTCTCATATGCATTATTGTTGATCTAACCAAGAGCCCATATTACCTTGTCTTCTCCCTTGTATTGAATGCTTGAAGATTCCAGCTTAGTCCAATGCACGCGCACTATTATTATCTACACTATTCGGTTGTGCAAGTGAAAGGCAATAATGATGATATATGATGAACCGATTGAGATGAGAGAAGCTAGTATGAACTCGACCTCTCTTGTTTTTGTAAATATGATTAGTTCATCATTCCTGATTCAGCCTATTATGAGTGAAACATGTTTGCAATGACAATTAGAGATTATAGTTTCCCATGCCATGCTTAATTTGCTAGGAGTTTATAATGGTTTACCTTGCGTGCCAACATGCTATTAAATTGGTTGTGATGTGGTATGATAGGGTGGTATCATCCTTTGAAAGATCCGAGTGGCTTGACTTGGCACATGTTCACATATGTAGTTGAAACAAAATCAACATATCCTCCACGATATTTATGTTCATGGTGAATTATATCCTACTCATGCTTGCATTTAGCGTTGATTAATTTTAATGCATGTTCATGACTGTTGTCGCTCTCTAGCTGGTTGCTTCCCAGTCTCTTTCTAGCCTTCACTTGTACTAAGCGGGAATACTGCTTGTGCATCCAATTCCATAAACCTCAAAGTTATTCCATATGAGTCCACCATACCTTCCTATATGAGGTATCTACCTGCCGTTCCAAGTAAATTTGTATGTGAAAAACTCTGAACCTTCAAATAAAAATTCTGTTTTGTATGCTCGAATAGCTCATGTATCAACTAGGGCTTTCTGTATCTTCCATGCTAGGCAGGCTATTCTCAAGAGGAGTGGACTCCGCTCCTCACTCACGAGAAAATGGCTGGTCACCGGGATGCCTAGTACCATGCTCAAATCAAATCAAAATAATTGCAAACAAAACTCCCCCAGGATTGTTGTTAGTTGGAGGCACCCGTTGTTTCGGGCAAGCCATGGATTGATGCTTGTTGGTGGTGCGGGAGTATAAACTTTACTATTCCGCTTGGGAATCGCCTATAATGTGTGTAGCATGGAAGATATCGAGATCTTTCGGTTGTTATGTTGACAATGAAAGTATACCGCTCAAGATATTATTCATCTCTATTGCAAAACCGAGCTCTGGCACCTCTACAAATCCCTGCTTCTCTCTGCGAAGGTCCTATCTATTTACTTTTATGCTGAGTCATCATCCTGTTATTAAAAAGCACCAGTTGGAGAGCACCGCTATCATTTGCATTCATTACTATTAATTTATATTGAATATGACTTCACTGGATCTCTTTTACCATGAATTACAATTTCCAGTCGGCCCTTGATCTTTAAAGGTGCTCTGCATTTATGTTTTACGGTCTTAGAAAGGGCTAGCGAGATACCATCTTGTTATATCATATTATGATTGTTTTGAGAAAGTGTTGTCATCCGATATTTATTATTATGGCTTGCTAGTTGATTATGCCATTGATATGAGTAAACATGAGACCTAAATGTTATTGTGAATATAGTTAGTTCGTAATCTTTGCTGAAAACTTGAATGTTGGCTTTACATATTTACAACATCAAGAGCAAATAGAGTTTGTAAAAGTTTTTCTTTATCACTTTTAGTTTATCAACTGAATTGCTTGAGGTCAAGCAAAGGTTTAAGCTTGGGGGAGTTGATACGTCTCCGTCGTATCTACTTTTCCATACACTTTTTCCCTTGTTTTGGACTCTAACTTGCATGATTTGAATGGAAATAACCGGGCCGACGCTGTTTTCAGCAGAATTGCCATGGTGTTATTTTTGTGCAGAAATAAAATTTCTTGGAATGACCTGAAAATCAACGAAGATTACTTTTGGAATATGTAAAAAATACTTGCGAAAGAATCAACCTCAGGGGGCCCACACCCTGTCCACGAGGGTGGGGGGCGCGCCCCCTGCCTCGTGGGCCCCTTGATGCTCCACCGACGTCCATCTTGACTCCATATATTCACGTTGGGGGAGAAAAAAATTAGAGAGAAGGATTCATCTCGTTTTACGATACGGAGCCACCGCCAAGCCCTAAACTCTCTCGAGAGGGATGATCTAGAGTCTGTTCGGGCCTCCAGAGAGGGGAATCCGTCACCATTGTCATTATTAACCTTCCTCCATCACCAATTTTTCATGATGCTCACCGCCGTGCGTGAGTAATTCCATCGTAGGCTTGCTGGACAGTGATGGGTTGGATGAGATTTATCATGTAATCGAGTTAGTTTTGTTAGGGTTTGATCCCTAGTATCTACTATGTTCTGAGATTGATGTTGCTATGACTTTGCTATGCTTAATGCTTGTCACTAGGGCCCGAGTGCCATGATTTCAGATGTTAACCTATTTATGTTTTCATGAATATATGTGAGTTCTTGATCCTATCTTGCAATTCTATAGTCACCTATTATGTGTTATGATCCGTTAACCCCGAAGTGACAATAATCGGGATACTTACCGGTGATGACCGTAGTTTGAGGAGTTCATGTATTCACTATGTGTTAATGCTTTGGTCCGGTACTCTATTAAAAGGAGGCCTTAATATCCCTTAGTTTCCGATAGGACCCCGCTGCCATGGGAGGGCAGGACAAAAGATGTCATGCAAGTTCTTTTCCATAAGCACATATGACTATATTCGGAATACATGCCTACATTACATTGATGAACTGGAGCTAGTTCTGTCTCACCCTATGTTATAACTGTTGCATGATTGATCGCATCCGACATAACTATCCATCACCGATCCATTGCCTACTAGCTTTTCATATATTGTTCTTCGCTTATTTACTTTTCCGTTGCTACTGTTACAATCACTATAAAACCAAAACTGCTACCGTTACTTTTGCCACCGTTACCACAACTATCATATTACTTTGCTACTAAATACCTTGCTGCAAATATTAAGTTTCTAGGTGTGGTTGAATTGACAACTCAG
The DNA here is from genome assembly GCF_003073215.2 of Triticum urartu. Lineage (NCBI taxonomy): Eukaryota > Viridiplantae > Streptophyta > Magnoliopsida > Poales > Poaceae > Triticum > Triticum urartu. The sequence goes on along the minus strand of NC_053023.1, from coordinate 430,680,065 downwards.
CTGCTAATACTTGAGAATATTCTTTGGCTCCCCTTGTGTAGAATCAATAAATTTGGGTTGAATACTCTACCCTCAAAAACTGTTGCGATCCCGTATACTTGTGGGTTATCACTCCCACTCACTTTCTTGTGAATACAGGCTTCACCATAAGTCTGTATAAAACCATATGCTTCGATCACCTAATCAAAGCGTATATTCCAACTCCAAGATGCTTGCACCAGTCCATAGATGGATCGCCGGAGTTTGCATACTTTGTTAGCACCTTTAGGATCGACAAAACCTTTTGGTTGCATCATATACAAGAAATCCATTAAGGAATGCAATTTTGACATCCATTTGCTAGATTTCATAAAATGTGGCAATTGCTAACATGATTTGGACGGACTTAAGCATCGCTACGAGTGAGAAAATCTCATCATAGTCAACACCTTGAACTTGTCGAAAACCTTTTGTGACAAGTCAAGCTTTGTTGATAGCAACACTACCATCAGCGTCTGTCTTCCTCTTGAAGATCCATTTATTATCAATGGCCTGCTGATCATCGGGAAAGTCCACCAAAGTCCACACTTTGTTCTCATACATGGATCCTATCTCAGATTTCATTGCCTCAAGGCATTTTGTGGAATCCGGGCTCATCATCGCTTCCTTATAGTTCGTAGGTTCATCATGGTCTAGTAACATGACTTCCAGAACAGGATTACCGTACCACTCTAGCGCGGAACGTGCTCTGGTTAACCTATGAGATTCAGTAGTAACTTGATCGAAGTTTCATGATCTACTTTCCAATTCGAGAGAAGGTAAAATTACCTCATCAAGTTCCACTTTCCTCCCACTCACTTATTTCGAGAGAAACTCCTTCTCTAGAAAGGATCCATTCTTAGCAACAAAGATCTTGCCTTCGGATATGTGATAGAAGGTGTACCCAACAATTTCTTTTATGTATCCTATGAAGACGCACTTCTCCGATTTGGGTTCGAGCTTATCAGGCTAAAGCTTTTTCACATAAGCATCGCAACCCCAAACTTTAAGAAATAACAGCTTAGGTTTCTTCCCAAACCACAGTTCATACGATGTCGTCACAATGAATTTAGACGGTGCCCTTTTAACGTGAATGTAGCTGTTTCAAATGCATAACCCAAAGGATAGTGGTAAATCAGTAAGAGACATCATAGATCGCACCATATCTAATAAAGTGCGGTTACGACGTTCGGACACACCATTACGCTGTTGTGTTCCAGGTGGCATGAGTTGTGAAACTATTCCACATTGTTTTAAATGAAAGCCAAACTCGTAACTCAAATATTTGCCTCTGCGATCACATCGTAGAAACTTTATTTTCTTGTTACGATGGTTCTCTACTTCACTCTAAAATTCTTTGAACTTTTCAAATGTTTCAGACTTGTATTTCAAGTAGATATACCCATATCTGCTCAAATCATCTATGAAGGTCAGAAAATAACAATACCCACCGCGAGCCTCAACACTCATTAGACCGCATACATCGGTATGTATTATTTCCAGTAAGTCAGTGGCTCGCTTCATTGTTCTGGAGAACGGAGTTTTAGTCATCTTGCCCATGAGGCATGGTTCACAAGCATCAAATTATTCATAATCAAGTGGTTCCAAAAGTCCATCTGCATGGAGTTTCTTCACGTGCTTTCCACCAATATGACCTAATTGACAGTGCCACAAATATGTTGCACTATCATTATCAACATTGCATCTTTTGACATCAATATTATGAATATGTGTATCACCACGATCGAGATTCAACAAACCATTTACATTGGGTGTATGACCATAGAAGGTTTTATACATGTAAATAGCACAACAATTATTCTCTGACTTAAATGAATAACCATATCCCAAGAAACATGATCCAATCATATTCACGCTCAACATAAACACCAAATAACATTTATTTAGGTCCAACACTAATCCTGAAGGTAGAGGGAGTGTGTGATGGTGATCTTATCAACCTTGGAATCACTTCCAACACACGTCATCACCTTGCACTTAACTAGTCTCTGTCCATTTTGCAACTCTTGTTTCGAGTTACTAATCTTAGCAATTGAACCGGTATCAAATACCCTGGGGTTGCTATGAACACCAGTGAAGTACACATCAATAACATGTATATCAAATATACCTTTGTTCACTTTGCCATCCTTCTTATCCGCCAAGTATTTGGGGTAGTTCCGCTTGCAGTGACCATTCCCTTTGCAGTAGAAGCACTCAGTTTCAGGCTTAGGTCTTGCTTTGTGCTTCTTCACGGGAGTGGCAACTCAATTTCTATTCTACTTGAAGTCCCCTTTCTTTCCCATTGCTTGAAACTAGTGGTCTTGTTAACCATCAACACTTGATGCTATTTCTTGATTTCTACCTTCGCCGATTTCAGCATCGCGAAGAGCTTGCGAATCGTTTTCGTCATCCCTTGCATATTATAGTTAATCATGAAGTTCTAGTAACTTGGTGATGGTGACTAGAGAACTTGGTCAATCACTATCTTATCTGGAAGATTAACTCCCACTGATTCAAGTGATTGTAGTACCTAGACATTGTGAGCACATGCGCACTGGCTGAGCTATTCTCATCCATCTTGTAGGCAAAGTACTTGTCAGAGGTTTCATACCTCTCGACACGGGCATGAGTCTAAAATACTAATTTCAACTCTTGGAACATCTCATATGCTCCATGGCGTTTGATACGTCTCCAACGTATCTATAATTTTTGATTGTTCCATGCTATTATATTATCTGTTTTGGATGTTTAATGGGCTTTATTATGCACTTTTATATTATTTTTGGGACTAACCTATTAACCGAAGGCCCAGTGCAAATTGTTGTTTTTTGCCTATTTCAGTGTTTCGCAGAAAAGGAATATGAGACAGAATCCAAACAGAATGAAACATTCGCGAGGATCTTTTTTGGAACAAACGCAATCCAGGAGACTTGGAGTGGAGGTCAAGGAAGCAACGAGGCGTCCACGAGGTAGGGCGGCGCGCCCCCACCCTCGTGGTCCCCACGAAGCTCCACCGACCTACTTCTTTCGCCTATATATACTTTTATACCCCGAAAACATCCAGGAGAGACATGAAACCACTTTTCCACCGCCGCAACCTTCTGTACCCGTGAGATCCCATCTCGGGACCTTTTCCGGCGATCTTTCGAAGGGGGATTCGATCACAGAGGGCTTCTACATCAACACCATAGCCTCTCCGATGATGTGTGAGTAGTTTACCACCGACCTTCGGGTCCATAGTTATTAGCTAGATGTCTTCTTGTCTCTCTTTGGTTCTCAATACAAAGTTCTCCTCGATGTTCTTGGAGATCTATTCAATGTAATACTTTTTGCGGTGTGTGTCGGTGTCAAAACCGGCGGATCTCGGGTAGGGGGTCCCGAACTATGCGTCTAGGCGGATGGTAACAGGAGGTAGGGGACACAATGTTTTACCCAGGTTCGGGCCCTCTTGATGGAGGTAAAACCCTACGTCCTGCTTGATTAATATTGATGATATGGGTAGTACACGAGTAGATCTACCACGAGATCAAGGAGGCTAAACCCTAGAAGCTAGCGTATGGTATGATTGTTGTTCGTCCTACGGACTAAAACCCTTCGGTTTATATAGACACCGGAGAGGGCTAGGGTTACAAAGAGTCGGTTACAATGGTAGGAGATCTACATATCCGTATCGCCAAGCTTGCCTTCCACGCCAAGGAAAGTCCCTTCCGGACACGGGACGAAGTCTTCAATCTTATATCTTCATAGTCTAGGAGTCCGGCCGAAGGTATAGTCCAGCTATCCGGACACCCCCTAATCCAGGACTCGCTTAGTAGCCCCTGAACCAGGCTTCAATGACGACAAGTCCATCGCGCAGATTGTCTTCGACATTGCAAGGCGGGTTCCTCTTCCAAGTACTTCATAGAAGATTTTGAACACAAAGGTAGTGTCCGGCTCTACAAAATAAGTTTCCACATATTGCCATAGAGAGAATAATATTTACACAAATCTATTCTGCTGACGTATTCCGTAGCGTGACATCACACCACGGCCACGTCTTTATTCGAATCGTTTTACTGTCCCACCTCAGCGCGTTTAGCGAGGCGGTTTCCTTGGCACGTCTTGTCAAAGCAGAGATTGTGTCCCCTTATTCCGGGATTCTCATCAATATGGGCGTGGGTAACCCAACCGTTCCCGTTGGTATGTTTTCTCAATCAAGGGCGAGTCCCAAACGGTCACGGGGAGGGCCCTTGGTATTCAACCTCTTATAAAGAGACCAAGGCCTTACTTCTTTCTTTCAATCTCAAACGATTTCGCCCTTCGGCTCGAGTTCCAACACCCAAGGCTCCAGATTTCAGGCGCTTCGGACCTTCGACAATGTCCGGTTCCGACCTTCGAGGCCGATGGATTCCCTCCTCCGTCACAGAGGAGGACGTGCTGAAGTTGAGAGAGGTCAGGTTCTTGACCGGCAAAATCTCGCATAGGCTGCCTGCTCAAGGGCAGGTCATTCCCACTCCCAAGCCTGGTGAGAGTGTGGTGTTCATGTCTCACTTCCTTCGGGGGCTAGGCTTCCCGACGGATCCCTTCGTGAGGGGGCTCATGTTTTATTATGGGCTGGAATTTCATGACTTAGCTCCGGAGTCCATCCTCCATATTTCCTCATTCATCGTCGTGTGTGAAGCCTTCCTTCGTATTACTCCTCACTTCGGACTATGGCTCAAGACCTTCAAAGTAGAGCTGAAGATGATCGAGGGATGGCACGCAGAGTGCGGAGGTGCTTTTATAAGCAAGAATGCTGGTGCTCCATGGTCCGAGGGCTCTTTTCAAGGGGAGTCCAGCTTATGGCAACGAGAGTGGTTTTATATCACAGCTCCCAGGAGCGCCAAGTGGGTGGCGCTGCCTGCTTTCCGCTCGGGTCCCCCGCCATGACTGGCGTCATGGGTCAATAAGCGGCTGGATTGGGGGCCGGCAAAGGACGTGCCCCTGTTGCAGGGCCGCACCCGAGATCTCCTAGAAAGAGACATCGGTCTGGTCATGGTGACGCAGGTTATGTTAATTCGCCAAGTTCTGCCCTGCAAACGTCGCCCCCTCCGCCTGTGGGAGTTCAACCCGGAGGGACCACGAGTTCTCCAACATTTTCTTGGGATGACGCCAGTGGAGATGTAGAAATTGTTCTTCGGACCACAAGTAGTGTGTCCGGATTCTACGGAGGACTGTAACATCCCAAATTTTCAATTTGGAATGTTATACATTAGGTCATCATGCATATCATATTTTATTTCGCTTTTGGTTTTGATCCTAGAAAATCCTAAGCAACTCAAGGACCCACGGAGAGAGTTGGGGATTTCGTTAATTACATATTTGAGTTTTCTCACATTATGTAAACAGGATCATTTGATTTTATTTATTTTATCATCAATTATTTCTATTACAAAAATATAAGAGAGGGAATAAAATGACTTTCCCAAAATATAGAAATATTGAGGATTTAATAAAAAATCAAATAAGATTTATTTCAGAGTTTTTCGGTATTTTTATTTGAATTTAGGAAAAATGCGCGTTTTCAAAGTTGTATTTTGGGCCCAGATAAATGTTCACTTTATCGGGCTTGATTTTAGGAACCCGGCAAAATTTATTTCGTGATTTTTGGAGTCCGTTTAGTATTTCTTTTTATTTTTCTTCCGAGCGGATTTAAAAAAAAAACGGAACCGACTCCGGGCCGTACCCGGCCAGGAAACCTCCGCCCGGGGCCTTTAAATAGCGCCCGGGGCCCACGAGAGAGAGCCAGCCCGCCACCACCGAAACCCTAGCCGCCGCCCTAGCCAGCTGCCGCCGCCGCCGCCGCCGCCCGCCGTCGCCGGAGAGCGCGCCTTTCGAGGTTCGCCGCCGTCTCGATTTTCCGTGCAGGTTTTTTTTAAATTTTTTTTTTCTGTTCGTCGTTTTTCTTTTTCGTTGGATTTTCCGCGGTTATTTTCTGATCGCGATTTCTGATCCGATTTTCGTTTTAGTATAACTTTTTGCTCGTTTATCGGAATCAGGCGATTCAAGCGCCTGGAGTTTCGTCTCGAAACCCTCTTTCTGAATAATCAACTTAAACAAGTTTTTGCTACTGTAAAATTTTCCCTGATCCAGATTACTAGAACGAAGTTGTTTTCTTTCGCCGTTTGATTTCTTTTGCTTCGTTTGATTTGATTCTTTTTTGCCAACCAGGGTTCTTAAGTTGAACTTTCTGGTTAGATCTTCTATTTGCGTTTTACCTGTACATTAGATGAGTACTTATTGTATGCTTGTTGTTTCTCTGCGATAGAATACCCGGAGTGCGCCGCCTGTTACGTTGAATCTCTAGGTTACACGGATCATCAGCAAGGCAAGTAACACTTTGATCATACCTTTTCTACAACCCAGTTTTATTGCATTAGATCAATCCTCACACATTGCATGATTAGGATCTAATTAAATTGTGGGATGGGAAGTAGATGAGGTAGTACCTATTACCTGTTTATTATCAAACCTTTGGGAGTTACTTCTACGTTTGCTTATTATGCCATGCTATGCTAGTAGACGTGGATTGGGTGAGTGATATCCATGACAGATGTGAGATTGTTAATTAATGGTTTATTTAAGGTGGCAACCTAACACACATCTGGGTGGATTGAGGCACCTAGGGTTTCCAGGACTTGCCTGTTTTCTTGGACCGCCACCCAGGCTCAAAGGGATCATGAGATTATTCATACTAGAAACTTCCTTGTGCAGCCACAAGCCATTATGGGCTCTGGCATAGTTGACTAAGTTGTGCAAACTCTTACAGTGGTAGACTAGCAGATGTAGGGGTTGTAGGTGGTACGGTCTACCCGATCGTAAGGTGCTAGCGCTTCTGAAAGACTATGTCTCGGTCATCCGTTTCTCAAACACCCTGTAGTGCGAGAAACCAAACGGAGGCGATCGAGTCTTGTGGGGAAAAGTGCGCAAACCTCTGCAGAGTGTAACAAACTAATCATGGTTAGCCGTGTCCCCGGTTATGGACAAATCTTGAGTATCTAGTACCTAGATTATCATGTGAATCTCAACATGTTACTCTAAATTAATTTTGATGGGTTTTAATGATGTTACTTAATTGGGATTGAGAATGCTGTCAACCATTCTCAATGTTTCACAACCACCATGATAGTAATTAAATTTATTCCTTTGAAGTAGGGAAAAATTGGCTTTACGCAAAAACTGTAACCATAGAGCTTTCCACCAGCCAAATATGCATATAGTATAGTTGTTGCATTCCTTTACTCTCTATGTGTTACCTTGCCAGCATATTCCATGTGCTGACCCGTTTTCGGGCTGCAACGTTAATGTTGCAGACTTTTCAGACGACGATTGAGGAGTTTTAGGTCATGGTTCTATACTCAGTGATGCCGTTGGAGTTGATGGACTCACTTATCTTCCAAGCCTTCCGCTGTTATCCTTATTAGATGGCCTTAAGCCATACTTATTGTAATAAGTTCTCTTTTGAGACACTCGATGTAATAAGTGTGTGATTGCTACTCTGTTATAAATCCTCCGAGTACTGTGTGGTGTCAGCATTACTGATCCAGGGATGACACCGGAGCACAGAGATCAGACTGTTTGAGGTCTGGTCGCTACAGAGATGGTATCAGAGCACATGCTGACTATAGGACACGACCACTAAGCCAAAGACCTAGATCACTAGATCACTCTCTTCTCTTCTGACTTCTCATCTTTTCTACTCTTTAGGATGGCGGATGCAAGGAACAAGTTCACACAACCGGATGAAGATACACCCTTTGGACGCCACTTGAAGGAAGTCACTAGATACCTGAACATAGGAATACCAAGCTTCACGGGAACCTACAACGCCACTTTACCTGAAGAAGAGCGCTGGATGATTCAAGTTCAAGTTCAAGGAAGGACGTTCATGCCAGTCACTGAGCCCATATATTTTTCTTTTGATGCACCAACTTGGAGTCTAGGAAAGAGTATTGCAGCTCACATCGCCATGGGACGCATTGGAGAAGTCTACCGCAAGGATCTTAAGGATACTATCTACCAGATTTGCGGATGCTGAGATGAACACTGGGAGATGATCAGCACCAGGAAAGATAGATCAATTGCAGCTTTTATTCAGGAGTTAAACCAGCACATTCGACGCCAGGAGAACCAGATGTGCGCCGACATGATAGACCTGAAGAAGGCTAAGACTAGAATCAAGGAACTGGAGGAAGAACTCAAGGCTATACGCGAAGGTTATGAAGAAGAAATTGAAGTATTGGTGGATAAGAATGCCGACCTAACAAAGAAAATTGGAATATTTATGGGAGGCCCAACACCAATAGATGAAGAAGAAGAACCCAAGGAGATTAGCCCGGAAGATTACATCATCATCGACGGCACCGACTCGGAACAAGATAGTAGTGATGATGACTATGTTGATGAAGCAGGAGCAGATATCATGGAGTCTACAACCGTAGAATATTTCTAGTAGACCACCTCATCAGTAGTAGTAGTCCACCATGTAAATATAGTAGTCCGAGCACTTTGCGATAGTTAGATCGATTGTATGCCTTTGTTTGGTTGATTTAAGTGAATTGTGTGCTTTTGCCTCATGTGCATATGGGTAGTGTTTTCTCTTTAGACCCCCTCTATTCTTATACCTCATCCTTTCTAAACCCTTAGATGCCTCTGAGACGTGACCCCGGATTTGCCTTTCCGCCGGAGCTCACCCAGTTGATCCAGCAGCAGAACACATTGATGCAGTTGCTAGTTCAGAATCAGAATCAGGGGAACAACAACAACAACCCACCACCACCACCACCTGTTGACCATTTAGCCCATTTTCTTAGGCTGAATCCGCCGGTGTTTTCCAGTAGCACCGAGCCGATAGTAGCAGATGATTGGCTCCGCAAGACAGCTAGGGAGTTGACCACAGCAGGATGCACAGATGTGGAGAAGGTTAAGTTTGCCGCACATCAGTTAGAAGGACCCACAGCATCTTGGTGGGAGAATTTCACAGCCACCTTCCCAGTTGACACTGTCACATGGGACCAGTTTCAGCAGGCTTTTCGTACTGCCCATGTTTCAGCAGGAGCAATGGCCATGAAGAAGCGTGAGTTTCGTAACTTGCGCCAAGGAGGACGGACAGTTGGCCAGTATGTGGAGGAGTTTAGTAAGTTAGCACGTTATGCCCCAGATGACGTTGCTACAGATGCAGCTAAGCAGGAGAAATTCCTGGAAGGACTGAATGATGAGTTGAGTATGCAGTTGATGGTAGCCACCTTCAACAACTACCAGGAGTTGGTAGATCGTGCTCTTATGATTGAAGGGAAGCAGCATCAAATTGAGAACCGCAAGAGGAAGTATGGACAAGGAAAGTATAATTCAGGAGCTCAGCAGAAGCCTCGTTTTACCCCTAGACCAGGAGGACATTTTTAGCATACCCATGGAGTAGGTAGCTCGCATAACCACAATGGCACCAAGAATGGTAATGGGAATGGAGGAAGCAATGGACAGAACCGCAGCACCCCATCGACCCCAGCCAAGAAGGATTTGAGCCACGTCACTTACTATAAGTGTTCGAAGCCAGGACATTTTGCAAATGAATGTCCTGAAGGCCAAAACGGCAATGGAAGTTCTGGGAAGAAGCCGAACCCTTTCAACAGGGGACAGGTGAACCACGTTAGCGTGGAGGAGGTTGAAGCTCAGCCCGATGCAGTAATAGGTAAGTTTTTGGTTAAGTCATTTACTGCACTCGTTCTTTTTGATACTGGTGCATCGCATTCATACATCTCAAGGGGATTTGTGGATAAGTATAACCTACCAACCCAAGCCCTTAGGTCACCCATGTTAGTAACCTCGCCAGGAGCAGAGTATGTGGCAAGTCTATGGTGTGATCGGTTACCATTAAGGATTGGTAACTATGTTTTTCCCTCAGACCTAATAGTATTGGAATCTCAAGGATTGGATGTGATATTAGGCATGGATTGGTTATCAAAGTATGAAGGGAATATTGAGTGTGCTAGTAAGTCAATTTTGCTTACCACACCAGAAGGAAGAAGGATCAAGTATGTATCCCGGCATGTGCCAAAGAGGACCCAAGTAAATTGCCTAACAGGAGTTGTGCAGGAGGAAGTACCAGTGGTAAAGGATTTTCCTGATGTATTTCCCGAAGAGTTGCCAGGCATGCCACCGGATAGATACATTGAGTTTTTGATTGAGCTATTGCCAGGCACTGGACCAATATCAAAGAGACCATATAGGATGCCAGCAAAGGATTTGGTGGAAATTAAGAAGCAGATTAAGGAGTTACTGGATAAGGGATATATTCGCCCAAGTTCTTCGCCTTGGGGATCACCAGTACTTTTAGTGGAGAAGAAGGATGGATCGTTAAGGATGGTTGTTGATTATCGAGGATTGAACGAAGTAACGATCAAGAACAAGTACCCACTACCAATGATCAACGATCTGTTTGATCGGTTGCAAGGAGCTAAGGTATTTTCCAAGATCGATTTGCGATCAGGATACCACCAGTTGAAGATTCAAGAACAGGATATCCCTAAGACAGCTTTTACCACCAGGTATGGGCTGTATGAGTATACCGTTATGTCATTTGGACTGACTAACGCACCTGCCTATTTTATGAACATGATGAACAAAGTGTTTATGGAGTTTTTGGATAAGTTCGTCGTAGTGTTCATTGATGATATCCTGGTATATTCGAAGAATGAAGAGGAGCATAGGGAGCATTTGCGTTTGGTACTTGGAAAGCTCACAGAACAACAGTTATATGCCAAATTCAGCAAATGTGAGTTTTTGGTTGAAGGAAGTAGGATTCCTTGGACACGTTATATCCGCAGAAGGTATAGCAGTAGATCCCGCTAAAGTTGAAACCGTGACCAAGTGGGAAGCACCAACAACAGTTGGAGAGATCCGGAGTTTTCTTGGACTCGCAGGATACTACCGGAGATTTATTGAGAATTTCTCAAGGATTGCGAAACCTATGACGGAGTTGTTGAAGAAGGATACTAAGTTCAAATGGACTGAGGAGTGTGAGGCAAGTTTCCAGGAGTTGAAGAAACGTTTGGTTACCTCACCAGTGTTGATTTTGCCAGATCAAACCAAGGATTATGAGGTGTATTGCGACGCTTCACGCCAAGGACTTGGAGCAGTGCTTATGCAGGAAGGGAGAGTTGTTTCGTATGCTTCACGACAACTGAAGCCCCACGAATTGAATTATGCTACGCATGATTTGGAGTTAGCAGCCGTAGTGCATGAATTGAAGACATGGAGACCTTTCCTCATTGGAAATCATTGTGAGGTGTACACGGATCACAAGAGTTTGAAGTACATTTTCACGCAGAAGGAGTTGAATCTCAGACAAAGGAGATGGTTGGAGCTTATCAAGGATTATGATATGAAATTGCATTATCATCCCGGGAAGGCTAATGTAGTAGCTGATGCATTAAGCCGCAAGAGCCATGTCAATAGGTTAATGACGGGAGAAATACCCAAGGAGTTAGCAGAAAATTTTCGTGAACTACGTTTGGAAATAGTTCCGAGAGGCTATGTAGCAGCATTGGAGATTCAGTCAACATTGATGGACAAAATCAGAGAAGCTCAAAAAACTGACAAAGAGATTGCCGCTATAAAGGAGAAACTGAGCAAAGGAAAAGCTAAAGGATTTCGTGAGGATGAGCACGACACCCTATGGTTTGAAGACCGTGTTTACGTGCCCAATGACCCGAAGATCAGGAAGTTGATTTTGCAAGAGGCACATGATTCACCGTATTCGATTCACCTAGGAAATACCAAGATGTATTTGGATTTGAAGGATATTTTCTGGTGGACCGGAATGAAGAAGGATATTGCGGAGTATGTAGCAGTTTGTGACGTATGTCAGAGAGTAAAGGCAGAACATCAGAAGCCGGCAGGATTGTTGCAGCCATTGCCGATACCCGAATGGAAGTGGGATAAGTTAGGCATGGATTTTATCACGGGATTACCAAGGACTCGTTCAGGCTATGACTCGATTTGGGTTGTAGTTGATCGATTGACGAAGGTAGCTCATTTCATCCCAGTAAAGACCACTTACACCAGTGCTAAGTTGGCAAAGATATACATGACCAGGATCGTATGTTTGCATGGAGTTCCGAGGAGCATCGTATCAGATAGAGGAACCCAGTTTACCTCAAAGTTCTGGAAGCAGTTGCATGAGACTTTGGGTACTAGGCTGGAATTTAGTACAGCTTTTCATCCGCAGACAGATGGACAGACTGAGAGAGTCAATCAGATTTTGGAGGATATGCTGAGAGCTTGTGCGCTAGATTATGGATCTAGTTGGGACGATAATTTGCCATATGCAGAGTTTTCTTACAATAATAGCTATCAGACCAGTTTGAAGATGGCACCTTTCGAAGCTTTGTACGGAAGGAGGTGCAGGACACCGTTGTCATGGGACGAAGTTGGAGACCGCCAGTTGTTTGGACCAGATTTGATTAAGGAGTCTGAACAGACAGTGAAGTTGATTCGCGATAGGCTCAAGGTAGCCCAGTCCAGGCAGAAGAGCTACGCAGATTCTAAACGCAAGGAGATAGTTTACGAAGTTGGAGACAGAGTTTATCTTCGAGTATCCCCACTTCGAGGGATTAAGCGTTTTGGAGTTAAGGGGAAGTTAGCGCCACGATTTATAGGACCATATCGAGTTTTGGAGCGTATGGGAGAAGTGGCCTACAAGTTGGAATTGCCAGAAGAATTGACAGGAGTTCATTGTGTGTTCCACGTGTCTCAGTTGAAGAAGTGTCACGCGGAGATGACTGCCATACCTTTGAGAGACACAGTGCCATTAGAAGCAATTCAGTTGGATAATAATTTGACTTATGAGGAGAAACCAGTCGAGATTCTCGAGTTTGCCAAACGAGTTACTCGTAGCAAGGTTATCAAGTTTTGCAAAGTTCAGTGGAGCCACCACACGGAGGATGAAGCCACCTGGAAGCGAGAGGAAGATTTGCTCAAAGACCACCCTCACCTATTTTCTAGCCAACCTGAATCTCGAGCGCGAGATTCATCTTAAGGGGGGTAGGTTTGTAACATCCCAAATTTTCAATTTGGAATGTTATACATTAGATCATCATGCATATCATATTTTATTTCGCTTTTGGTTTTGATCCTAGAAAATCCAAAGCAACTCAAGGACCCACGGAGAGAGTTGGGGATTTCGTTAATTACATATTTGAGTTTTCTCACATTATGTAAACAGGATCATTTGATTTTATTTATTTTATCATCAATTATTTCTATTACAAAAATATAAGAGAGGGAATAAAATGACTTTCCCAAAATATAGAAATATTGAGGATTTAATAAAAAAATCAAATAAGATTTATTTCGGAGTCTTTCGGTATTTTTATTTGAATTTAGGAAAAATGCGCGTTTTTCAAAGTTGTATTTTGGGCCCAGATAAATGTTCACTTTATCAGGCTTGATTTTAGGAACCCGGCAAAATTTATTTCGTGATTTTTGGAGTCCGTTTAATATTTCTTTTTATTTTTCTTCCGAGTGGATTTGAAAAAAAAGGAACCGACTCAGGGCCGTACCCGGCCAGGAAACCTCCGCCCGGGGCCTTTAAATAGCGCCCGAGGCCCGCGAGAGAGAGCCAGCCCGCCACCACCGAAACCCTAGCCGCCGCCGCCCGCCGTCGCCGGAGAGCGCGCCTTTCGAGGTTCGCCGCCGCCTCGATTTTCCGTGCAGTTTAAAAAAAAATTCTGTTCGTCGTTTTTCTTTTTCGTTGGATTTTCCGCGGTTATTTTCTGATCGCGATTTCTGATCCGATTTTCGTTTTGGTATAACTTTTTGCTCGTTTATCGGAATCAGGCGATTCAAGCGCCTGGAGTTTCGTCTCGAAACCCTCTTTCCGAATAATCAACTTAAACAAGTTTTTGCTACTGTAAAATTTGCCCTAGATCCAGATTACTAGAACGAAGTTGTTTTCTTTCGCCGTTTGATTTCTTTTGCTTCGTTCGATTTGATTCTTTTTTGCCAACCAGGGTTCTTAAGTTGAACTTTCTGGTTAGATCTTCTATTTGTGTTTTACCTGTACATTAGATGAGTACTTATTGTATGCTTGTTGTTTGTCTGCGATAGAATACCCGGAGTGCGCCGCCTGTTACGTTGAATCTCTAGGTTACTCGGATCATCAGCAAGGCAAGTAACACTTTGATCATACCTTTTCTACAACCCAGTTTTATTGCATTAGATCAATCCTCACACATTGCATGATTAGGATCTAATTAAATTGTGGGATGGGAAGTAGATGAGGTAGTACCTATTACCTGTTTATTATCAAACCTTTGGGAGTTACTTCTACGTTTGCTTATTATGCCATGCTATGCTAGTAGACGTGGATTGGGTGAGTGATATCCATGACAGATGTGAGATTGTTAATTAATGGTTTATTTAAGGTGGCAACCTAACACACATCTGGGTGGATTGAGGCACCTGGGGTTTCCAGGACTTGCCTGTTTTCTTGGACCGCCACCCAGGCTCAAAGGGATCATGAGATTATTCATACTAGAAACTTCCGTGTGCAGCCACAAGCCATTATGGGCTCTGGCATAGTTGACTAAGTTGTGCAAACTTTTACAGTGGTAGACTAGCAGATGTAGGGGTTGTAGGTGGTACGGTCTACCCGATCGTAAGGTGCTAGCGCTTCTGAAAGACTATGTCTCGGTCATCCGTTTCTCAAACACCCTGTAGTGTGAGAAACCAAACGGAGGCGATCGAGTCTCGTGGGGAAAAGTGCGCAAACCTCTGCAGAGTGTAACAAACTAATCATGGTTAGCCGTGTCCCCGGTTATGGACAAATCTTGAGTATCTAGTACCTGGATTATCATGTGAATCTCAACATGTTACTCTAAATTAATTTTGATGGGTTTTAATGATGTTACTTAATTGGGATTGAGAATGCTGCCAACCATTCTCAATGTTTCACAACCACCATGATAGTAATTAAATTTATTCCTTTGAAGTAGGGAAAAATTGGCTTTACGCAAAAACTGTAACTATAGAGCTTTCCACCAGCCAAATATGCATATAGTATAGTTGTTGCATTCCATTACTCTCTATGTGTTACCTTGCCAGCATATTCCATGTGCTGACCCATTTTCGGGCTGGAACGTTAATGTTGCAGACTTTTCAGACGACGATTGAGGAGTTTTAGGTCGTGGTTCTATACTCAGTGATGCCGTTGGAGTTGATGGACTCACTTGTCTTCCAAGCCTTCCGCTGTTATCGTTATTAGATGGCCTTAAGCCATACTTATTGTAATAAGTTCTCTTTTGAGACACTCGATGTAATAAGTGTGTGATTGCTACTCTGCTATAAATCCTCCGAGTACTGTGTGGTGTCAGCATTACTGATCCAGGGATGACACCGGAGCACAGAGATCAGACTGTTTGAGGTCTGGTCGCTACAGAGATGGTATCAGAGCACACGCTGACTGTAGGACACGACCACTAAGCCAAAGACCTAGATCACTAGATCACTCTCTTCTCTTCTGACTTCTCATCTTTTCTACTCTTTAGGATGGCGGATGCAAGGAACAAGTTCACACAACCAGATGAAGATACACCGCCAAAGCCGAACAGGCTGCTCACTGCCAAAGCAAGAAGGAAATGGCTGAGATGGCCGTGAAGCTGAAGAACGCTGCTGACCGTTGCAAGCTTCTTGAAAAAGAAGATCGGGCGGAACAGACAGACCTAGAGAAGGCCGTTTCCGATGCCAAGGATGCTCGCTCTGCAATGAGAGCTATGAAGGAGGAGCTGCGTCAGGCCGGAGAGATCACGGCTGGAAAGCCCTTTATGCTGCGGAGGAAGTTCTGTGATTCTAAACATGCTCCGTTAGACCGGATGTGGAGTACAGCGGACACCTATCTAGATTTGGCAGCGAGTACCGCGGATGCGGCCGAACACTTCCGAGATCAAGAAGATCGCGAAGTGGAAAAGCTCTTTTGGTCACAGTTCCACAACCCGGAGCGTCCACTGTCATTAGCCGATCGTTTGGCCGAATGGGCCGAGCTAAATAGGTTGTTCGGACTCCCCATGAAGTATGTCATGAGTCATCTGTGGCCAGAGAGGCCAGAGCCGAAAAGTTATTTCAACTTAGTGCAGCAGTTCCTTGGTGCGGCGCCGCGTATCGATGCGATGAAGAGGTCAGCGTGCATAGAGGGTGCGCGGATGGCTCTTGCCCGTGTGAAGACATACTGGGTAGAAATGGAGGCCACCGCTGTTGCATCCCTAGACTCGGATGGAAGCCGAGTACCTGCCGAGCACTATTTTCAGGAAGTTCTGCAAGGTGCTCGTTTAATAGAGACGCAGTGCTCGAAGGATACTATATTCGAATAGCATATATTATTGTAAAACAATATTTTGATAAATTTTAGAAGCTTTTTATACTTGTGCCTGCAAGTATTATAATACCTCCTGTGCGGCCGTTTAACATATATGTATATATAATCTGAAAGATGGCAGTCGTCGGCTTCATCCCCCACGCACATAATGCGGGGGTGTTCGCAGAAGGCGCATTTTCACACTTGATCCAATGTCTTGGTCCTACAAAGGAGGTGATAGCGCAGCGAACTAGGCAATCAGACTATGATGCTTTATCACTTTCACTTAGCCATAGGAGTTTGATAGTGAGGCTATTTATATAGCCCCTGGTGGCGCCTGCGCTCGCCCGAACTCGGGGCGCGTATGTGCCTGGCCGGGAAGCGGCCCTTCATTAATGTGGAGGAATCCTAAAGATTCCAGTAAGTCATCGAGTGGTTGACCAGTCTCACACTATATCATGACAGTCAGTTTTCGGCTTTCTCTACTGAGGTGCTCGCCTGGCCGAACCGGGGCACAATCACAGTAGTTCTCCTGGTGCCGCCTTAGCCGATAGAGCGGAACGTAAGGTAGAAAAACACAGGAGCCGGGCAAGCCCAACATTTGACCAAAGACATGATTCGGAGCTGATGCATATAAGGCCAAACTCGCGACGCCGAACACTCCCTAAGGTATTCGGTCTTTATGAGGGCGGGCGGGATAACGCCCTTAGTAATAAGCCCCTAGTGTCTAGGTACACGTAAAACTCTGACGTGGCCACATGCCAAAACGCCAGCCTCCTCCTTGGTTATAGCAAGAAACCAGGGGATGTGTATCAACAAGAGACAGTAAAAAAGGTTTACACAGGGTCTTAATCTGAAAATAATCCTTGGAACGGGTCCCTGCTGCACGTCTGCGTCTGTGTCTCTGTTGTGCCGTATCCTGGACGGGCGTAGCACGGTGTTCATCTATAAAAGAGAGGAACTTAGTTTAGGAAAGATCGTGCCGAACATGAGTTATACTAAATATTCGAAGTATAAATTGAAATGGGTAAAACTGAGCTTTATTGTCTCTTGTTTTATATGCGCGGAGCCCCTAGTACAGGGGTATACGGCTATTAAGCTTTTATCTTTGGCTGGTGAAGCCGCTTTATTGTGGGGCTGTCAAGGCAGTTGCACTGTCTTCCGCGCGGGGGGAACACTCAATGTTTTCCCTTTAATGAGATGATGCCTCGTGGACCGGGCATCTTAAGCGTGAGAGATGCATAATGCGGTATTGCATTAAAGCGGGCGAAAGCTTCGCGTCCCACCAGTGCTTGATAGCTACTTGAGAATGGGGCGATGTGGAAAGTTAGCTGTTCGCGACGGAAGTTATCGGGGGAGCCAAACATAACTTCTAGCCGGAGAGAACCCATGCAACGGGCATCTGGGCCTGGCGTTACCCCTTGAAAGGAGGTTTTGCTATAGCGAATTTTTGTTGGGTCTATCCCCATGTTGCGGATTATGTCCTGGTATAACAGGTTTAGACCACTGCCGCCGTCCATCAGGACATTTGTAAAGTGGAGTCCACCGATTATTGGATCTAATACCAAGGCAGTCTAGCCTGCGTTCCAGATACTTCTAGAGTAATCCTGATGGTCGAAGGTGATCGGTTTTAACAACCATGGGTGAGACTCCTTTGGGATAGGCCGTATGGCGCGTATCTCTGTTGGCGCCATTCTGTTCGTCACGTGAAGTAAGTTTACTATTTTGACTTCTTGTGGGAAATCCTTTTGTTTCCTGGTGCTCTGCTTGTGGGGTTCGTCGTCCTCCTCACTTGGTGTGTCGAGCCCCTTGTGTTCGGCGTTGAGTTTGCCGGATTTCTTGAAAACCCAGCAATCTCTGTGGGTATGGTTCGCAGGCTTCCCGGGAGTACTGTGTATTTGACATGTCTTGTCCAAGATTTTGTTTAAGTTGGATAGCTCGTCCCTGTTATCTTTGAGGGGCGTCTTTCTCTGATTCTGCCGCGAGCTTTTGAATCCGGCGTTGACCGCCGTGCTCTTTGGGATATTTCTCTTATTCCGGCGCTGGTCCTTGTTGCATCGGGGTTTTCCGTTTCCATCCCTAACTTCGGATGTACTTGGGTCGCTGGTGCTACATCTTGCCAACCAGATGTCCTCTCCTGCACAAAAGCGGGTCATGAGGCTTTTTAATGCGGCCATTGTTCTTGGGTTTTCTTGGCCGAGGTGTCTAGCGAGCCATTCGTCTCGAACGTTATGCTTAAAAGCTGCTAGGGCTTCAGCGTCCGGACAGTCGACTATCTGATTCTTTTTAGTAAGAAATCTATTCCAGAATTTCTGGGCCGACTCTCCGGGCTGTTGAGTTATGTGACTGAGATCGTCCGCATCCGGAGGGCGGACATAGGTCCCTTGAAATTTTTCCCAGAAAGCATCCTCAAGCTCTTCCCAACTTCCAATGGTGTTTTTGGGAAGGCTTTTGAGCCAATGCCAGGCTGGCCCTTTAAGCTTGAGGGGTAAGTATTTTATGGCGTGGAGATCATCTCCTCTGGCCATGTGTATATGGAGGATATAATCCTCGATCCAGACCCCAGGGACTGTTGTTCCGTCGTACGCCTCTATGTTTACGGGCTTGAATCCCGCTGGAAATTCATGGTCCAGCACCTCATCGGTGAAACATAGGGGGTGTGCGGCACCCCTGTATTTGGGTGTGCCATGATGTTCAGATATTTGTTGTGTTGCATTTCTTACTAGAGCTTACTTTCTTGGCCCGTAGACAGATCTGGCTGGGCCATCTTTTTGATGCGGATCCTTTGGTGGATCGCGTGCCGGCTTGTGTGCGTCGCCGCTTGCCGCTCCATGCTGGCCATGCGGTCGTCTATCCGACCGGGTGGCTTTCCTATTTTTTGACTGCGGGGGCTCTAAGGCCTCCTCGTCAAATTCAGGCAGTAGCTTTCGCTTTGGATAGCTTTTTGTGCGGTGACTGCCGCCATATTTGTCTGCGGTGTTGCGTACTTTGCTCCATCTGATTCTAAGTGCATCTTCCGCAGTTTTGAGCTTCCGCTTCTACTTTTTCAGGCTACGCGTAGTAGCGATGAGCCCTTCGTAGAGGTTCTTCTGCTCCATGAGCCTATCCGCCGTAAGGTCGTCCAGACTATTGTTTTTGCCGGGGACGGGGTGTTCGGTTTGTTTATCCAAGTTGTCCTGTTCGGACGGTTGCTCGAAGGCATGTTCGTCGTCCGCCGGCTCGTCCGGCTCTATGGCTGGGTCTGTACGGCTGCTGTCTCTATCGAGGCGGGGCTTGGAGCGGCGCTTACGTCGCCGCTTTGATTGCTTTTCGAGTGAATGATCCCTCGTTGCATCCCTGTGTTCCTCGTCGTCGCTTCCTTTGGGTGTGTCCACCATGTATACATCATGAGATGAGGTGGCTGTCCAGTGCCTTATAGGCGTTGGTTCATGTTCATCTCCTACATCGTCGTCCATACCGTCGATGTCTTCGGAGTCAAAGTCGAGCACGTCGTTTAAATTATCGAAAGTGGCTACGAAGTGGGTGGTGGGTGGGCTTTGAATTTCTTCATCGTCCGCATCCCAACCTTGTTGACCATAGTCCAGCCAGGGCTCTCTTGATAAAGAGAGAGACTTTAGTGAATTCAGAATATCGTCGAAGGGCGAGTGCTGAAAGATGTCCGCGGCGGTGAACTCCATGATCGGTGCCCAATCGGGTTCGATCGGTAGGGGCGTGGAGGGCTCGGAGTCTGGAGAGGAGTCCGGCTCCTTGGAGTCACGGGCTTCGCAGAGAATAGGGCTGGTGTTCGGCTCGATCGCCGTAGAGATTGCAGCCCCCGAGGTGGTGTCCAACCACCCATCCTCGATTGGCGCAGTTGGCTCCGAATTAAGGGTCGGAGCTGATGCGGGTGCGGCCTCCAGGGCATTGTTCGGCGGCAGAGCTAGATCATGCCCATCATGATAGTGCGGCGCTCTCGTCTACGGCTCGAATCCGTCGAAGATCAAGTCTCCGCGGAGGTCCGCTGTGTAGTTTAAACTTCCAAATCTGACCTGACGGCCAGGGGC
Organism: Triticum urartu; assembly: GCF_003073215.2. Lineage (NCBI taxonomy): Eukaryota > Viridiplantae > Streptophyta > Magnoliopsida > Poales > Poaceae > Triticum > Triticum urartu. Next base: position 430,659,635 of record NC_053023.1, on the reverse strand, counting down.
GTAACTTTCGATCTGCTCCAGACGGCCAAGCGAATTGGCACGCGGTGCAAAGCCGCCAAATACGAAGATCTGTCCGGGGAGAAAAGTCTTACCCTGGATCGCATCATCGTTGATGATCGGAGGAGCCATCGGGCCTAAAAGTGATGACACAGAGGAACTCTCAATGAAAGCACCAATGTCGGTGTCAAAACTGGCGGATCTCGGGTAGGGGGTCCCGAACTGTGCATCTAGGCGGATGGTAATAGGAGGCAGGGGACACAATGTTTTACCCAGGTTCAGGCCCTCTTGATGGAGGTAAAACCCTACGTCCTGCTTGATTAATATTGATGATATGCGTAGCACAAGAGTAGATCTACCACGATATCAAGGAGGCTAAACCCTAGAAGCTAGCCTATGGTATGATTGTTGTTCGTCCTACGGACTAAAACCCTCCAGTTTATATAGACATCGGAGAGGGCTAGGGTTACACAGAGTCGGTTACAATGGTAGAAGATCTACATATCCGTATAGCCAAGCTTGCCTTCCACGCCAAGGAAAGTCCCTTCCGGACACGGGACGAAGTCTTCAATCTTATATCTTCATAGTCCAGGAGTCCGGCCGAAGGTATAGTCTGGCTATCCGGACACCCCCTAATCTAGGACTCCCTCAGTGTGTTTGCTGAGATCCGATGAATTGTGGGTTTATGATCAAGTTTATCTATGAACAATATTTGATTCTTCTCTGAATTCTTATATGCATGATTTGATATCTTTGCAAGTCTCTTCGAATTATCAGTTTGGTTTGGCCTACTAGATTGATCTTTCTTGCAATGGGAGAAGTGCTCAGCTTTGGGTTCAATCTTGCGGCGTCCTTCCCAGTGACAGCAGGGACATCAAGGCATGTATTGTATTGTTGCCATCAAGGATAAAAAGATGCGGTATATATCATATTGCTTTAGTTTATCCCTCTACATCATGTCATATTGCCTAATGCGCTACTCTGTTCTTATGAACTTAATACTCTAGATGCATGCTGGATAGCGGTCGATGTGTGGAGTCATAGTAATAGATGCAGAATCGTTTCGGTCAACTTGACACGGACGTGATGCCTATGTTTATGATCATGCCTAAATATTCTCATAACTATGCGCTTTTCTATCAATTGCTCGGCAGTAATTTTTTCACCCACCGTAATTTATGCTATATTGAGAGAAGCCACTAGTGAAGCCTATGGCCCCCCGGTCTACTTTACATCATATAAGTTTCCGATCTACAATTCTAGTTTACTATTTATTTTGCAATCTTTAATCTATACAACAAAAATACCAAAAATATTTATCTTATTATCTTTATCAGATCTCACTTTTGCAAGTGGCCGTGAAGGGATTGACAACGCCTTTATCACGTTGGTTGCAAGGTTCTTATTTTTTTGTGCATGTACTAGGCGACTTGCGTGTAGTCTCCTACTGGATTGATACCTTGGTTCTCAAAAACTGAGGGAAATACTTACGCTACTTTGCTGCATCACCCATTCCTCTTCAAGGGAAAACCAACGCATGCTCTAGAGGTAGAAAGAAGGATTTCTGGCGCTGTTGCCGGGGAGATTTACACCAAGTTGAGTCAAGATTTGATCTCCCGTCAACTAGCCATTTCTGGCGCCGTTTCCGGGGAGATCTACGCTCAAGTCAAGACATACCAAGTACCCATCATAAACTCTTCTCCCTCGCATTACATTATTTGCCATTTGCCTCTCATTTTCCTCTCCCCCACTTCAGCTTTGCTGTTTTATTTGCCCCTCTTTCGTTTGATATTTTGTTTGCTTGTGTTACCATGTACCTTATTTTGCTTGCATCTTCGCTTGCTAAAAGTTTATGGATCCTCATCCACTTGCTAATCTCTTTAAGAGATCCAATTATGATGAACCTATTGCTAGTGAGTTGAGTGCACTAGATTATCTTTATGAGACTTTGCTTGAAATTCGTGAATCTGAAAAGTGTGATGAATTACTTTATGAAGCGATTCACGATAGATCTTTGAATAAAAAGAATGATTGCAACAATTTTATTATAAATTCTATAGATGTAAATTGTTCTAATAATATGCAAAACCCTAAGTTTGGGCATGCTAGTTTTGCTATGACTACTACTTGTTGCAATAATCATGATTGGGGTGACTGTTCTTATGATCTTGAAAATTTATTTAAGCCCCATGATGAATATGAGATTGATAATAGTGTTTGCAATAATATTGAAAGTGGGTTTGGAAGAGTGTCAACTTTAGATCCCACATATTTGGAGAATGTTCAATGTTATGAAAATTTTGATAAAAGTGGGTTTGGAGAGGTCATGACTTTAGTTAATGTTAATCCCACTATTTTGGAAGAGTGTCAACTTCGCATGCATGTGGATCGTGTTGAGAATATGTTATGTGATAGCTATATTGTTGAATTTTCTTATGATCATACACGTAATTATCATGAGAGGAAAATATGGTTGTAGCAATTTTTGTGATATTAAATTACCTCTCTTCATGTTGAAATTGCTATCGTTTCCTTCTTCTTCCTTGCATATGCTAGTTTTTGCTTGCCTTGATAATTTGTTTACTTATAAAATGCCTATTGCATAGGAAGTATGTTAGCCTTAGATGTGTTTGCCGCGTGTTTATGATGCTCCCTTCGTGTTTCAATTGCTATCTTTCATGCGAGCATCATTAAAATTATAGATGCCTAGCTAGGGGCGTTAAATGATAGCACTTGTTGGGAGGCAACCCAATTTTATTTTTGTTCTTTACTTTTTGTTCCTGTTTAGTAATAAATAATTTATCTAGACTCTTTATGATTGTGTTTTTTGTGTTTTAATTAGTGTTTGTGCCAAGTAAAGCCTTTAGGATCTTCTTGAATGATTGTTGTTTGATCTTGCTAAAAAAATAGAAAGTATGTGCTCATGAGAATAATTTTCATTTTTTACCAGAGAGCGATAAAATACCAATTCCAACTGCAGTAGATCAATATACAAATTATTTAGGTCTTCCTAATTTTTCAGAATTTTTGGAGTTACATAAGTATTCGAAACCTACAGATTACTGCAGACTGTTATGTTTTTGACAGATTCTGTCTTTCGTGTGTTGTTTGCTTATTTTGATGAATCTATGGCTAGTATCGGGGGGTATGAACCATAGAGAAGTTGGAATACAGTAGGTTTAACACCAATATAAATAAATAATGAGTTCATTACAGTACTTGTTTTCTTATACTAACGGAGCTCATGAGATTTTCTGTTGAGTTTTCTGTTGTGAAGTTTTCAAGTTTTTGGGTAAAAGATTTGATGGATTTTGGGACAAAGAGTGGCAAGAGCCTAAGCTTGGGGATTCCCAAGGCACCCCAAGGTAAATTCCAAGGAAAACCAAAATCCTAAGCTTGAGGATGCCTCGGAAGGCATCCCCTCTTTCGTCTTCATCTATCGGTAACTTTACTTGAGGCTATATTTTTATTCACCACATGATATGTGTTTTTCTTGGAGCGTCTTGTATGATTTGAGTCTTTGCCTTTTAGTTTACCACAATCATCCTTGCTGTACACACCTTTTGGAGACACACACATGAATCGGAATTTATTAGAATACTCTATGTGCTTCACTTATATCGTTTGAGCTAGATAAATTTTGTTCTAGTGCTTCACTTATATCTTTTTAGAGCACGGTGGTGGTTTTATTTTATACAAATTATTGATCTCTCATGCTTCACTTAAATTATTTTGAGAGTCTTTTAGAACAACATGGTAATTTCCTTTGGCTATAAAATTAGTCCTAATATGATAGGCATCCAGGATGGGTATAATAAAAACTTTCATATAAAGGTGGGCATTAAATATTATGAGAAGTTTGATACTTGTTAGTTGTTTTGAGATATAAAGGTGGTAATATTAGAGTCGTGCTAGTTGAGTAATTGTGGAATTCAGAAATACTTGTGTTGAAGTTGGCAAGTCCCGTAGCATGCACGTATGGTAAACATTGTGTGACAAATTTGAAGCATGAGGTGTTCTTTGATTGCTTTCCTTATGAGTGGCGGTCGGGGACAAGCGATGATCTTTTCCTACCAATCTATCCCCCTAGGAGCATGTGCGTAGTGCTTGGTTTTGATGACTTGTAGATTTTTGCAATAAGTATGTAAGTTCTTTATGACAAATGTTGAGTCCATGGATTATACGCACTCTCACCCTTCCATCATTGCTAGCCTCTTCGGTACCATGCATTGCCCTTTATCACCTCGAGAGTTGGTGCAAACTTCGCTGGTGCATCCAAACCCCGTGATATGATACGCTCTATCACACATAAGCCTCCTTATATCTTCCTCAAAACAGCCACCATACCTACTATTGGGCATGTAATAATTTCAAAAAAATTTCCTATGCACACACAGAATCATGGTGATGCATAGTAACGAGAGGGGCGAGTGTTGTCCACGTACCCTCGTAGACCGAAAGCGGAAGCGTTTACACAACGCGGTTGATGTAGTCGTACGTCTTCACGATCCGACCGATCAAGTACAGAACATACGACACCTCCGAGTTCAGCACACGTTCAGCTCGATGACGTCCCTCGAACTCCGATCCAGCTGAGCTTTGAGGGAGAGTTCCATCAGCACGACGGCGTGGTGATGATGATGTTCTACTGACGCAGGGCTTCGCCTAAGCACCGCTGCGATATTATCGAGGTGGACTATGGTGGAGCGGGGCACCGCACACGGCTAAGAGATCCAAGAGATCAATTGTTGTTTCTAGAGGTGCCACCCTGCCCCTGTATATAAAGGAGGGAGGGGGCGTGCGAAGTGTGGGGAGTCCTACTAGGACTCCCAAGTCCTAGTAGGATTCCCCTTTCCTTTCCGGAGTAGGAGAGAAGGAAAGAGGGGGGGGGGAGGGAGAAGGAAAAGGGGGATGCACCCGTTGTCCAATTCGGACCAGAGGGGGGGGGGTGCCTCCTTCCTTTTGGCCTCTCTCCTCTATTCCCGTATGGCCCAATAAGGCCCAATACTTCTCCCGGTGAATTCCCGTAACTCCCCGGTACTCCGAAAATACCCGAATCACTCGGAACCTTTCCGATGTCGGAATATAGTCGTCCAATATATCAATCTTTACGTCTCGACCATTTCGAGACTCCTCGTCATGTCCCCAATATCATTCGGGACACCGAACTACCTTCGGTACATCAAATCACATAAACTCATAATATAACCGTCATCAAACTTTAAGCGTGCGGACCCTACGGGTTCGAGAACTATGTAGACATGACCGAGACAGGTCTTCGGTCAATAACCAATAGCGGAACCTGGATGCTCATATTGGCTCCCACATATTCTACGAAGATCTTTATCGGTCAAACGCATAACAACATACGTTGTTCCCTTTGTCATCGGTATGTTACTTGCCCGAGATTCGATCGTCGGTATCTCAATACCTAGTTCAATATCGTTACCAGCAAGTCTCTTTACTCGTTCCGTAATACATCATCCCGCAACTAACTCATTAGTTACAATGCTTGCAAGGCTTATAGTGATGTGCATTACCGAGTGGGCCCAAAGATACCTCTCCGACAATCGGAGTGACAAATCCTAATCTCGAAATACGCCAACTCAACAAGTACCTTCGGAGACACCTGTAGAGCACCTTTATAATCACCCAGTTACGTTGTGACATTTGGTAGCACACAAAGTGTTCCTCCGATAAACGGGAGTTGCATAATCTCATAGTCATAGGAACATGTATAAGTCATGAAGAAAGCAATAGCAACAAACTAAACAATCATCGTGCGAAGCTAACTGATGGGTCAAGTCAATCACATCATTCTCTAATGATGTGATCCCGTTAATCAAATGACAACTCATGTCTATGGTTAGGAAACTTAACCATCATTGATTCAACGAGCTAGTCAAGTAGAGGCATACTTGTGACACTATGTTTGTCTATGTATTCACACATGTATTATGTTTCCGGTTAATACAATTCTAGCATGAATAATAAACATTTATCATAAAATAAGGAAATAAATAATAACTTTATTATTGCCTCTAGGACATATTTCCTTTAGTCTCCCACTTGCACTAGAGTCAATAATCTAGTTCACATCGCCATGTGATTTAACACCAATAGTTCACATCACCATGTGATTAACACCCATATTCCACATCGTCATAATCTAGTTCACATCGTTATGTGATTAACATCCACAGAGTACTAAGGTGTGATCATGTTTTTCTTGTGAGAGAAGTTTAGTCTACGGGTCTGCCACATTCAGATCTGTATGTATTTTGCAAATTTCTATGCCAACAATGCTCTGCACGGAGCTACTCTAGCTAATTGCTCCCACTTTAAAAATGTATCCAGATTGAGACTTAGAGTCATCTGGATCAGTGTCAAAATTTGCATCGACGTAACCCTTTACGACGAACCTTTTGTCACCTCCATAATCAAGAAACATATCCTTATTCCACTAAGGATAATTTTGACCGCTGTCCAGTGGTCTACTCCTAGATCACTATTGTACTCCCTTGCTAAACACAGTGTAGGGTATACAATAGATCTGGTACACAACATGGCATACTTTATAGAAACTATGGCTGAGGCATAGGGAATGACTTTCATTCTCTTTCTATCTTCTGCCGTGGTCGGGCTTTGAGTCTTACTCAATTTGACACCTTGTAACACATGTAAGAACTCTTTCTTTGACTGTTCCATTTTGAACTACTTCAAAATCTTGTCAAGGTATGTACTCATTGAAAAAAACTTATCAAGCGTCTTGATCTATCTCTATAGATCTTGATGCTCAATATGTAAGTAGCTTCACCGAGGTCTTTAATTGAAAAACTCCTTTCAAATACTCCTATATGCTTTCCAGAAAATTCTACATTATTTCTGATCAACAATATGTCATTCACATATATTTATCAGAAATGATGTAGTGCTCCCATTCACTTTCTTGTAAATACAGGCTTCACCACAAGTCTGTATAAAACTATATGCTTTGATCAACTCATCAAAGCGTACATTCCAACTCTGAGATGCTTGCACCAGTCCATAGATGGATCGCTGGAGCTTGCACATTTTGTTAGCACCTTTAGGATCGACAAAACCTTCTGGTTGCATCATATACAACTCTTCTTTAAGAAATCCATTAAGGAATGTAGTTTTGACATCCATTTGCCAGATTTCATAAAATGTGGCAATTTGCTAACATGATTCGGCTAGACTAAAGCATCGCTACGAGTGAGAAAATCTCATCGTAGTCAACACCTTGAACTTTGTCAAAACCTTTTTCGATAAGTCTAGATTTGTAGATAGTAACACTACTATCAGAGTCCGTCTTCCTCTTGAAGATCCGTTTATTTTCTATGTCTTGCCGATCAATAGGCAAGTCAACCAAAGTCCACACTTTGGTCTCATACATGGATCCCATCTCAGATTTCGTGGCCTCAAGCCATTTCGTGGAATCTGGGCTCATCATCGCTTCCTCATAGTTCGTAGGTTCGTCATGGTCAATTAACTTGACCTCCAGAATAGGATTACCTTACCACCCTAGTGCGGATCTCACTCTGGTTAACCTATGAGGTTCGGTAGTAACTTGATCTGAAGTTACATGATCATCATCATTAGCTTCCTCACTAATTGGTGTAGGAGTCACAGAAACAGATTTCTGTGATGAACTACTTTCCAATAAGGGAGCAGGTACAGTTACCTCATCAAGTTCTACTTTCCTCCCACTCACTTCTTTCAAGAGAAACTCCTTCTCTAGAAAGGATCCATTCTCAGCAACAAAAAACTTGCCTTCGGATCTGTGATAGAAGGTGTACCCAACAATTACTTTTGGGTATCCTATGAAGACGCACTTCTCCGACTTGGGTTTGAGCTTATCAAGATGAAACTTTTTCACATAAGCATCGCAACCCCAAACTTTAAGAAACGATAGCTTAAGTTTCTTGCTAAACCACAATTCATACGATATCCTCTCAACGGATTTAGATGGTGCCCTTTTTAACATGAACGCAGTTGTCTCTAATGCATAACCCAAAACGATAGTGGTAAATCGGTAAGAGACATCATAGATTGTACCATATCTAATAAAGTACGATTACGATGTTCGGATACACCATTACGCTGTGGTGTTCCAGGTGGCATGAGTTGCGAAACTATTTCGCATTGTTTCAAACAAAGACCAAACTCATAACTCAAATATTCTCCTCCATGATCATATCGTAGAAACTTTATTTTCTTGTTACGACGATTTTCCACTTCACTCTGAAATTATATGAACTTTTCAAATGTTTCAGACTTATGTTTCATCAAGTAGATATACACATATCTTCTCAAATCATCTGTGAAGGTCAGAAAACAATGATACCTGCCATGAGTCTCAACACTCATTGGACCGCATACATCGGTATGTATTATTTCCAATAAGTCAGTGGCTCACTCCAGTTTTTCGGAGAATGGAGTCTTAGTCATCTTACCCATGAGGCATGGTTCACAAGCATCAAAATGATTCATAATCAAGTGATTCCAAAATCCCATCAGCATGGAGTTTCTTCATGCGCTTTACACCAATATGACCTAAATGGCAGTGCCACAAATAAGTTGCACTATCATTATTAACTTTGAATCTTTTGGCTTCAATATTATGAATATGTGTATCACTACAATCGAGATCCAACGAACCATTTTCATTGGGTGTATAGAAGGTTTTATTCTTGTAAACAGAACAACAATTATTCTCTAACTTAAATGAATAACTGTATTGCAATAAACATGATCAAATCATATTCATGCTCAACGCAAACACCAAATAACATTTATTTAGGTTTAATAATAATCCCGAAAGTATAGGGAGTGTGCGATGATGATCATATCAATCTTGGAACCACTTCCAACACACATCGTCACTTCACCCTTAACTAGTCTCTGTTCATTCTGCAACTCCCGTTTCGAGTTACTACTCTTAGAAACTGAACCAGTATCAAATATCGAGGGGTTGCTATAAACACTAGTAAAGTACACATCAATAACATGTATATCAAATATATCATTTGTTCACTTTGCCGTCCTTCTTACCTGCCAAATACTTGGGGCAGTTCCGCTTCCAGTGACCAGTCCCTTTGTAGTAGAAGCACTTAGTCTCAGGCTTAGGTCTGGACTTGGACTTCTTCACTTGAGCAGCAACTTGCTTGCCGTTCTTCTTGAAGTTCCCTTTCTTTCCCTTTGCCCTTTTCTTGAAACTAGTGGTCTTGTTAATCATCAACACTTGATGCTCTTTCTTGATTTCTACCTTCATCGATTTCATCATCATGAAAAGCTCGGGAATCATTTTTGTCATCCCTTGCATATTATAGTTCATCACGAAGTTCTACTAACTTGGTGATGGTGACTAGAGAATTCTATCAATCACTATTTTATCTGGAAGATTAACTCCCAGTTGATTCAAGCGATTGTAGTACCCAGACAATCTGAGCACATGCTCACTGCTTGGGCTATTCTCCTCCATCTTTTAGCTATAGAACTTGTTGGAGACTTCATATCTCTCAACTCAGGTATCCGCTTGAAATATTAACTTCAACTCCTGGAACATCTCATATGATCCATGACGTTCAAAACGTCTTTGAAGTCCTGACTCTAAGCTGTTAAGCATGGTGCACTAAACTATCAAGTAGTCATCATATTGAGCTAGCCGAACGTTCATAACGTCTACATCTGCTCCTGCAATAGGTCTGTCACCTAGAGGTGCATCAAGTACATAATTCTTCTGTGCAGCAATGAGGATAATCCTCAGATCACGGATCCAATCCGCATCATTGCTACTAACATCTTTCAACTTAGTTTTTTCTAGGAACATATCAAAAATAAAATAGAGGAGCTAAACGCGAGCAATTGATCTACAACATAGATATGCTAATACTACCAGGACTAAGTTCATGATAAATTAAAGTTCAATTAATCATATTACTTAAGAACTCCCACTTAGATAGACATCTCTCTAATCCTCTAAGTGATCACGCGATCCAAATTAACCAAACCATGTCCGATCATCATGTGAGATTGAGTAGTTTCAATGGTGAACATCACTATGTTGATCATATCTACTATATGATTCACGCTCGACCTTTCGGTCTCAGTGTTCCGAGGCCATATCTGCATATGCTAGGCTCGTCATGTTTAACCTAAGTATTCCGCGTGTGCAACTGTTTTGCACCCGTTGTATTTGAACGTAGAGCCTATCACACCCGATCATCACGTGGTGTCTCAGCACGAAGAACTTTCACAACGGTGCATACTCAGGGAGAACACTTATACCTTGATAATTTAGTGAGAGATTATCTTATAATGCTACCGTCAATCAAAGCAAGATAAGATGCATAAAAGATAAACATCACATGCAATCAATATAAGTGATATGATATGGCAATCATCATCTTATGCTTGTGACCTTCATCTCCGAAGCACCGTCATGATCGCCATTGTCACCGGTGCGAAACTTTGATCTCCATCGTAGCATCGTTGTCGTCTCGCCAACTTATGCTTCTACGACTATCGCTACCACTTAGTGATAAAGCAAAGCATTACAGGGCGATTGCATTGCATACAATAAAGCGACAACCATATGGCTCCTGCCAGTTGCCGATAACTTGGTTACAAAACATGATCATGTCATACAATAAAATATAGCATCATGCCTTGACCATATCACATCACAACATGCCCTGCAAAAACAAGTTAGACGTCCTCTACTTTGTTATTGCAAGTTTTACGTGGCTGCTATGGGCTGAGCAAGAACCGTTCTTACCTACGCATCAAAACCACAACGATAGTTTGTCAAGTTAGTGATGTTTTAACCTTCTCAAGGACCAGGCGTAGCCACACTTGGTTCAACTAAAGTTGGAGAAACTGACACCCGCCAGCCACCTATGTGCAAAGCACGTTGGTAGAACCAGTCTCGCGTAAGCGTACGCGTAATGTCGGTCCGGGCCGCTTCATCCAACAATACCGCTGAACCAAAGTATGACATGCTGGTAAGCAGTATGACTTATATCGCCCACAACTCCCTTATGTTCTACTCATGCATATAACATCTACGCATAAAACCATGTAATATTTAAAAAAAAATTCCTACGCACACACAAAATCATGGTGATGCATAGCAACAAGAGGGGAGAGTGTTGTCCACGTACCCTCGTAGACCGAAAGCGGAAGCGTTTACACAACGCGGTTGATGTAGTCGTACGTCTTCACGATCCGACCAATCAAGTACCGAACGTACGGCACCTCTGAGTTCATCACACGTTCAGCTCGATGACGTCCCTCGAACTCCGATCCAGCTAAGCTTTGAGGGAGAGTTATGTCAGCACGGCGACGTGGTGACGATGATGATTTTCTACCGATGCAGGGCTTCGCCTAAGCACCGCTACGATATTATCGAGGTGGACTATGGTGGAGGAGGGCACTGCACACGGCTAAGAGATCCAAGAGATCAATTGTTGTTTCTAGAGGTGCCACCTTGCCTCCGTATATAAAAGAGGGAGGGGGCGCGCCAAGTGTGGGGAGTCCTACTAGGACTCCCAAGTCCTAGTAGGATTCCCCTTTCCTTTCCAGAGTAGGAGAGAAGGAAAGAGGGGGAGAGGGAGAAGGAAAAGGGGGCTGCACCCCTTGTCCAATTCGGACTAGAGGGGGGCGCGCGCCTCCTTCCTTTTGGCCTCTCTCCTCTATTCCCGTATGGCCCAATAAGGCCCAATACTTCTCCCGGTGAATTCCCGTAACTCCCCGGTACTCTGAAAATACCCGAATCACTCGGAACCTTTCCGATGTCCGAATATAGTCGTCCAATATATCGATCTTTACGTCTCGACCATTTCGAGACTCCTCGTCATGTCCCCGATATCATACGGGACACCGAACTACCTTCGATACATCAAATCACATAAACTCATAATATAACCGTCATCAAACTTTAAGCATGCGGACCCTACGGGTTCGAGAACTATGTAGACATGACCAAGACATGTCTCCGGTCAATAACCAATAGCGGAACCTGGATGCTCATATTGGCTCCCACATATTCTACGAAGATCTTTATCGGTCAAACCGCATAACAACATACGTTTTCCCTTTGTCATCGGTATGTTACTTGTCCGAGATTCAATCGTCGGTATCTCAATACCTAGTTCAATCTCGTTACCGGAAAGTCTCTTTACTCATTCCGTAATACATCATCCCGCAACTAACTCATTAGTTAAAATGCTTGCAAGGCTTATAGTGATGTGCATTACCGAGTGGGCCCAAAGATACCTTTCCGACAATCGGAGTGACAAATCCTAATCTTGAAATACGCCAACTCAACAAGTACCTTCGGAGACACCTGTAGAGCACCTTTATAATCATCCAGTTACGTTGTGACATTTGGTAGCACACAAAGTGTTCCTCCGATAAACGGGAGTTGCATAATCTCATAGTCATAGGAACATGTATAAGTCATGAAGAAAGCAATAGCAACAAACTAAACAATCATCGTGCTAAGCTAACTGATGGGTCAAGTCAATCACATCATTCTCTAATGATGTGATCCCGTTAATCAAATGACAACTCATGTCTATGGTTAGGAAACATAACCATCATTGATTCAACGAGCTAGTCAAGTAGAGGCATACTAGTGACACTATGTTTGTCTATGTATTCACACATGTATTATGTTTCCGGTTAATACAATTCTAGCATGAATAATAAACATTTATCATAAAATAAGGAAATAAATAATAACTTTATTATTGCCTCTAGGGCATATTTCCTTCACCTACCTATTATGGCATTTCCATAGCCATTCCGAGATATATTGTCATGCAACTTTCCACCGTTCCGTTTATTATGACACGCTCCATCATTGTCATATTGCTTTGCATGATCATGTAGTTGACATCGTATTTGTGGCAAAGCCACCTTCATAATTCTTTCATACATGTCACTCTTGATTCGTTGCATATCCCGGAACACCGCCGGAGGCATTCACATAGAGTCATATTTTTTTCGTATCGAGTTGTAAGTAAATAAAAGTGTGATGATTTCCGTTATTAGAGCATTGTCCCATGCGAGGAAAGGATGATGGAGACAATGATTCCTCCACAAGTCGGGATGAGCTTCCAGACGAAAAAAAGAGGCCATAAAAATAGAGATAAAAAGGCCCAAATAAAAAAAGAGAGAAAAAGAGAGAAGGGGCAATGTTACTATCCTTTTTCCACACTTGTGCTTCAAAGTAGCACCATGATCTTCATGATAGGGAGTCTCCTATTTTGTCACTTTCATATACTAGTGAGAATTTTTCATTATAGAACTTGTCTTGTATATTCCAATGATGGGCTTCCTCAAAATGCCCTAGGTCTTCGTGAGCAAGCAAGTTGGATGCACACCCGCTTAGTTTCTTTTGTTGAGCTTTCATATATTTATAGCTCTAGTGCATCTGTTGCATGGCAATCCCTACTCCTTGCATTTACATCAATTGATGGACATCTCCATAGCCCGTTGATTAGCCACGTCAATGTGAGACTTTCTCCCTTTTTGTCTTCTCACACAACCTCCATCATCATATTCTATTCCACCCATAGTGCTATGTCCATGGCTCGCGCTCATATATTGCGTGAAAGTTGAAAGACTTTGAAAAGGCTAAGTATGAAACAATTGCTTGGCTTGTCATCGGGGTTGTGCATGATGGGAGCATTTTGTGTGACAAAAATGAAGCATGGCCAAACTATATGATTTTGTAGGGATAGGCTTTCTTTGGCTATGTTATTTTGATAAGACGTAATTGCATGGTTAGCATGCTTGAAGTATTATTATTTTTATGTCAATATTAAACTTTTGTCTACAATCTTTTGGATCTAAACATTCATGCGACAATAAAGAGAATTATATTGAAAATTATTTTAGGTAGCACTCCACATCAAAAATTCAGTTTTTATCATTTACCTACTTGAGGACGAGCAGGAATTAAGCTTGGAGATGCTTGATACGTCTCCAACGTATCTATAATTTTTGATTGTTCCATGCTATTATATTATCTATTTTGGATGTTTAATGGGCTTTATTATGCACTTTTATATTATTTTTGGGACTAACCTATTAACCGAAGGCCCAGTGCAAATTGCTGTTTTTTTCCTATTTCAGTGTTTCGCAGAAAAGGAATATCAAACGGAATCCAAACGGAACGAAACATTGGCGAGGATCTTTTTTGGAACAAACGCAATCCAGGAGACTTGGAGTGGAGGTCAAGGAAGCAGTGAGGCGGCCACGAGGTATGGCGGCGCGCCCAGGGGGGTAGGCGCGCTCCCACCCTCGTGGGCCCCATGGAGCTCCACCGACCTACTTCTTTTGCCTATATATACTCTTATACCCTGAAAACATCCAGGAGAGCCACGAAACCACTTTTCCACCGCCGCAACGTTCTATAGCCATGAGATCCCATCTGGGGACCTTTTCCGGCGATCTGCCGGAGGGGGATTCGATCATGGAGGGCTTCTACATCAACACCATAGCCTCTCCGATGATGTGTGAGTAGTTTACCACAGACCTTCGGGTCCATAGTTTTTATCTTGATGGCTCCTTATCTCTCCTTGGTTCTCAATACAAAGTTCTCCTCGATGTTCTTGGAGATCTATTCAATGTAATACTTTTTGCGGTGTGTTTGCCGAGATCCGATGAATTGTGGGTTTATTGTCAAGTTTATCTATGAACAATATTTGATTCTTCTCTGAATTCTTATATGCAAGATTTGATATCTTTCAATTCTCTTCGAATTATCAGTTTGGTTTGGCCTACTAGATTGATCTTTCTTGCAATGGGAGAAGTGCTTAGCTTTGGGTTCAATCTTGCGGTGTCCTTTCCCATTGACAGCAGGGGAAGCAAGGCACGTATTGTATTGTTGCCATCGAGGATAAAAAGATGGGGTTTATATCATATTGCTTGAGTTTATCCCTCTACATCTTGTCATCTTGCCTAACGCGTTACTCCATTCTTATGAACTTAATACTCTAGATGCATGCTGGATAGCAGTCGATGTGTGGAGTAATAGTAGTAGATGCAGAATCGTTTCGGTCTACTTGACACAGACGTGATGCCTATGTTTATGATCATGCCTAGATATTCTCATAACTATGCGCTTTTCTATCAATTGCTCGGCAGTAATTTGTTCACCCATCGTAATTTATGCTATCTTGAGAGAAGCCACTAGTGAAACCTATGTCCCTCGGATCTACTTTACATCATATAAGTTTTTGATCTACAATTCAATTTTACTATTTATTTTGCAATCTTTACTTTCCAATCTATACAACAAAAATACCAAAAATATTTATCTTATTATCTTTATCAGATCTCACTTTTGCAAGTGGCCGTGAAGGGACTGACAACCCCTTTATCGGGTTGGTTGCAAGGTTTTTATTTGTTTGTGCGGGTACTAGGCGACTTGCGTGTAGTCTCCTAGTGGATTGATACCTTGGTTCTCAAAAACCGAGGGAAATACTTACGCTACTTTGCTGCATCACCCTTTCCTCTTCAAGGGAAAACCAACGCATTCTCAAGAGGTAGCAGTGTTTACAATGTTTTTGAAGTCCCGGTTCTAAGCCGTAAAGTATGGCGCACTAAACTATCAAGTAGTCATCATATCGAGCTTGCAAAAATGTTCATAACGTCTCCATCTGCTCCTGCAACAGGTTTGTAACCTAGTGGTGCATCAAGGACATAATTCTTCTGTGCATCAATGAGGATAATCCTGAGATCATGGACCTAGTCCATATCATTGCTACTATAAACTTTCGACTTAGTTTTCTCTAGGAACATATCAAAAATAAAACTGGGGAGCTATACGCGAGCTATTGATCTACAACATAGATATGCAAATACTATTAGGACTAAGTTCATGATAAATTAAGTTCAATTAATCAAATTACTTAAGAACTCCCACTTAGATAGACATCCCTCAGGTCATCTAAATGATACATGATCCAAATCAACTAAACCATGTCCAATCATCACGTGAGATGGATTAGTCTTCAATGGTGAGCATATCTATGTTGATCATATCTACTATATAATTCACGCTCGACCTTTCGGTCTCCACTATCCCGAGGCCATGTCTGTACATGCTAGGCTCGTCAAGTTTAACCCGAGTATTCCACATGTGACAAACTGTCTTGCACCCGTTGTTTGTGAACGCAGAACTTATCACACCCGATCATCACGTGGTGTCTCAGCACGATGAACTATCGCAATGGTGCATACTCAGGAAGAACACTTATACCTTGAAATTTTAGTAAGGGATCATCTTATAATGCTACCGTCGTACTAAGCAAAACAAGATGCATAAAAGATAAACATCACATGCAATCAAGATATGTGACATGATATGGCCATCATCATCTTGTGCCTTTGATCTCCATCTCGAAAGAACCATAATGATTTCCATCGTCACCGACTTGACACCTTGATCTCCATCATAACATCGTGGTCGTCTCGCCAACTATTGCTTCTAAAACTATCACTAACGCATAGTGATAAAGTAAAGCAATTACATGGTGTTTGCATTTCATACAATAAAGCGACAACCATAAGGCTCCTGCTAGTTGCCGATAACTTTTTACAAAACATGATCATCTCATACAATAATGTATATCAGATCATGTCTTGACCATATCACATCACAACATGCCTTGCAAAAACAAGTTAGACATCCTCTACTTTGTTGTTGCAAGTTTTACGTGGCTGCTACGGGCTTCTAGTAAGAACCTGCTACCTCTTGAGCATGTGTTGGTTTCCCCTAGAAGAGGAAAGGGTGATGCAGAAAAGTAGCGTAAGTATTTTCCTCAGTTTTGAGAACCAAGGTATCAATCCAGTAGGAGACAACACACAAGTCACCTAGTACCTGCACAAACAATCAAGAACTTTGCAACCAACGCGATAAAGGGATTGTCAATCCCTTCACGGTCACTCGCAAAAGTGAGATCTGATAAAGATAGTAAAGTAAATATTTTTGGTATTTTTGTTGTATAGATTGGAAAGTAATGATTGCAAAATAGTAAACGAGATGCGATGTAAATAAAAGAGATGCAATATAATAAGAAAGAGACCCGGGGCCCATAGGTTTCACTAGTGGCTTCTCTCAAGATAGCATCTATTATGGTGGGTGAACAAATTACTGCCAAGCAATTGATACAAAAGCGCATAGTTATGAGAATACCTAAGGCAATGAGCATGAATATAGGCATCATGTCCGTGTCAAGTAGATCGAAACGATTCTGCATCTACTACTATTACTCCACACATTGACCGCTATCCAGCATGCATCTAGAGTATTAAGTTCATAAGAACAGAGTAACACATTAAGCAAGATGACATGATGTAGAGGGATAAACTCAAACAATATGATATAAACCCTATCTTTTTATCCTCGATGGCAACAATACAATACGTGCCTTGCTGCCCCTACTGTCACTGGGAAAGGACACCGCAAGATTGAACCCAAAGCTAAGCACTTCTCCCATTGCAAGAAAGATGAATCTAGTAGGCCAAACTAAATCAATAATTCGAAGAGACTTGCAAAGATATCAAATCATGCATATAAGAATTCAGAGAAGAACCAAATAATATTCATAGATAATCTTGTTCATAAACCCACAATTCATCAGATCTTGGCAAACACACTGCAAGAGAGTATTACATCGAATAGATCTCCAAGAACATCGAGGAGAACTTTGTATTGAGAATCAAAGAGAGAGAAGAAGCCATCTAGCTAATAACTATGGACCCGTAGGTCTGTGGTAAACTACTCACGCTTCATCGGAGAGGCTATGCTGTTGATGTAGAAGCCCTCCGTGATCGATTCCCCCTCCGACAGATCGCCGAAAGAGGCCCCAAGATGGGATCTCACGGGTACAGAAGGTTGCGGCGGTGGAAACGTGGTTTTGTGGCTCTCTGCGATCGATCTAGGGTATACGAGTATATATAGGAGGAAGAAGTACGTTGGTGGAGCTATTAGGGGCCCATGAGGGTGGGGGGCGCGCCTACCCCCTGGGCGTGCCCTCCTACCTCGTGGCCGCCTCGTGGCATTCCAGACTTCAACTCCAAGTCTTCTGGTCTGCTTTCGGTCCAAGAAAGGTCATCGCGAAGGTTTCATTCCGTTTGGGATTCCGTTTCCGCGAAACTCAGAAATAGGCAAAATAACACAAACTGGCACTGGGCCTCCGGTTAACAGGTTAGTCCCAAAAATAATATAAGAGAGCATATTAAAGCCCATCAAACATCCAAAATAGATAATATAATATCATGGAACAATAAAAAAATTATAGATACGTTGGAGATGTATGAAGCATCCCCAAGCTTAATTCCTGCTCGTCCTCGAGTAGGTAAATGATAAAAATAGATTTTTTGATGTAGAATTCTACCTAACATAATTATCAATGTAATTTTCTTTATTGTGGCATGAATGTTCAGATCCGAAAGATTCAAGACAGAAGTTTAATATTGCCATAAAAATAGTGATACTTCAAGAATTCTAACAAAGTAATCACGTCTTCTCAAAATAACATGGCCAAAGAAAGCTATCCCTACAAAATCATATAGTCTGCTATGCTCTATCTTCATCACACAAAATATTTAAATCATGCACAACCCCGATGACAAGCCAAGCAATTGTTTCATACTTTTGATGTTCTCAAACTTTTTCAATCTTCACGCAATACATGAGCGTGAGCCATGGAAATAGCACTATAGGTGGAATAGAATGGTGGTTGTAGAGAAGACAAAAAGGAGAAGATAGTCTCACATCAACTAGGCATATATACGAGCTATGGAGATGCCCATCAATAGATATCAATGTGAGTGAGTAGGGATTGCCATGCAACGGATGCACTAGAGCTATAAATGTATGAAAGCTCAAAAAGAAACTCAGTGGGTGTGTATCCAACTCGCTTGCTCACGAAGACCTAGGGCATTTTGAGGAAGCCCATCATAGGAATATAAAAGCCAAGTTCTATAATGAAAAATTCCCACTAGTATACGAAAGTGACAAAATAGGAGACTCTCTATCATGAAGATCATGGTGCTACTTTGAAGCACAAGTGTGGAAAAAGGATAGTAGCATTGTCCCTTCTCTTTTATTTATGGCCTCTTTTTTCTCCCTTTTATTATTTTTCGTCCGGAGTCTCATCCTGACTTGTGGGGGAATCATAGTCTCCATCATCCTTTCCTCACTGGGACAATGCTCTAATATTGATGATCATCACACTTTTATTTACTTACAACTCAAGAATTACAACTCGATACTTAGAACAAAATATGACTCTATGTGAATGCCTCCGGCGATGTACTGATGACCCACAAGTATAGGGGATCTATCATAGTCCTTTCGATAAGTAAGAGTGTCGAACCCAACGAGGAGCAGAAGGAAATGATAAGCGGTTTTCTGCAAGGTATTCTCTGCAAGTACTGAAATAAGTGGTAACAGACAGTTTTGTGATAAGATAATTTGTAACGAGCAACAGGTAACAAAAGTAAATAAAGTGCAGCAAGGTGGCCCAATCCTTTTTGTAGCAAAGGACAAGCCTGGACAAACTCTTATATAAGGAAAAGCGCTCCTGAGGACACATGGGAATATCGTCAAGCTAGTTTTCATCACGTTCATATGATTCACGTTCGGTACTTTGATAATTTGACATGTGGGTGGACCGGTGCTTGGGTGCTGTTCTTACTTTAACAAGCATCCCACTTATGATTAACCTCTATTGCAAGCATCCGCAACTACAACAAATGTATTAAGGTAAACCTAACCATAGCATGAAACATATGGATCCAAATCAGCCCCTTACGAAGCAACGCATAAACTAGGGTTTAAGCTTCTGTCAATCTAGCAACCCATCATCTACTTATTACTTCCCAATGACTTCCTCTAGGCACAAATAATGGTGAAGTGTTATGTATTTGAAGTTCACATAACACCACTAGAGGCTAGACAACATACATCTCATCAAATATCGAACGAATACCAAATTCACATGACTACTAATAGAAAGACTTCTCCCTTGTCCCCAGGAACAAACGTAACTACTCACAAAGCATATTCATATTCATAATCCGGGGGGTAATAATATGCATAAAGGATCTGAACATATGATCTTCCACCAATTAAACCAACTAGCATCAACTACAAGGAGTAATTAACACTACTAGCAACCTACTAGCACCAATCCCGGACTTGGAGACAAGAATTGGATACAAGAGATGAACTAGGGTTTTGAAATGAGATGGTGCTGATGAAGATGTTGATGGAGATTGTCCTCTCCCGATGAGAGGAGCGTTGGTGATGACGATGGCGACGATTTCCCCCTCCGGGAGGGAAGTTTCCCCGGCAGAACAGCTCTGCCGGAGCCCTAGATTGGTTCCGCCAAGGTTCCGCCTCGTGGCAGCGGAGTTTCGTCCTGAAAGGTTGCTTCCTTTTTTTTCTCGATGAAAGACTTCATATAGCAGAAGATGGTCATCGGAGAGTGTAACATCCCAAATTTTCAATTTGGAATGTTATACATTAGATCATCAATGCATATCATATTTTATTTGCTTTTGTTTTGATCCTAGAAATTCCACGCAACTCAAGGACCCACGGAGAGAGTTGGGGATTTCGTTATTTCCATATTTGAGTTTTCTCAAATTTTGCGAATAGGATCCTTTGATTTTAATTATTTTATCATCAATTATTTCTATTACAAAAATATGAGAGAGGGAATAAAATGACTTTCCCAAAATAAAGAAATATTGAGGATTTAATAATAAAATCAAATAAGATTTTATTTCGGAGTTTTTCGGTATTTTATTTGAATTTAGGAAAAATGTGCGTTTTTCAAAATTTCATTTATGCCCCAAATAAATGTTCACATTGTGTGGCTTGATTTTAGAAGCCCAGGAAAATTTATTTCAGGATTTTTGGAGTCCGTTTAGTATTTCTTTTATTTGTTTTTCTGTGTGGAATAATTAAAAAAACGCGAACCGACTTTGGGCCGTACCCGAGCGGGACTCCGCCCGAGGGCAGCCTTTAAATAGCCGCCGCCCGAGCCGCCCCAGCCCACCAGAGCCGCCGCCAACCCTAACCCTAGCCGCGCCTCGAGCCACGCACCCGCCGCCGCCGGAGCCGCCGCCGACCCGCCTCCCGAGGTAAAAAAAAGGGGTCGTGTTTTTTTAGTTTCGGTTTTTTAAATAGATCGGTTTTTACGGTTTATTTATTTAGCGAGCGTTTGTCCGTTCGTTCGTTCTAGCGAACGTTCGTCATTTTTCTTTTTCTCGGATTAAATCCGCGATTTTCTGATCGCGATTCCTCATCCGATTTTCGTTTTAGTATAACTTTTTGCTCGTTTATCAGAATCAGGCAATTCAAGTGCCTGGAGTTTCGTCTCGAAACCCTCTATCCGTTTAACCAACTTAAACAAGTTTTTTCCACTGTAAAAATTGTCCTAGATCCAGAATAGTAAATGAAGCCTGTTTCTTTTGCCGTTTGACTTTCGTTGCTTCGTTTGATTTGATTCTTTTTGCAAACCGGAGTTCTTAAGTTGAATTTTCTGGTTAGATCTCTTATTCGAGTTTTACCTGTGCATTAGATGAATACTTATTGTATGCTTGTTTGTTTGTCTACGATAGAATACCCGGAGTGCGCCGCCTGTTACTTCGAATCTCTAGGTTTCACGGATCATCAGCAAGGCAAGTAACACTTTGATCATACCTTCTACTACCCAATTTTATTGCATTAGATTAATTCTCAAACATTGCATGATTTGGATCTAATTAAATTGTGGGATGGGAAGTAGTTGAGGTAGTACCTATTACCTGTTTATTATCAAACCTTTGGGAGTTACTTCTACGTTTGCCTATTATGCCATGCTATGGTAGTAGATGTGGATTGGGTGAGTGATATCCATGACAGATGTGAGTTTGTTAATTAATGGTTTATCTAAGGTGGCAACTTAAACACACATCTGGGTGGATTAAGGTACCTGGGTATTCTAGGATTGCCTATTTTTCTTTATGGACCGCCACCCAGGCCCAAAGGGATCATGAGATTTTCTTACTAGAAAGTTCCGTGTGCAACCACAAGCTATTATGGGCTCTAGCATAGTTGATTAAGTCATGCGAACTCTTACAGGGTAGACTAGCAGATGTAGGGGAAAGTAGGTGTAACGGTCTATCCATCGTAAGGTGCTAGCGCTTCTGAAAGACTATGTCTTGGTCATCCTTTTGTCAAACACCATGTAGTGCGAGAAACCAAACGGAGGCGATCGAGTCTTGTGGGGAAAAGTGCGCAAACCTCTGGAGAGTGTATGAACTAATCATGGTTAACCGTGTCCCCGGTTATGGACATCTTGAGTATCTAGTACTTGGATTATCATGTGAATCTCAACATGTTACTCTAAAAATTAATTTTGTTGGGTTTAATGATGATGCTTAATTGGGATTGAGGATGCTGTCAACCATTCTCAATGTTTAACAACTACCATGATAGTTAAATAAAATTTATTCCTTTGTAGTAGGGAAAAATTGGCTTTACGCAAAACTGTAACCATAGAGCTTTCCACCAGCCAAATATGCATATAGTATAGCTGTTTCATTCCATTACTCTCTATGTGTTACTTTGCCAGCATATTCCATGTGCTGACCCGTTTCGGGCTGCAACGTTTATGTTGCAGACTTTTCAGACGATGATTAAGGAGTTTTTAGGTCGTGGTTCTATACTTAGTAATGCCATTGGAGTTGATGGACTCACTTATCTTCCAAGCCTTCCGCTGTTATAGTTATTAGATGGCCTTAAGCCATATTTATTGTAATAAGTTCTCTATTGAGACACTCGATGTAATAAGTGTGTGATTGCTACTCTGTTATAAATCCTCCGAGTACTGTGTGGTGTCAGTATTACTGATCCAGGGATGACACCTGAGCACAGAGATCAGGCCGTTTGAGGTCTGGTCGCTACAGAGATGGTATCAGAGCACACGCTGACTGTAGGACACGACCACTAAGTTAAAGACCTAGATCACTATTCACTCTCTTCTCTTCTGACCTCTCATCTTTTCTACTCTTTAGGATGGTGGATGCAAGGAACAAGTTCACGCAAACGGATGAAGATACACCCTTTGGACATCACCTGAAGGAAGTCACTAGATACCTGAACATAGGAGTACCAAGCTTTACCGTAACCTACAACGCCACTTTACCTGAAGAAGAGCGCTGGATGATTCAAGTTCAAATTCCAGGAAGGACGTTCAAGCCAGTCACTGAGCCCATAGAGTTTTCTTTTGATGCACCAACTTGGAGTCTAGGAAAGAGCATGGCAGCTCACATCGCCATGGGACGCATTGGAGAAGTCTACTGCAATGATCTCAAGGATACTATCTACCAGATTTGTGGGCGCCGAGATGAGCACTGGGAGATGACCAGCACCAGGAAGGATAGATCAGTTGCAGCTTTTATCCAGGAATTAAACCAGCACATTCGACGACAGGAGAACCAGATGTGCGTCGACATGATAGACCTGAAGAAGGCAAGGACAAGAATCAAGGAACTGGAGGAAGAACTCAAGGCTACACGTGAAGATTATGAAGAAGAAATTGAAGTATTGGTGGAGAAGAATGACGATCTGATCAAGAAGATCGGGATATTTATGGGAGGCCCTACACCAGTAGATGAAGACGAAGAACCCAAGGAGATTCGCCCAGAAGACTACATCATCATCGATGACACCGACTCGGACCCAGATGATAGCGATGATGACTATGTTGATGAAGCCGGAGCAGATATCATGGAGTCTGCAATCGAAGAATATTTCTAGTAGACTACCTCATCAATAGTAGTAGTCCACCATGTAAATACAATAGTCTGAGCACTTTTGCGATAGTTAGATCGATTGTATGCCCTTGTTTGATTGAATGAAGTGAATTGTTTGCTTTTGCCTCATGTGCATATGGGTAGTGTTTTCTCTTTAGACCCCCTCTATTCTTAAATCTCATCTTTTCTAAACCCTCAGATGCCTCTGAGATGTGACCCCGGATTTACCTTTCCACCGGAGCTCACCCAGTTGATCTAGCAGCAGAACACATTGATGCAGTTGTTAGTTCAGAATCAGAATCAGGGGAACAACAACAACAACCCACCACCACCACCACCTGTTGATCACTTAGCCCGTTTTCTTAGGTTGAATCCGCCAGTGTTTTCCAGTAGCACCGAGCCGATAGTAGCATATGATTGGCTCCACAAGACAGCTAGAGAGTTGACCACAGCAGGATGCAAAGATGCGGAGAAGGTGAAGTTTGCCGCACATCAACTTGAAGGACCCACAGCATCATGGTGGGAGAATTTCACAGCCAGTTTCCCTGTCGACACTGTCACATGGGACCAGTTTCAGTAGGCTTTTCGTACTGCCCATGTTTCAGCAGGAGCTATGGCCATGAAGAAGCGTGAGTTTCGCAACTTGCGCCAAGGAGGACGGACAGTTGGCCAGTATGTGGAGGACTTTAGTAAATTAGCACGTTATGCCCAAGATGACGTTGCTACGGATGCAGCTAAGCAGGAGAAGTTTCTGGAAGGACTGAATGCTGAGTTGAGCATGCAGTTGATGATAGCAACCTTCAACAACTACCAGGAGTTGGTAGATCGTGCTCTTATGATTGAAGGCAAGCAGCAGAAAATTCAGAACCGCAAGAGGAAGTATGGACAAGGGAAGTACAATTCTGGAGCCCAGCAGAAGCCACGTTTTACCCCTAGATCGTGAGGACATTTTCAGCATACCCATGGAGGAGGTAGCTCGCACAATCACAATGGCACCAAGAATGGTAATGGCAATGGAGGAAGCAACGGCCAGAACCGTACCAACCCATCAACCCCAGCCAAGAAGGACCTGAGCCAAGTCACTTGCTTTATGCGCCAGAAGACCGGACATTATGCCAATGAATGTCCTGAAGGCCAGAATGGAAATGGAAGCTATGGGAAGAAGCCGAACCCTTTCAACAGGGGACAGGTGAACCACGTTAATGTGGAGGAGGTTGAAGAGCAGCCGGATGCCGTAATCGGTAAGTTTTTGGTTAAGTCATTTACTGCACTCGTTCTTTTTGATATTGGTGCATTGCATTCATACATATCAAGGGGATTTGTAGATAAGTATAACCTGCCCACTAAGGTTCTTAGAACACCTATGCTAGTAAGTTCACCAGGAGCGGAGTATATGGCCAGTCAAGGATGTTTTCAAGTGCCATTGAGTATAGGTAGGCATGTGTTTCCCTCGGATTTAATCATTTTGGAATCACAAGGATTGGATGTAATTTTGGGTATGGATTAGCTGTCGATGTACGGAGGAAACATCGATTGTGCCAGTAAGACAATTTTTCTTACCACCCCAGAAGGGAGAAGGGTCAAGTATGTATCCCGACATGTGCCAAAAGGGACTCAAGTAAATTGTTTAACATGAGTTGTGCAGGAGGAAGTACCAGTGGTAAGGGATTTCCCTGAAGTATTTCCAGAAGAGTTGCCAGGCATGCCACCGGATAGAGATAATGAGTTTTTGATTGAGCTATTGCCAGGCACAGGGCCAATATCAAAGAGACCATACAGGATGCCTGCAAAGGATTTGGTGGAGATTAAGAAGCAGATTAAGGAGTTATTGGATAAGGGATATATTCGCCCAAGTTCTTCGCCTTGGGGATCGCTAGTACTTCTAGTGAAGAAGAAGGATGGATCGTTAAGGATGGTTGTTGATTATCGAGGATTGAATGAAGTAACCATCAAGAACAAGTACCCACTACCAATGATCAATGATCTGTTTGATCGATTGCAAGGAGCTAAGGTATTTTCCAAGATCGATCTGCGATCAGGATACCACTAGTTGAAGATTCAAGAATAGGATATACCTAAGACAACTTTTACCACCAGGTATGGGCTGTACGAGTATACTGTTATGTCATTTGGTCTGACTAACGCACCTGCCTATTTTATGAACATGATGAACAAAGTGTTTATGGAGTTCTTGGATAAGTTCGGCGTGGTGTTCATTGTTGATATCCTGGTTTACTCGAAAAATGAAGAGGAGCATAAGGAACATTTGCGATTGGTACTTGAGAAGCTCAGAGAACATCAGTTGTATGCCAAGTTCAGCAAATGTGAGTTTTGGTTGAAGGAAGTAGGATTCCTCGGACACGTTATATCCGAAGAAGGTATAGAAGTAGATCCCACTAAGGTTGACACTGTGACAAATTGGGAAGCGCCAACAACAGTTGGAGAGATCCGGAGTTTTCTTGGACTCGCAGGGTACTACCGGAGATTTATTGAGAATTTCTCAAAAATTGCAAAACCTATGACTGAGTTATTAAAGAAGGATACCAAGTTCATATGGACTGAGGAGTGTGAGGCTAGTTCCAGGAGTTGAAGAAACGCTTGGTTACTTCACCAGTGTTGATTTTGCCAGACCAGACCAAGGATTATGAGGTGTACTGCGACGCTTCATGTCGAGGACTTGGAGCAGTGATTATGCAGGAAGGGAGAGTTGTTTCATATGCCTCAAGACAACTTAAGCCTCATGAGTTGAATTATGCTATGCATGATTTGGAGTTAGCAGCCGTAGTGCATGCACTGAAGACTTGGAGACATTTCCTCATTGGAAATCATTGCAAGGTGTACACGGATCACAAGAGTTTGAAGTACATTTTCACGCAGAAGGAGTTAAACCTCAGACAAAGGAGATGGTTGGAGCTCATCAAGGATTATGATATGAGAATGCATTACCATCCCGGAAAGGCTAATGTAGTAGCTGACGCATTGAGCCGTAAGAGCCATGTCAATACACTAATGATGGGAGAAATACCAAGGGAGTTAGCCGAAAATCTTCGTGAGCTATGTTTGGAAATAGTTCCGAGAGGCTATGTAGCAGCATTGGAGATTCAGTCAACTTTGATGGATAGAATCAGAGAAGCTCAGAAGACTGACAAGGAGATTGCCTCCATAAAGGAGAAAATGAGCGAATGAAAGGCTAAAGGATTTCGTGAGGATGAGAACGACACCCTATGGTTTGAAGATCGTGTTTATGTGCCCAATGACTCGGAGATCAGGAGGTTGATTCTGCAGGAAGCACACGATTCACCATATTCGATTCACCCAGGAAATACCAAGATGTATTTGGATTTGAAGGATATTTTCTGGTGGACCGGAATGAAGAAAGATATTGCGGAGTATGTAGCAGATTGTGATGTATGCCAGAGAGTAAAGGCAGAGCATCAGAAGCCACCAGGATTGCTACAGCCATTGTCGATACCCGAATGGAAGTGGGATAAGTTAGGCATGGATTTTATCACGGGATTACCCAGGACTCGTTCAGGCTATGACTCGATTTGGTTTGTAGTTGATCGGTTGACGAAAGTAGCTCATTTCATCCCGGTAAAGACCACTTACACCAGTGCTAAGTTGGCAAAGATATACATGACCAGGATTGTATGCTTACATGGAGTTCCAAGGAGTATAGTATCAGATAGAGGAACCCAGTTTACCTCAAAGTTCTGGAATCAGTTGCATGAAACTTTGGGTACCAGGCTAGAGTTCAGCACAGCTTTTCATCCACAGACAAATGGACAGACCGAGAGAGTCAATCAGATTTTGGAGGACATGCTGAGAGCTTGTGCGCTAAATTACGGATCTAGTTGGGACGAGAATTTGCCATATGCCAAATTCTCTTACAACAACAGCTATCAATTTAGTTTAAAGATGGCCCCTTTCGAAGCCTTGTACGGAAGGAGGTGCAGGACACCGTTGTCGTGGGATGAAGTTGGAGACCGCCAGTTGTTTGGACCTGATTTGATTAAGGAGTCTGAACAGAAGGTGAAATTGATTCGCGATAGGCTCAAGGTAGCCTAGTCCAGGCAGAAAAGTTATGCAGATTCTAAACGCAAGGAGACAGTTTACAAAGTTGGAGATAGAGCTTATCTTCGAGTATCTCCACTTCGGGGAACAAAGCGCTTTGGTGTTAAAGGAAAGTTAGCGCCATGATTTGTAGGACCATATCGAGTATTGGGACGTATGGGAGAAGTGGCCTACAAGTTGGAATTGCCTGAAGGATTGTCAGGAGTTCATGATGTGTTCCACGTTTCTCAGTTGAAGAAGTGTCACATGGAGATGGCTGACATACCCTTGAGAGACACCGTGCCATTGGAAGCAATTCAGTTGGACAGTGATTTGACCTATGAGGAGAAACCAGTTAAGATTCTCGAGTTTGCCAGCCGAGTCACCCGTAGCAAGGTTATCATGTTTTGTAAGGTTCAATGGAGCCACCACACGGAGGATGAAGCCACCTGGGAGCGAGAGGAAGATTTGCTCAAGGACCACCCTCACCTATTTTCTAGCCAACCCGAATCTCGAGGGCGAGATTCATCTTAAGGGGGGTAGGTTTGTAACATCCCAAATTTTCAATTTGGAATGTTATACATTAGATCATCAATGCATATCTATTTTATTTGCTTTTGGTTTGATCCTAGAAATTCCACGCAACTCAAGGACCCACGGAGAGAGTTGGGGATTTCGTTATTTCCATATTTGAGTTTTCTCAAATTTTGCGAATAGGATCCTTTGACTTTAATTATTTTATCATCAATTATTTCTATTACAAAAGTATGAGAGAGGGAATAAAATTACTTTCCCAAAATAAAGAAATATTGAGGATTTAATAATAAAATCAAATAAGATTTTATTTCGGAGTTTTTCGGTATTTTATTTGAATTTAGGAAAAATGTGCGTTTTTAAAAATTGCGTTTAGGCCCCAAATAAATGTTCACCTTGTGCGGCTTGATTTTAGAAGCCCGGGAAAATTTATTTCGGGATTTTTGGAGTCCGTTTAGTATTAATTTTATTTGTTTTTCTGCGCGGAATAATTAAAAAAACGCGAACCGACTTTGGGCCGTACCCGAGCGGGACTTCGCCCGGGGGCAGCCTTTAAATAGCCGCTGCCCGAGCCGCCCCAGCCCACTAGAGCCGCCTCCAACCCTAACCCTAGCCGCGCCTAGATCCGCGCGCCCGCCGCCGCCGCCGGAGCCGCCGCCGACCCGCCTCCCGAGGTAAAAAAAAGAAAAAAAGGGGTCGAGGTTTTTTTAGTTTTGGTTTTTAAATAGATCGGTTTTTCCGGTTTATTTATTTAGCGAGCGTTCGTCCGTTCGTTGGTTCTAGCGAACGTTCGTCGTTTTTCTTTTTCTCGGATTAAGTCCGCGATTTTCTGATCGCGATTCCTCATCCGATTTTCGTTTTAGTATAACTTTTCGCTCGTTTATCGGAATCAGGCGATTCAAGCGCCTGGAGTTTCGTCTCGAAACCCTCTATCCGTTTAACCAAATTAAACAAGTTTTTTCCACTGTAAAAATTGCCCTAGATCCAGAATAGTAAACGAAGCCTGTTTCTTTTGCCGTTTGACTTTCGTTGCTTCGTTTGATTTGATTCTTTTTGCAAACCGGAGTTCTTAAGTTGAATTTTCTGGTTAGATCTCTTATTCGAGTTTTACCTGTGCATTAGATGAATACTTATTGTATGCTTGTTTGTTTGTCTGCAATAGAATACCCGGAGTGCGCCGCCTGTTACTTCGAATCTCTAGGTTTCACGGATCATCAGCAAGGCAAGTAACACTTTGATCATACCTTCTACTACCCAATTTTATTGCATTAGATTAATCCTCAAACATTGCATGATTAGGATCTAATTAAATTGCAGGATGGGAAATAGTTGAGGTAGTACCTATTACCTGTTTATTATCAAACCTTTGGGAGTTACTTCTACGTTTGCCTATTATGCCATGCTATGCTAGTAGACGTGGATTGGGTGAGTGATATCCATGACAAATGTGAGTTTGTTAATTAATGGTTTATCTAAGGTGGCAACTTAAACACACATCTGGGTGGATTGAGGTACCTGGGTATTCTAGGATTGCCTGTTTTTCTTTATGGACCGCCACCCAGGCCCAAAGGGATCATGAGATTTTCATACTAGAAACTTCCGTGTGCAGCCACAAGCTATTATGGGCTCTAGCATAGTTGATTAAGTTGTGCGAACTCTTACAGGGTAGACTAGCAGATGTAGGGGAAAGTAGGTGTAACGGTCTATCCATCGTAAGGTGCTAGCGCTTCTGAAAGACTATGTCTCGGTCATCCGTTTCTCAAACACCATGTAGTGCGAGAAACCAAACGGAGGCGATCGAGTCTTGTGGGGAAAAGTGCGCAAACCTCTGGAGAGTGTATAAACTAATCATGGTTAGCCGTGTCCCCGGTTATGGACATCTTGAGTATCTAGTACTTGGATTATCATGTGAATCTCAACATGTTACTCTAAAAATTAATTTTGTTGGGTTTAATGATGATGCTTAATTGGGATTGAGGATGCTGTCAACCATTCTCACTGTTTAACAACTACCATGATAGTTAAATAAAATTTATTCCTTTGTAGTAGGGAAAAATTGGCTTTACGCAAAACTGTAACCATAGAGCTTTCTACCAGCCAAATATGCATATAGTATAGCTGTTTCATTCCATTACTCTCTATGTGTTACTTTGCCAGCAAATTCCATGTGCTGACCCGTTTCGGGCTGCAACGTTAATGTTGCAGACTTTTCAGACGACGATTAAGGCGTTTTTAGGTCGTGGTTCTATACTCAGTGATGCCGTTGGAGTTGATGGACTCACTTATCTTCCAAGCCTTCCGCTGTTATAGTTATTAGATGGCCTTAAGCCATATTTATTGTAATAAGTTCTCTATTGAGACACTAGATGTAATAAGTGTGTGATTGCTACTCTGTTATAAATCCTCCGAGTACTGTGTGGTGTCAGCATTACTGATCCAGGGATGACACCTGAGCACAGAGATCAGGCCGTTTGAGGTCTGGTCGCTACAGAGATGGTATCAGAGCACACGCTGACTGTAGGACACGACCACTAAGCTGAAGACCTAGATCACTATTCACTCTCTTCTCTTCTGACCTCTCATCTTTTCTACTCTTTAGGATGGCGGATGCAACGAACAAGTTCACGCAACCGGATGAAGATACACCCTTTGGACGTCACCTGAAGGAAGTCACTAGATACCTGAACATAGGAGTACCAAGCTTCACCGGAACCTACAACGCCACTTTACCTGAAGAAGAGCGCTGGATGATTCAAGTTCAAATTCCAGGAAGGACATTCAAGCCAGTCACTGAGCCCATAGAGTTTTCTTTTGATGCACCAACTTGGAGTCTAGGAAAGAGCATGGCAGCTCACATCGCCATGGGACGCATTGGAGAAGTCTACCACAATGATCTCAAGGATACTATCTACCAGATTTGTGGGCGCCGAGATGAGCACTGGGAGATGATCAGCACCAGGAAGGATAGATCAGTTGCTGATCTGTTCCATGTGCTACTTTGCCAGCATATTCCATGTGCTGACCCGTTTTGGGCTGCAACGTTAAAGTTCCAGACTTTTCAGACAGCGATTAAGGAGTTTTTAGGTCGTGGTCTATACTCAGTGATGCCGTTGGAGTTGATGGACTCACTTATCTTCCAAGCCTTCCGCTGTTATAGTTATTAGATGGCCTTAAGCCATATTTATTGTAATAAGTTCTCTATTGAGACACTCGATGTAATAAGTGTGTGATTGCTACTCTGTTATAAATCCTCCGAGTACTGTGTGGTGTCAGCATTACTAATCCAGGGATGACACCTGAGCACAGAGAGAGCACACGCTGACTGTAGGACACGACCACTAAGCTAAAGACCTAGATCACTATTCACCCTCTTCTCTTCTGACCTCTTATCTTTTCTACTCTTTAGGATGGCGGATGCAAGGAACAAGTTCACGCAACCGGATGAAGATACACCCTTTGGACGTCACCTGAAGGAAGTCACTAGATACCTGAACATAGGAGTACCAAGCTTCACCGGAACCTACAACGCCACTTTACCTGAAGAAGAGCGCTGGATGATTCAAGTTCAAATTCCAGGAAGGACATTCAAGCCAGTCACTGAGCCCATAGAGTTTTCTTTTGATGCACCAACTTGGAGTCTAGGAAAGAGCATGGCAGCTCACATCGCCATGGGACGCATTGGAGAAGTCTACCACAATGATCTCAAGGATACTATCTATCAGATTTGTGGGCGCCGAGATGATCACTGGGAGATGATCAGCACCAGGAAGGATAGATCAGTTGCTGATCTATTCCATGTTCTACTTTGCCAGCATATTCCATGTGCTAACCCGTTTCGGGCTGCAACGTTAAAGTTCCAGACTTTTCAGACGACGATTAAGGAGTTTTTAGGTCGTGGTTCTATACTCAGTGATGCCGTTGGAGTTGATGGACTCACTTATCTTCCAAGCCTTCCGCTGTTATAGTTATTAGATGGCCTTAAGCCATATTTATTGTAATAAGTTCTCTATTGAGACACTCGATGTAATAAGTGTGTGATTGCTACTCTGTTATAAATCCTCCGAGTACTGTGTGGTGTCAACATTACTGATCCAGGGATGACACTTGGGCACAGAGATCATGCCGTTTGAGGTCTGGTCGCTACAGAGAGCCACCAAGGGCCCACGAGGTAGGGGGGCGCGCCCTGGGGGGGGGCGCCCCCACCCTTGTGGAAAGGGTGTGGGCCCCCTAGTCTTCATCTTTGGCGAGGATTTTCCATTATTTATTATAAGGTATTCCGTGGAGTTTCAGGACTTTTGGAGTTGTGCAGAATAGGTCTCTAATATTTGCTCCTTTTCCTGCCCAGAATTCCAGCTGCCGGCATTCTCCCTCCTTATGTAAACCTTGTAAAATAAGAGAGAATAGCCATAAGTATTGTGACATAATGTGAAATAACATCCCATAATGCAATAAATATCGATATAAACGCATGATGCAAAATGGACGTATCAAGTCCCCCAAGCTTAGACCTCGCTTGTCCTCAAGCGAAAGCCGATAACAATAAATATGTCCCCATGTTTAGAGGTAGAGGCGTCGATAAAAATAAAATACGGACATGAGGGCATCATGATTATTCTCATAACGACAACATACTTAGATATTGTCATATGATTACTTATGTTCAAGTGATGATCTATCCACAATGCAAAAGTATGAATCAGAAACCTTATTGAGAACCAACAAACTATAACCTCAGTTATTGACGCAATTGCAATTTATCATAACATCAGAAAGAGTCTATGTTAGAGCTAAAAAGCAAGTCCACATACTCAACTATCATCTAGTCCTTCATAATTGCTAACACTCACGCAATACTTGTGGTTACGGAGTTTTAATCGGACACAGAGAAAGATAGGGGCTTATAGTTTCGCCCCACAACCTTTTACCTCGAGGGTAACGTCAACAATAATAACTCATGCCCCCTACATCCAATTATATATATATATATATATATATATATATATATATCAGGTTCTTTCCAACATGGTGGGCTTGCCAAAGGATAAAATGAAAAAGGGAGAGGTGAAGATCACCATGACACTTGCATAAGGTAGAAGATAATAATAAAAGATAGGCCCTTCGCAGAGGGAAGCAGAGGTTGCCATGCGCTTTTATGGTTGGATGCACAAAATCTTAATGCGAAAGAACGTCACTTTATATTGCCCCTTGTGATATGAACTTTTATTATGCAGTCCGTCGCTTTTATTACTTCCACATCACAAGATC